>NW_026057580.1:11344916-11644916 GCF_023721935.1 Panthera uncia
GAGAGGGAAATCCCAGCCATCCAGGGGCCCCCAAAACAGTGCCAAAGACTGAGTCCACACAGCCTTGCATGGCCCTGGAGCCCATCCCACATCTGCTGCATCACTCCCAACTCCAGAGAACCCCATGTCTTCCTGAGCCCCCAAAGGAACCTCCACTCCTTCCACATCCATGCCCTCCTATCCAGGATTCCCTCCCCTTTAGGCCAAAGGCTTCCTGCTACCCAGGAAGGAGAGGAGGGAAACAGCTCAAAAAACGTGAGGAGAGGCACGTAGGAGAGAGAAGCAGCTTCAGGCCACCGCAGGGAAGCCCAGCAGGACCAGTGAGAGGGAGGATGGACCAGAAGGTCCCACACACACTAGCTGCATTCCCCTTCCCAGGAGATGCAGCTGCCTCTGGAGCAAGTAGGCCGGGTCAGCAGCTGGGAAGACTGAGAACTGACGGGCACAGGGGCGCAAGGCTGCAACCACGAGCCAGGCCTTGATATCCCCAAGTAGAAATGGGAAACTGAGGCCCAGAAGTGGAAGGAATGGAGAGAGATGACATAGTATGGGGAGAAAAACAAGGCAGTTCAGTTGTGGGTGGCCTGGGGGGTGGGGAAAGATGGGATGGTGGGGATGGAACTCCAAGGACCAGGGGAACCATGAATCAGAGAAGACATGGGGGCGGGGGGATGAGGGCACACACAGCACAAGGGGGTAAGTTTGCTGGAAAGAGCAACAAACTGGAGTGGAGACAGGGAGTCATTGGGGGCACTCAGAAAGGAGGGCAGGAAAGTGTGGAGCCCTAAGAGGTGGGCAGACCAGAAACAAGGGCAAAGGAGAAAAATAAAGGGGTTGGAGTGAAACCAAGAGATGGAGAAGAGGAGGGAGACTGAGGCCTAAGGTTTGAAATGAAGGGACAGAGGGAGATGACAAGTGTAAGCAGCTAGGAAAGGAAGGGGCAATGGAGAGACAGACCAGGGGAGACAGAGGCCTAATGTCTGAGTCAAACCTGTTTCTGGGTGACAGGACACAGAGACCCCAGACCTCCCCCTGGGGACATCCTAATCCCTCAGCCCATTTGAGGCACCACCACGGTCCCCAATGGCACTCCCCATCCTTCCCCTCCTCCTGCAGTGGCCAGGCTGCCTCCCTCCCACACCAACAGCCAAGAGCAGTCCCTCCCCGTGAGGGATGGGCGCAGCTCCAGTCCTCACTGCTGCCGTCCCAGTTTAGCTCTGGCTTCTGCCCTCTCACCTCCAGCTCAGGGTTCTCCTGGGCCCCAGTCCCCCCGTCTCAGGCCTTTGGGGTTCCAGGTCTGGGACTGCCAAGGATGCCTGGCTTTGTCCGCCCATCCGGGGGTTGGGAGCAGCTGCCCTAGCCAGCTGCGGCCGGCTTCGACGTGACCATGGCAACCCAGCCCCACTCCCCTCCCCCAAGCCACTGCCGCAGTCCCGCAGAGAGGGAGGGAGCTGCCAGACCAAAAGAAAGGAAGGGAGGGGGCAAAGGGCTTCAAAACTGAACCAAAGGGAGACCACAGACAAAGAGACCCCAGACAAAGGGAGATGAGGGAGGCAGCGTAAGGGGAAAGCAGCATTGGCTAGCTGTGGCTGAGGGCTTACTTAAGCAGGGGATGTCTGGTCCTGCCGGGGGGGGGGGGGGGGGGGGGGGGGGGGGGGGCGCGGAGAATCCAGGCAAGGGAAGAGAGATTAGCTTGACTGGCTGCAGGCCTTTGGAGGCCGCCTTCTGGGTCCCTAAGAATTCACTTCTTTCTCTAAGGATTTTGCAAAAGACACCCTTAGTTTTCAAGAACAGCCCCAACTTCAAACATATGCTGACCTGCCACCTCTGAAATCAAATGTCCTTGTCAGACAGTGTGTACCAATTCTTAGTTTGGAAAATATGATCCTTAAAGCCAAAGGTGACTGATTAGGCTTGGAGGTGTGGCACAGGGAGAGAGATACTGACCACGCCTCTCACAGTACTGAGAGTAGGCAGAGTACCAAACGGGGAGGGAAGAAAGCAAGGGCTGGCCTCTCAGAGGTGAGGCTTGACATTGCCACTTACCATCTAGTTTCTTATACTGAGTCCTACTACATCCCAGTTCCCTCACCGGTAAGATGGACATGGTAATAATGCCTGCCCCTGGAGTCTGTAGGGATGATAATATGAGATGGCATCTGTAAAGCACAAACCCTTTTCATGGAAGCAACCAACCAAATTCCACTAATGTGATCTCCCTCTGTGGCTCCCTCATGTGTCACTTGGGTCTCTTGAGTTCCACCTCCCAATTGATTCCATAGTTTTTGTTTGTGCTCTGAAAGTAAGTGCTGTGAGAGATACATTGAGGAACCCAACCCGCTCCATGTCCTTTAGGCATTTACAGTCTAGAGGAGGAACGAGGCATATATATGCATATATATATATATATATATATATATATATATATATATGAATGTGTATGTGTATGTATGTAATCATGGAAGATAGGATGACCCCTGCTATAATTGGAGCTGGAAGGAACTGGGGATAGCCAGGGGAGGAGCAGACCGGGTCCTCCTGAGTCAAGATCAAAGAAGACTTCATGGAAGAGTTGGAGCTTGAATTGGACCTTAAGTCTGAAAGAGATTTGCAGAGATGAGGCAGGGCCGCTCCCGGATGAAGAAGCTGAGGGAATAGCAAGGAGACATGCTTTATGGGGAGCTGCAGCTGTGACTGGAAGACAGGGTCTGTCCAGGTGAGTAAACCCAGAAAGGCAGAGTGAGGTGAGATAATCTCATTAGTAGTTTGGCTTATTCTGAAGGTGAGGAGGAAGAGTCTTGGGGTATTGAGCTGGGAAATGGCTTGATTAGATTTTAAAGGTGGTTTCTGGCAGCAGTGTGTTGGCAGCATCTGGCAGAGCAACAGCTGGGGGGGAGGGAGGAGTTGATTCCAACTTTATCCCGGCCACATCTAGCCAGTATTTCACCTCCCGCCCCCCAGCCTGGAATGCCAGGAGGAAATGCTGAGATCCTACAGAAGAGCAGTGTATGTGCTAGATATTTTTGTGGTATTTTCACATCATTTGGTTGTCTCCTTGGAGCCTTTGAGGTGCGAGACGCAGGGCTCCTCATGAAAGGGGAACCAGACCTGGAGAGGTTGTAACTTGCCTCAGATCTTGAGGAGTTACTGCTTCCCACCCAGGCCTCTCCTAGATTGCTTTACCTCTCTCTTTCTTCTTCAAAAGGGGGAGGTATCTAGGAGGGAGATCCATATCAGCCTCTGTGGGGCTAGACTAGACACTCACCTGAGCTACTTGAGTCTTGCTCCCCCTGGAAAACTCCACCTTTCATCTGACTCTTTGGTGAGGCTCATGGTCCCTGCAGTGAACAGGGTGACCACAGGGGGGCGCTCCCTTCACGGCTGACCAATATTATTGGCTGGACAAAGAAGTGAAAGCCTGGGGGTGGGGGAAAGAGTTTCCAGCCTGGGCCTGGAAAGGCAGATAGGCAAGGAGAAATGAGAAAGGCTGAGTGGAAGCTGACAGGGTTGCTGCAGGTCTCATTAGGGTGAAATTTCCCGACAGCCATGTATCAGAAATACTGCTATTTATAGACAGAATCTCAGAATCTTTACTTTCTCTTTTCTGTTGTCCTTTGCAGCCCTTGGCCTCTTTCTGAAAACACTGCTGATTACTGAACCTTGTTAAGGCCAGGCTCTGCCCTCATCACTTTCCTGAGTCACCTTATTTGGTCCTCAGCACAGCTCTGTGATGTAGTGTTTTGATATATGCCCACTTTTACAAGGGCAGAAACAGGAGAAGTCAACTTGCTCACAGACATACACAGCAACTGGCAGATCTGGAATTCAAACCCTAAGCCTTTTAACTCCAAAGCCAAAGCTAGACAGTAGGGTCTTAGCCATCATTATTTTCCCAAATCTAGGGTCTGTAAAAAGCCTTGTCCTTTCCTTTTAGTCCTCAAAAAGACTCTAACTTCCTTCACCTCCCAAGAATACATTGTCACCTCCCACAAAATCATTGTTTGTGTACAAAGAATGTACAGAGATCCAACAATGGCAAAAGATTTGCTCAAGGTCACACTGGAAGTCAAGGTCACTACTAGGATAGTATTTCTCAAACTGAGGTCCCTGGACTCCTGACAACCCATGATGCCCTGTGAAAATGATTAAATTCCATGTTTTTGTTTCATTGGTGATTTTTTAAAAGTGTTATAAGCATTTTCTGGATCATATGTAACAGATCTTACATACATACAGGGCTAGTATGTGAGTGTCTGTGTTTGTTTATGTTTGTGTTTAGCTTTTTATGGTCAAGTTAGTTCTTCTGTAACTGTCTGGGCTGCATTTGTACTAAGTGAAGTCCAGAAGACATGTACTGACAAAGATTTCTTAGCAATTTGAATAGACACAAGTATGGGGAGAACTGAGTCATCACTGGGCACACAGTGGAATATTGTGTCAATTTCAAAAGAACCTGAATTAGGCAGTATGTGTTTATGTTGCCAGAAGCAGCTTCATTTCAGAAAAACAGCTACTCATCACATCAAATTAGTTACTTCAAATTGCCTTTTTACTTTTATGTGGATTTATTTCTACTTTGTTTTGTTTCTACAGCTTTATAACTGCTCAAGTATTTTTTTTTAATTTTTTAATGTTTATTTATTTTTGAGAGATAGACAAAGCACAAGCAGGGGAGGGGCAGAAAGAAAGGGAGACACAGAATCTGAAACAGGTTGCAGGTTCTGGGCTGTCAGCACAGGGCCCAACACGAGGCTTGAACTCACAAACTGTGAGATCATGACCTGAGCTGAAGTCAGACGCTTAACAGACTGAGCCACCCAGTTGCCCCTAACTGCTCAAGTATTGAAGCATAAGGAATTCAGAGTTAGCTGGATTTGCATGCATGGTTTGTACACATTTAAATTATAAACATAATTTAAGTCAAGTCCATGAGGATTGTATTTCTTTCAAAAGGGTCCATACATTATTCAAGTTTTAAAGCAGGACTAAACTAAACCAGGGCCTTCAGGAGCCTCCAGAGGAAACCTGTAGTGATAGAATTCCTGTTAAGGACCAGAAATCTCCTCACCCTCAAGGTCCAGTACAAGGAAGTTAGAACTTGGGGCCTCTGGGCTACTGAAATGGGGGTTGGTCACAGAGTGAGGAAGTCATAGAGCAGGCACCTGGGGGAAACTCCAAAAAGAATTTATGTGACAGAACCAGGAAATGAGGTGAGAATGTGTAGAATTTTTCCCAAATATGTGTAAACAGATTTTTTAAGGAAATGGCAGTGTCTATGAAAATATTAAATGTGCATAATTTTCCCTGGCAATTCTACCCCTAAGAATTTATCCTACATGGATATATTTGTACAGGTGTGCAAAGATGTGTACAGGGTTTCCATTACCTTGTTTGAAATGGAAGGAAGGATCCAAAATCTATAAAGAACTTATCAAACTCAACACCCAAAAAATAAATAATCCAGGGAAGAAATGGGCAAAAGACATGAATAGACACTTCTCCAAAGAAGACATCCAGATGGCCAACTGACACATGAAAAGATGCTCAACATTACTCATCATCAGGGAAATACCAATTAAAACCACAATGAGATACCACCTCTCACCTGTCAGAATGGCTAACATTAACAACTCAGGCAACAACAGATGTTGGTGAGGATGCGGAGAAAGAGGATCACTTTTGAACTGCTGGTGGGAATGCAAACTGGTGCAGCCACTCTGGAAAACAGTATAGAAGTTCCTCAAAAATTAAAAATAAAAGTACCCTACAACCCAACAATTGCACTATGAGGTATTTATCTAAGGGATACAGGTATGCTGTTTCAAAGGGGCACATGCACCCCAATGTTTATAGCAGCACTATCAACAATAACCAAAGTATGGAAAGAGCCCAAATATCCATCGATGGATGAATGGATAAAGAAGATGTGGTATATATATATACATATATATATATATGTGGGTATATATATATATATATACGTACATATATATACATATATATATGTACATATGTACATATATATATACATATATATGTACGTATATATATATGCAATGGAGTATTGCTTGGCAATCAAAAAGAATGAAATCTTGCCATTTGCAAGTACGTGGATGGAACTAGAGGGTATTATGCTAAACAAAATTAATCAGAGAAAGACAGATATCATATGACCTCACTCATATGAGGCTTTAAGATACAAAACAGATGAACATAGGGAAGGGAAGCAAAAATAATATAAAAAACAGGGATCGGGACAAAACATAAGAGACTCTTAAATATGGAGAACAAACAGAGGGTTACTGGAGGGGTTCGGGGAGAAGGGATGGGCTAAATGGGTAAGGGGCATTAAGACATCTACTCCTGAAATCAATGTTGCACTATATGCTAACTAACTTGGATGTAATTTTTTTTTTAATTTTTTTTTAATGTTTATTTTCGAGACAGAGAGAGACAGAGCATGAACGGGGGAGGGTCAGAGAGAGGGAGACACAGAATCTGAAACAGGCTCCAGGCTCTGAGTTGCCAGCACAGAGCCCGATGCGGGGCTCGAACTCACGGACCGCGAGATCATGACCTGAGCTGAAGTCGGATGCTTAACCGACTGAGCCACCCAGGCGCCCCTAACTTGGATGTAAATTTAAAAAAATAAATTAAATTTTTAAAAAAGAAATGGAAGGAAGGAAAGAAAAGCAGAAGAAAGGAAAAGAAGACAGTGAAATGTTCATTAATCATGGTGAAGAGCCATGAAAATGGTGTTTTCATGAGGGTTGAGGGTTTCCCAATAACATGCCCTGAGACAAGGACTTACATAGAAGTAATTTCCTTGGGAGGGGAGCCCAGGAAGCACAAGTGAAGGGCTGGGAGGAGTGAGACAGGGAAGGAAAAAGAGCCAATGGTGTGTATGTTAATTTGTGGACTACTGTTGGGGAACACTGGGACTTAAAACTTTGGAGAGCCATCTAAGGAACTGTATAGAGTTCTCCTCAGATTTGTCCCCCTAAGAGATAAAGAAGTTATTTCCCACCATTTTAGTCAGCTTGGACCATCATAACAAAATACCACAGACTGGATGACTTAAACAACAAACAATTCTTTCTCACAGTTCTGGAGGCTGGGAAGTCCAAAATCAAGGTCTTGGCAGATTTGGTGTCTGGTGAGAGCCCTCTTGAAGGTTTGCACAGGGCTGCCTTCTTGCTTTGTCCTCACATTGCAGACACAGAGCACAGAGTTCTGGTCTCTTCCTCCTAAGGACACTAATCCTATCATGGGGGCTCACCCTCCTGACCTCATCTAAACCTAATTACCTCTCAAAGGCCCCACTTCCAAATACCATCCCATGGGGGATTAGGGCTTCAACATATGACTTTTTTGGTGAGGGGACAAATCGTCCAGTTCATAGCACCCACCAACTCCTATCCCTCACTGGTGGGGGCTTGCCCTTGGAGGTATTAATTCCTTGGCACTTCTAGTCTTCCTTAAATGGCTAAGTGACCTGTCATAGCACTAGAGAAAACCACCAAACAGAGAAGCAAAGAGACTGGAGCATTTGAGTAGTGTATATATGCCCATAAATACATATATATGTGCCTATGTGTACACATGCATATGAGTGGGTAGACCTGTGTGAATGCTATAGAACAATATCTGGAGTAAATCAAAGAGGTCTACAAATGGTGGAGGAAAGGAAGTTTTATTTTGTACTGTGTGCTTCTCTGTATACTTTAGTTTTTATAATAAGCTTAACTAATTTTATATTTTTAAGAGTAATAACTTAAATGTAACAAGACAGAAAAATAAAATAATAATGGCCTAGCCCAGCCAAACACCAGGGGGAAAACAAATGCTACTCCACTCCAATCAGCAAAGGCTGAGTGAGGAGCCTCACTCTGATATTTGGCTCTCTGATACTTGGCTCTCTGATACCTTAAACGCCTCTCCCTTTTAGAGGTGACAGCAGAGAAGACTCAGTGAGGATCACAGACTTTCATCCCTGCCCAATAGTAAAGGGCCCCCACTACAGAGCTCATTTTTAAAAGCAGAAAATACCATAACCAAAATAAAAAGTTCATTGGGTAGGCTCAACAGCAGAACAGAAAGGACCTCTGTGATTATAACAAAATATCTAACTTTTGTGTCACTGGGGTCCCAGTAAGAGTGGAAAATCAGAGTGCAACTAAAAAAGAACTGGCTGAAAATTTCCTATATTTGGCAAAATACATAAACTTACAGGTTTAAAAGGCTGAGCAAGCCACAAACAAAGTAAACTCAAATCTATGTCAAAACACATTACAGTGTAGCTCCTGAAAACCAAAGACAAAAAATTTTGAAAGCAGCAAGAAATGACACATCACCTATGGGGGAAAAATAATTCAAATGACAGAAACCATGGACACCAGAAGAAAGTGGCACAACATTTTTCAAGTGCTGAAGGAAAAGAACTGTCCGCCCACTATTCAACATCCATGAAAAATATCCATTGGGAATGAAGGGGAAACCAAGATATTCCTAGAAGAACTAAGAGAATTTGTCATCAGCATTCCTACCCTAAACTGAATTAAAATAGAAAGGATGTGATAAAAGAAGGAAACCTGGAACATCAGGAAGGAAGAAAGTACAATGGAACAAGCAAAAATATGGGAGTATTATACTTTCTTACCTCTTCATGCCAAGTTTAGCCACGTCCCTGCTCTACTCAATGAAATGTGAACAGAAGTGATATGTGTTACTTCCAGGAAGTAGCTTTGAAAGCCAGGGTATGGTTCTCTATGACTCCATCTGGGTCCTAGTGTGAGATGACAGAGGGAGAGCCACGGCCAAACCGTAATATACAGCGTGAGCAAAGGGTAAACCTTGAGTGTTGTGAGCCCTTAAGAGTGTGGAGTTTTTGTCACCATGACAAAACTAATACATAATCCCTTATACATCTGCATAGTTCTTTTGTGCTCTCAAAACCTTTTCCACATTATTTCCTTTGATCTTCACAAAACCCTATGATTTATGGGGGCAAGTTGATGATATTTCTATATCAGAGAAATACTGTCCCCATTATCAACAGTCCCCATTATCAACAGACATTAAATAAATTCCTATACCACTTGAAGCATTGTTCCATAGAGATGCCTGTGTAAGAAGCAGCTGGATAGCAAATTAGTCACTGCAATTTGGAACACTCACAGTTATAGCTTCCTATATGAGGTTCTCACCAGTGATTACTGTTTGTCTTCTTTGTCCACAGTATGTTAGTAGGCTTGGGATGTCTTTCCAGGCCTCTCCTTATACATAAGTTTAATCTGCTCTAGTGGGTGACTGCACATTTTTTTGAGGTGACATCACAGGTCTGCTAAATTAGAGATAGTATATGCCACATAGTATATATTTTAAGTCATACTTTATCAAACAAAACCTTCAAATGTGGTGAAAATCCATTGTTTTCATTCAGTACTATGTAATGCTGTGTAACAAACCACCCCAAAAGTTAATAGCTTCAAACAATAAACAATTCTCTCCTCTATACACACACACACACACACACACACACACACACATGCACGTACACACTCACACAAGTAATAATTTGTTATTACTAACATTAAAAAAATAATTTACACATCAAAAACCTCCCTCCTTGCCTTGCCACCAAAACAGACCTCTTTGGGCATTCCTTCTCTCAGAAAACTGCCCATCACTGTCCAGCTGGACAAGCCCAATTTCTTGGGGTCCACCTTGGTGCCTCTTTCTCTCTTTTATTTATTTTTTTTAACGTTTATTTATTTTTGAGGCAGAGAGAGACAGAGCATGAACGGGGGAGGGTCAGAGAGAGGGAGACACAGAATCCGAAACAGGCTCCAGGCTCTGAGCTGTCAGCACAGAGCCCGACGCGGGGCTCGAACTCACAGACCGCGAGATCATGACCTGAGCCAAAGTCGGCCGCTTAACCGACTGAGCCACCCAGGCGCCCCTCTTTCTCTCTTTTATGCCTATATTCAATCCATGGACTTTACTCCCTAATATTTCTCAAATCTGAAAATGTCTTTCCATCTCCTCCATCAACTCTCCTAATTCACATGTCTTGCCTAGAATAATCCAGGACCCCTTGGCCTTCACCCTGGTCCACTCCAATCAATCTTTCACACTGCAGACAGTATAACCTTTTCAAAATGAACCTCTGATAATGTTATCCCCTCACTAAAACTCCATTTGTTTTAGTCAGGGGATTTCCTTTGCTCTCCTAGAAGGGAGATAAAATCCCCCACCATGATCTAGAGTCTCTGCCAGCTCCAGCAACTGAGTCTGCTGTCATGATCCCCCCCATTGTTCTTCCCTATTAACTCTCTCTTCCCCATCAACTCCAACCACTTCTGCTCACATACTATATCCCCAGCACCTAGCACATAAGAAGTGTGCAATAAATGTGTGTTGATTCAATAAATGAATGAATGGGCTTGTACATCATGCAAAGGTTGAGTTAGTCCTCTAAGACAGCAATACTGATGGATCTTAAAAACATAGTACTGAATGAAAAAATAAGTAGAATGAGACTTATAAAATATTATTTTGATACCATTTATTTAAGATAAGAGTATATGCACACAAAATAGCAATACAATTTATAAAACACTTTCAAGCAAAAGGAAAAACATGGAGCACATTAGAAGGACTGCCCAGGAAGAGATAAATAGAATTAGGAGTGGAATAAAATGGAATAAATAAACAACATAGAGGCTTTGCCCAGGCACATGAGAACCATGTGCCATAAGGTCCCATAGGGGAGGAATGAGAAAGAAGCACTGGTGTAGAATGACTAAGAGAAGAGGCCCAGGCTGAGCCCTGAGGAGCATCCATGTGAGGAAGAGGGGTAGAGTTGTCAGCATAGGAGCTGAGCTAGCAGAAAGGAGCCAGAGGAGCCAGATGTCTTGGAGGCCCATGGAAGGAGCATGTAAGGGGGTCATGGTCAACTGTAGCATTTGAGTTCTGCAAGAGATCACTCCTAATCTCTTGACTCAGCCTTTTAAGTATTAAGTTTTATATGTAGATCATCTTAATTTATTTTGAATAAGTAATACATTCCTATGGTTCAAACTTAAAAAGATCTGAAAGTGAATCTTCTCTCCCACCAGATTCTCAGGCCATCCGGTTCCTTTCCCCAGAAGCAATGCTGCCAATGGGCTATTTATCTTTCTGATATTCTTATATCCTTCTGTATATATACAAGCAAATTTATAATATACACATACAAACATACTTTTTTGTTTTTTAAACAAAAATAAGTGTGTTGTGTGTATGTGGATGTACTATTCAGTTTCCCACTTTTTGATATCAGTACATCAAGAGCTTACATATAGTTTTTACAATTGCTAAGCATTCCGTGGTATAGAAATACCATAATTTTTAAAAATGACCTCCTATTGATGGCCATTTGAGTTATTTCTATCCTTTTGCGTGAACAATGCTGCAGCAAACCATCTTGTACAGGAGCTATGTCACACATGATTGAGTATGTTTGTAGGGAAAATTCACAGAAGTGGCTTTGCTGAGTAAAAGGGAATTTGTGATTTTGATGGACTCAGCCAATTGCCTCCTACAGAAATTGAACAATTTTATACTCATACCACAAATGTAGGAGGGTTTTCTTCGTATAGATTTTGGTAGAGATTTGCCCCCATAAATGAACTGACAAAATTCGGAAGTTGAAGAAACTGAGATATAGTTAGAGGCACTGTAATTAAAAAATAAAAAGACAATGAAGGAAAGAAAGAGAGAGAGAGAGAAAGAAAAAGAGAGAGAGAGAAAGAAACCACCTTTTCTTTTGTGTTCAGAAGAGCTTTTGAAACTTTACCACTTTCTCTTTAAAAAAGGTTTTGCTTGGGGCGCTTGGGTGGCTCAGTCAGTTAAGTGTCCAACTTCAGCTCAGGTCGTGCGGTTTATGAGTTTAAGCCCTGCGTCAGGCTCTGTTTTGACAAGTTGGAGCCTGGAGCCTGCTTTGGATTCTGTGTCTCCCTCTCTCTCTGACCCTCTCCCACTCATACTTTGTCTCTGTCTCTGAAAAATGAATAAGCCTGAAAAAAAAAATTTTTTTAAAGAGATTTTGCTTACTGCAGCCTACAGATTACTGTCTGAAGCCTGTCCTCTATGTTCCCTTGCATGGGCAAGTGGCACTGCCATTCAAACACTAGTTCCATTATGAATGCTGAGAAGAAAAAAAAATCCTGGCTAAGTTAGAAAAGAATGGCATAAAGTAGGACACAGGCATAAATAAAATTTAAATAACTTTTCAAAAGGACTGGAGATATATCAACCGATTACAATATATGGATCTTATTTCTTGATTTTCCAAGAAACTGTATATGTGTGTGTAAAACAATCAGAAAATTAATTCTTTAACCCTGACTTGCTATTTAATGATATCATGAAGGAATCAATGTAGATATTTTGAGGTGTGATAATGATATTGTGGTTACATTTTTTAAAAAGAGAGCTGTTACTCTTGGAGATCAGAGTAAAATATTAATGAAAGAAATGGCACAATGTTTGAGGCTGCCTCAAAACAATGGGGCAGATGGGGCTGGCAGTGGATGAACCAAGACTGGTCATACATTTATATGCCACAGGCATATAAATGTATACAATGTATAAATGTATACAATGGAGTCTATTACAACATTCTCTCTCCTTTTAAATATGTTTGAAACTTTCTATATGAAAAGCATTTTTTAATTTAAAATTTTAAGTGTTTTACAAACTTATATTTGCTCCTCAAAATGAGTTTTGATGGGATGCTTGAATTATTCCATCAGATAGATTAATAAAAGAAGGTTTAGAAATTTTTTTTCATAAAATGGTTTTGATAAGAGAAGATGGGGAAGTTCTTATGTGTTCCACATATAGAAGCACTGCTCCCATAGAGATTAGAGCAATGAGGAACAGTGGGAATACAGGAGTGGCTTCCTTGGGTCTGCCTGGGGAGTGGGGATGGGGGGGGGAGGGGGATACTGCAAAGACTTCACAGAGGAGGCTACACCCAAGCTGGACAGGAAGAATGATTGGAGTTTACAGGTCAAAAAGCAGGGAGGAAGCACTCCAGGTAGAGGGCATTACTACATGCAAGAGCCTGGAGGTGTGAGAGAGACCACTGCAGGCATTAAGTAGAAGGAAAGAGGTGAATTGTAAAAGATTATATTATGCACATTTATCAGTCAGAATGTTTGTGGCTGCAAGTGCAAAGTTTTTGGGTTTAAAAGGTTTCCAGACAAAAGGTTCTGGGTTAATTTGGTGGCTTGATGATGCCATCGAAGATCTAGCTTCTTTCCATCTCGCTGTTCCCCAATCCTTGGTGTGTTGGAATTCATTCTCATAGACTGTGGTTTGCTGCTGCAACAGCAGATACCACATCTTCAACAACCATGTTCAGAGGCAGAAAGGTTTTCCCAGAAGTGCCCCAGCCAACTTTCCCTCACTTCTAACTGGGCCCAGAGCTCTACTACTAAATCAATCATGGCAAGAGGGATGGAAGAGGCATTAGACCAATCATAGTAATATGTATATCCCTTTGGGCTGTGAAGGGACCTCCATCTCTGAATTTATGAGAGGACAGGATTGAAATAATAAATACAATTTGTAAAAGCTTTGCCATCAAGGAAGCAGGGATGACTGTTTTGTGAGGGCCAAAAGTATCCTCTGCAAAAAGCTTTCATGGGATTATATGGGCTTTCTTAAAGGGACTCGCCTGCCATGCCAAGAGATTTGGATCTGATCCAATAGGTTCTGGAAAGGCTTTTTTTAAACTGAGCCTGGGTATGATCAGATTTGCATAATGTTATAAAGAATGATATGAAGGGGGGCACCTGGGTGTCGTCTGACTACAGCTCAGGTCATGATGTCATTGCTCATGAGTTCGAGCCCCACATTGGGCTCTCTGCTGTCAGCACAAAGCCAGCTTCAGTTTTTGTCTCCCTCTCTGTCTGCCCCTCCCCAGCTCATGCTTTCTCTCTGTCTCAAAAATAAATAAAAACGTGAAAATTTTTTTTAAAAAAAGAATGATATGAATCCAGGGAACTGAGATCAGAGGCAGGGGTGTCAGTAATACAGCTATTTTTTGTGTGCTTCTAATTCTAAATCATTTGCATATCAGGGAACCAAAGCTGGCAGGTGGATAGATAACCTATCATGACTGCTGGATTGCAGGCAGCAAAAACTGTCCTTGGAGATCTTCCTGATGAACTTCATAGCTCTTGATGCTTGGGTGGAACTAACCTAAGTACAAAGAGCAGACTTAGTGCTTGACTAGGATCCACTGTGGTGGTGGTTGAGGGGTCAGTGGCCAGGATAGGAGAGGGCTGATAATGTCTTAATCAAAGAAGACTGATACAAGTGCTAAATTCTGCTGCTATGCTCCTGGGACAGACCACCATGTCCCATTCAAGGCACCAAAAGTGACAACCTGGGGCACCTGGGTGGCTCAGTCGGTTGAGTGTCCCACTCTTGATTTTGACTCAGGTCCTGTTCCCAGGGTCATGGGATTGAGCCCTGTGTCTGGCTCTGAGCTGAGTGTGGAGCCTGCTTGAGATTCTCTCTCTCTCCCTCTGCCCTTCTCCCCCACCATCTCTCTCTCTCTCTCTCTCTCTCTCTCTCTCTTTCCCTCTCTCTCTGAAATTAAAAACAAAAACAAAACACAAACAAATGAAAAAAAGTGACAACCTGAGACTTCTAATTGCCTAATTTTAGGCATCATGCCATAGACTATACTCCCATCTATGATACATTCACCTGAGGAGAATGCCCATCTATAATGCATTCATCTCATGCATTACTCAAGAACTTCATAATGACCTGTCCCCTGATCCGAGGGCAATAGTGATACAAGTGGCACACCTCCTTCTCTGTACTGCTGGAGTCCCTCCCTTCATTATAGATAGTTTGCCACCACTATACAACCTACACAACTACACTACACTACACAACTTGATCATCAGCCGAGGCTTGAAGTTTACATCATGTCTCTGGAAAACAGCGTTCAAACTTCTCCACTGGAGGAGTTGCCTGTCCATTTGCCACTGACCACAGCAGGGGCCACATTCAGTGTAGCTGCCACCGCCTGCAGGTATTCCTCCAGTCTTGACGAGGTGCCCACCTGGAGTGAGGCGTGGCCTATGTGCTCCACAAAAACCCTGTATGGAGTAGTGAGGGGTTAGAGGTACAAGGCAGAGGAGGAAATTTCTCTACCGAGATCTATCCTCCCCTTAATGGGATGGGCCTTTTAAGTCGTTGAACTTACTTTATAACATCATTTACAGAACACTCTACTCATAGAATGAAATTATTCAAATTATGAAAGAATCTCTCACTTGAGGAAATAATCACATGAACCCATCAGGTAATATCTTGTCTTAATTTTATTATAGGGTATGTTTCCTGATCAATAGGCACTTCACAAAAGGAGGGACTGAAAGTTTCTGTATTCCAAGCCACAGAACCAGAAAGTAAGAAAATAAAAAAGGTGTCTACAGTCATACCACCCTGAACACTCCCAATCTCTTCTGGTCTCAGAAGCTAAGCAGGGTTGAGATTGGTTAGTACTTGGATGGGAGAAAATAAGAAAGGAAATCTGACATTTTAATGGTGTAAAAAAATTATATATCTGGATTTTCTTGGACAGGAAGCTAATATTCCATGCTGGATTTCAACCCCGGATGACCACCAAACTGAGTTTAGTTTCTCTGGGCTACATGGAGACAGACGTGCAGTGGGGAGACCTGGGACAGGATGAGAAGCAGACAAAGGGTCTCAGTCTTACTGTCTGTTCACTGGATGTTTTCTATGAGATCCTTTCATTTCCATAGAAAGTGAGGTAAGAATACATCTCCTTCATGTGTTATTTGGTAGCTGGGGAGACTTTTCATTCTCATGTAAAACCCCAAGGAAGATTGGTACTCAAGGTTTTCAAGGCCCAAATCCAAACAGTATAGAGTCTCAGAGGTATGCACTAGGTGCTCTCTGCCATGTACCTCCTGCCCAGAACTTCGGTTTATCTCTCTGTGGGGTTTCCTAGGCCGAAAGAGAATGTGCCTCCAAGACCTCCCTCAGTTCCTCCCGTACTTCTTTCTTCAACCTTCCACTTCCCCCTCTGTGAGCCTTCCTTTCACCTTCTCTCAAAATTTCCTACCTCCTCATGTCTGCACTGGCCTGCCTCCCTCTTCTGCCAGGGTTAACAAATCCTTGGCCTCCTCTTACAGTGTTATTATCACAGCCACCAGGCCATTCTCTTTGCTATCCAGTTTTGCTTCAGGAAATAGAGAGTTTAGGAACCATGGTGTGGAATGGTAGGGAGAAAGCTCTTGGGAAAACACAGTTCATGTTTTTCTTTAACTGTCACTAAGTGTGAAAAAAAATCAGACAATTTTAGCACAGCAAGGATTAATCTCCTGCACGAGGCCCCATGGGATAAGGAGGGGTGGTGCCCCACATGGTAAGGCAGACTGTCAGCATCTATTTGCCTGAGGGTTGCCAAGCTTCATGCGCAAAACTCACCCAAGCAGAAGCAGCAATCATCCACAATGAACTGGACCCAATAACAAAGTCTTGCACGTAAAATTTTAAGTGACTGTTGTTGTGTGTTTTGTTTTGTTTTCATCTTGCAACAGACTGTAAACTCCATGGGTACAGAGACCACATGTATCTTGTTTACCACATGGCTAGCATGGAAAAGGAATTCAGGAAATATTTGTTGAATTAAAGAGTAAGTGGATGTAATTTGTTACCACCTCTAGTCCTCCTTCCCAGGCAAAAGGAAGACTGAATGTCAGTATGAATCTGCAGTTCCGGAAGTTCTGTAAGACCCTGGAGCACACAGGCATTGCTTGGGCAGCCCTCTAATGAAGTGGAACATGAAAGAGAGGGAAAGACCTTTCCCCCCTGGGTACAGACATACCCCAGTATGGGATTTTGTACCTTGAGAACTTATTCATTGGGGGCAATGCTCGCAGGAGCAAAATGAAAGTATACCTGGATGACTGGATTTATGAGCATCTGTAGGACTTTCCTAAGAGCCCAGCAGTACTTGGACAGAGAAGGAGGCTTTTAGGGGTTTGGAAGACACTGAAATTTGGCTTACTACCTTATGGTAGCCCCATTTGCGCATCTGTGTACACTAGAAAGAACCAGGGAAACTCAGCTTACATTTTTGGAACTCACTCTTAAAATACTACCTGTACCAACTCTGGGATCAGAGCCTCCGACCTGGTAGGGATGACAGCAGTGACAGCAGCACTGGTGGAGTCCTGCTGCATGTGGCCCTGGGTGAGGTGGCCTGGGAATTCAAACAGGAGAATATGGTGGCACCTGGGTTGCTCACTCCTTTATTCAGACCCTGTTGCCAAATTATTCGTATGGCCACACCTACTTTCAGGGGATGCTAGGAAATGTAGTCTTTATTTCCTAGGCAGGTCCTGTGACCTTTCCACAAAAACTTGGGAGTTCAATTAACAAGAAAGAGGAGGAAAATGAATATTGGGGGACCATAGGAGTTTCTGACACAAAGCACAAAGTGGGAAATGAGAAATCTCTGCATACCTCAATTTCCAGTGAGGGCAGCTGGTCTCTAAATGCCACAAAGAAAGGGGAAAAGCCTAGAATTTAAATAAAGTTTGAAGTTTTTACCATTACATGAGACTAGACCATTTAATTACTGAACTACTTGGGGAATTAGAGTGACCAGATAACCTTTTATTATCTACACATGACCAGAAAGGTCACAGGACCTGCCTTAAATTTTATCTAGGGGCAGAATGAGACTGTATTCCACAAAGTGGGTTTACATAGATACAGAGAAATGAAAATAAAATTGCTTCCTGATCCCACCTTGTGTTAAGATAGAATAGGCTGTAGTAACAAAAAGACCTTAAAATTTCAGTACATAACATAATACAACATTATTTCTTATATGTAAACTCCTGAGGAGGTTTGGATTCCAAGGGCAGCTCTCCTCCTCGTGGTGAATCAGGAACTTAAACCAACAGTGGCTCTGCCATTTTCAACTATGGCTTCAAAGGTCATCTTGGGTATCAAACTCTCAGCCAGAAGGGGGAAAGAGAAAGGAGGAGGAATGTGGGAGGTTTTTAATAGAACAAACCTGGACATTGGTGCATATACATCTGCTCACCTTCCACTGGAGAGAATTTGGTCATGTGACCACACCCGTTTGAAAGGAGGCTGGGAAATGTAGTCTGTGTACAGAGAAGAGAAGGGCATTTTGGTATGTAGCTGGCAGTCTTCACCCCATACCTCATGATTGCTGCTTACCCAATATAATGGTTATAACAGTGAGTTACCAAAAATTCAGTCTTTGGACCAAAGATGAAAAGGATGGAAGTATTGTGCCAGGTCCAGAGAATAAGATGATTAAAACGTTGGCTGGAACTTTCCTTTAAGACACCAGAGGAGTGGCAGAGTCATAAAGGAGAAAAGAGAAAGAATGAGGCTAGTATAAAGCTTATGGGTGCCACATCAGAAATATGCCTGGTGTCAATACAGACTGGACTCTGGGGCAGGATGCTGGGGATGGCATGTTTACAAAGTTTAGAATTGTGGAGAGCTACAGGGCCATGCCATTAAATTTCAAAGCAGATGTTTGAACACAAAGGAGAATTTCCACGTGTAACTCTTAGAAACCTCTTCACAAAAAGTAGAAAAGAAAGGAACTCCCACATGAGAGAGGGCAATTCTCACTCACCCCATCAAGTCAGGAATGGTGGGCAGGAGTGGCCCATCTATCTCCCATGATTAGTAACACCAATACAAAAAGAGATAACAAAAAGAGGAAACCTAAAACATGTGCAAGAACCATTAGGAACTCAGGCCATGGGTGTAGTGCTCAGTAAGTCTTGAAAGCCCAGCACCACAGAGCATCATCCAGGCAGTGACTTTAAAGGTTGCCAAGACTAAGAGGGAATCTGTCCAGCCCCACAAGGGGAGCACTTCTAGACCACTGTCTAACTACTGTTGTAGTCAGGATGGCCTTTTCCTGGCAAAGTGCAACAGTGCTGCAAACAACTACTAGTGACTGAGAAGGTATGATCTCCTGAGAGGCGCCAGGAAATATCAAGCAGACGCTAACATGAGCCACCAGGATCTTTTTAGGATCAAGCATCATGGCCATCTCCAAATACTTGAGCCATGGGGAAGTATGGCCAACAATATGGTTTTATGAAATAGCCTCCCACGCCAAATGTCCTAGAACACTTCAGAATCTTCCACTGGTGACTCTAAGAGAGATACAGCCCTGCAGTAGGAATGTGAGTGGGTGCTTGTCCTGCCTCCAAACCAAATTGCCACCTTCATGAATGACATTTCTATGGCCTGTAGAGATATTGGCATGAGTCTGTTCAGAGCAGCCATCTCCCATCAATTTTTTCCCCATTCCTTGTTGCTCCTGACTGAGTTCTTTCCCCTATTCCAAACTTGCTTGGGAACTCAGGCTCCCTCGCTTGGTGCTCAGTTCTCTCCATGCTTTATCTGGGGCCTACTCTCCCAAATCTTCCAATCTTCAGTTATCTTGGGTAAGATGCTCTACTCTATCAGCCCCTGAGGACCCAGAGCTTCGTTCAAATCTAGACTGGTACCTCAACCATCTTCCAAAGAGGAGGGTTCAGGCACTAGTCTCCTGCATTTCTTAGGGCAGCCAAAAGACCTTCAGGCATGAGGAAAAAGCTCAAGGCAGGTAGGACAAGACTTACATGGACCCTGGAGCACCCCAATATTTTCCAGTAGGAGATACAAAGATCTTTAGATGGGACTCCAAAGCTTGAAGTGTCAAGACTCTAATGGTATAAGTAAAGCTACCCCCGGTAATGGATACATCTGGCCTTTTCTGTGGGGTGTGCTTCCTCTGAAGCACTCTGTTAGGTAAGCAGAGAGAAACTAGCAAGAGCAGGCTACTCTCTACCCAAATGCATTGGGTCACCACCTGAACCAATTTTTCATGTAAAAGTTTGACAATCGTGTTTTAAATTTTCATTGTCCAGATTAGAATCCTGAGTGACAGTCAAAATTCCAGATCCTAGTGTCTGCCATAACTTCTGCCTGATAGCTAAATTCCGCCAAATGCCCAACACAATTCTTAGAGATACAGTACCAAATAATACCCATGCTCAATTTTATTCCTTTTTAGCTTTTATATTCAGACAGAGGCCAGAAACAAACATCACGTTCTCAGCTTCACCTGAGCATGACAAGGTCCAGGTACACAAAAATTGTCCTGTTGTACAAAGAAGCTGGGAGTTTTATCAGGCTGCCTGAAGAAAACCCCAGGAAAAACTTGGAGGCAAGGACTGTATCTCCAGGGCAACCTTTTGAACCAACAGGCCTTAGGTCTCCACCCTTGACTCAACGAACTGGCTGGTTAGGACTCCACCCAAAGAATGGATTGTATACCTGGAGGGTGGTTTCCTTAACTTGTGGGCTCATAGTTGTCAGCTTGCAGACTCCTATCTCTTCTTGTTTCAAGTTCCACTTATGACCTGTGCCTGGAGCTATGAGCACACACCTCTGGAAGGGCGTCTGCATGCTTTCCAGCACACTGTCCTTCAGCTGTGCTTTTTGAAAAAACATATTTATGAAGGTATACTTGATATAAAATAAACTGGACAGATTTAAAGTCTGCACTTTGGGGCGCCTGGGTGGCGCAGTCGGTTAAGCGTCCGACTTCAGCCAGGTCACGATCTCGCGGTCCGTGAGTTCGAGCCCCGCGTCGGGCTCTGGGCTGATGGCTCGGAGCCTGGAGCCTGTTTCCGATTCTGTGTCTCCCTCTCTCTCTGCCCCTCCCCTGTTCATGCTTTGTCTCTCTCTGTCCCAAAAATAAATAAAAAACATTGAAAGAAAAAAAAATTTTTAAAGTCTGCACTTTGATAAGTTTTGTCAGATGTAAATCTCTGTGAAACCATCACCATAATCAATAAGTGAACATCCCAGAAGTTTTCATTCCCTTATGTAATTCCTTTCTTTCTGCTCCTCCCCACACCCATTCCCAAGCAACCACTGATCCTCTTACCAACACTATAGATTAATTTGCATTTTCTACACCTTCATATAAGTGACATCATGAAGGATGTACTCTTCTTTATCTGGCTCCTTCACTCTGGCTGTCCACTTTTAAGAGACACCATTCTGAAGAGAGACAGTTCAGCTTAGTGAATTCTGTCAAGAGCTCATGTGCAGAGACTAGCTGTCATTAATTCTGGTTAGGCTATATAATTTTTCTACAAGGATGCCAAATCTACTTTCTGTTCACTGGACCTCTCGTAACTGGCAACAAAAATAATTTGCACTCTTAAGTTATTGCCAAAACATATAACCTTGAACATTGTTCTCTCTCCCTAATTCTTACCAAAAACTCATGTAAGTAAAACAAAGTCCATGTGGGATTCATTAAAGGGTATGCAGTACCCAGTTTTGTGGATTATGTAGTTCCAGACATTCACAACACTGTGAATTTTGTTCACACTGTTTTAAACCTTTATGATGAATTGTGCTTTGTGATTATGCTCTCAGTTTGCAGGAACTCAATAAGAATCGGGTATAATGCTGAAGAATTTATAGATGAAATACTATGATATCTGGAATTTGTGTTGAAAGATCTCTAGGAGTGACTGGGGGGTCTCAGTCGGTTGAGCATCTGACATCAGGTGAGGTCATGATGTCACGGTTCATGTGTTTGAGCCTCACATCAGGTTCACTGCTATCAGTGCAGAGCCAGCTTCAGATCCTCAGTTCCCCTCTCTCTCTGCCCCTCCCCCACTTGTTTTCTCTCTCTGTCTCTGTCTCTCTCTCTCTCTCTCTCAAAAATAAATAAGCATTAGGGGCGCCTGGGTGGCTCATTTGGTTAACCATCCGACTTCAGCTCAGGTCATGATCTCACGGTTCATGGCTTTGAGCCCCACATTGGATTCTGTGTTGAGAGCTCAGAGCCTGGAGCCTGCTTCAGTTTCTGTGTCTCCCCCTCTTTCTATCCCTCCCCGGCTCATGCTCTAGCTCTGTCTCTGTCTCTCTCTCAAAACTAAACGTTAAAAAAAAAAAAAAAATTAAAAAAATCTCCAGGGGCGTCTGGGTGGCTCAGTCGGTTAAGCGTCCGACTTCAGCTCAGGTCATGATCTCACAGTTTGTGAGTTCAAGCCCCGCGTCAGGCTCTGTGCTGACAGCTTGGAGCCTGGAGCCTTTTTCAGATTCTGTGTGTGTGTGTCTCTCTCTCTGACCCTCCGCCGTTCATGCTCTGTCTCTCTCTGTCTCAAAAATAAATAAACGTTAAAAAAAAAATTTTTTTTTAAATCTCCAGAAAAAACTAAAAGTGGTAAGAATAGGTTATGAGAATG
Source organism: Panthera uncia (assembly GCF_023721935.1). Taxonomy (NCBI): domain Eukaryota; kingdom Metazoa; phylum Chordata; class Mammalia; order Carnivora; family Felidae; genus Panthera; species Panthera uncia. The sequence continues at coordinate 11,367,278 of NW_026057580.1, forward strand.
GCCAAATTTTGGCAGTTATTGAAGCTTTGTGATGGACATAGGAAGATTCATTATACTCCTCTTACTACTTTTGTGTGTGTTTGAAAATTATCATCACAGGCAGAGAGTTTTTTCAATAGCTGTAAAGGTCTTTGTTATAGGGATATTGTTTAAGATTTTGTTGATTTATCACTATAGTATATTTTTGATGAGAAACTAAGGATAGATTTAAAGCTTAAATAAAATATTTATCTTAATCCAATGTATAGTAGAGAGTAATTACTTAGTAAAATGATTCTATAAGAATTGATTTGTAGGTATTAGTAGCCTGACCTACTTGGAACTTGGAAGTTTCCTTTGATATTGGACAAAGAACAAAGGGAAAAAAATGTCTTTCTTCTGAGAGGTTGGTTTAGGAGCATATTGGATATAGGAAGAGTTTCTGAAAAAAGTTTTAAGACTTCCAGAGTCTCAATATGGAATGTAAAAATTTAGTATGAAACAGTAAAAAAATAATACACTGTGACCAATCAAGAATGCAAAGATAGCTTAATATTTTAAAGTATATTCAAATTTATCATGCTTATAGGCCAAAGGAAATAAACCATATGGTCATTTTTATTATCGACATTTGATAAAATTGAACAATCAATCCTGTATAGATACAAAAACAAACGAATCATCAGAACCTAGGCATAGAAAGATACTTATGCTAAAGAATGTCTATTGCAAATCAACCAGCAACATAACACTTACTGAACTATTCCTATGCTATCAAGAATTAAACAAATTTCCCACTATAACCACTATTATTGTTATTTCTATTTTCTAGATAGTCATATCCAATATAATAAGATAATATAAAATTAAAGAGCCTAAATATACATTGGAAAAGAAGCAATTAAAGTAGTCTTATTGGAGACTTAATTATCTTCCTTAAAAATTGGGAGAGGGGCGCCTGGGTGGCGCAGTCGGTTAAGCGTCCGACTTCAGCCAGGTCACGATCTCGCGGTCCGTGAGTTCGAGCCCCGCGTCAGGCTCTGGGCTGATGGCTCGGAGCCTGGAGCCTGTTTCCGATTCTGTGCCTCCCTCTCTCTCTGCCCCTCCCCCATTCATGCTCTGTCTCTCTCTGTCCCAAAAATAAATTAAAAACGTTGAAAAAAAAAAAAATTAAAAAAAAAAATTGGGAGAGTAGGGGCGCCTGGGTGGCTCAGTCGGCTAAGCGTCCGACTTCGGCTCAGGTCATGATCTCGCGTTCCGTGAGTTCTAGCCCCGCGTCGGGCTCTGTGCTGACAGCTCAGAGCCTGGGGCCTGTTTCGGATTCTGTGTCTCCCTCTCTCTCTGACCCTCCCCTGTTCATGCTCTGTCTCTCTCTGTCTCAAAAGTAAATAAACATTAAAAAAAAAAATTAAAAAAAAATTGGGAGAGTAAACTGAAAAACCATTAAGTTCAGAAATGTGGGTAATTACAAAATAATATATAAAAGCAATAGATTTTCCATTTACCAACAACAGCCTGTTGGAAAATATAATTCAAAAAATTATCATTTACAATATCAATATATAAAATACTTGAAACATACTGAAAAGAAACGTTCACATCCACGGAAAGATTACAAATGTTTTTGAAGGTCCATAAACATTAATGCAAATACCACAAGTACTTAAATGTGAATCTTTAATATTGTACACAAGTTTCTCCCAAGTTATCTATGAATATAAGGTCATTATGATGAGAGACAGAAGCAGAGAGATGTTTGCCCTTTGCCCTGAAGGTTGACCTAATGCCTACACTGTTTCAATAAGGATCAAATACATGCTGGTTGCTACATTCTTTAAGGGTCTCATGACTGCTGTATATCTCACCAATAGTTAATATTGAACTGAATAATAAGCACCAGAAGAACCTTGCAAAAGTAGTTTTAGGAGTACAAATTCAAAGAAATTCAAAGAAACTTTTGTAACTGATACTCTCTTCCTACATGCCCCCTCCCCTTTGATTACTAAGTATATAACCACCAGCCTTACACAGCAAACAGTGCAGCTCTTACTGCCCACGGGTCCTGTCCCCATGTTACTTAAATAAAGTTACTAAGTTGCACCATAAACATCTCAAGAATTATTCCTTGACCATTGTACTCCATGACCCCAACATCAGTTTTGGTGGCCCATTATGGTGACAGTGACAAAGTGAATCCAAAAGTAGCTTGGTAAGCCTTCTTTGTTTCTTTTTCAGAGATTACCTGAATAATACAACCCTTCAGAAGATGCTTTGTCCAAATGCTCAGGAGAGAACCTCTTGCCTGTGGCTACACTGTGGGGAGAGACAAATTCCTGCCATCTGGCCAGACACTAGTATCTTGGCTGTAATAGCATTGGGCTCAGAAATCAGGATCTCCTTGTTTTACCTGTTCTTTTAATACTTGTATTCTTTGGACACAGGATGGCCATACATGCTATTAGGTAGCCGCTGATCCTAAGACTTGCCTGTAAGGTTTCCTCCAAAATAACCTGGCAGGATCCCTCGATGAGCATAAAATCCAAGTTAAGTCCAACCTCATACATCCCGAAAGGGACTGGTTCGAGCTATTACCCAGTTGGGTCATTCACTCAACAGGGGACCGCTCCTTTGGGACCGCTCCATGGATAAAGCTCACAAGAAAGTTGCCCAGATTAGAACTAGGAGTTCCACACTTTTGTTTTCTCATGCCTCTCATTTGTCCTTCCCCATGGGCTGTTTGGCATTCCTGCTCTCAGACTGAAAGTACTTCTAGCTTAGATATATGATGTTTGATATGATATGAAATAGCTGTCTTTCTCAACAAAGGCCAGGACCTTTACCCCATCCATTAACACTATATCTAGAAGCTTACAAGGGGTATTATTATTCGTCGCCAAATATATTTACTCCCTCAAAATTGAAAGAGGCAGCCTCAATGTTTGTTGTATTTCAGTCCATCTACCGGCCCCTAATGTAGCCTAGGTAGGATACAGGAGGGAAGTGAAGGGAGGTCGACATTTCCTCTCAGGTAGTACAGAGGTGTTAGAGTGGTCAAGAAGAGGGATGCCTCTTGCCACTCTGAACTCCAGGAACATTCGGCAATATTCCTGATGGGATACCATTCGGAAACCAAGGGGGATTTTAGTAATGGACTCTTAGTTAATGTACTCTCTTTGCTTTGTAAGGTTTAACTATGGGATCAACTTCCTCAATCCCAAAGGAAGGATTCTCTCTTTGGCTGTCTCCTAACACATTGGAGTCAATTTGGATTTAAAGAAAAAACTCCAGGGGTGCCTAGGTGGCTCAGTTGGTTAAGCCACCAACTTCAGCTCAGGTCATATGATCTTGCAGTTCGTGGGTTTGAGCCCAGCATCAGGCTCTGTGCTAACAGAATGGAGCCTGGAGCCTGCTTCGGATTCTGTGTCTCCCTCTCTCTCTCTCTCTCTCTGCCCCTCCCCTGCTCATGATCTGTGTCTCTCTCTTTCAAAAATAAATAAGCATTAAAAAATAAATAAATAAAGACAAGAAAAGAAAAGAAAAAGTTCAAAACCCTACTTCCCACCCCAAATAATAAATATTCTGCCCCCTAGTTAACAAATGTCAATAAAAGGTAGAAACCCAACCCCCAGGATGTGCAGCTTGCTTCCCCCTCTCAGAACTCCTGAGTGTTTTTTACTTTAATAAACTTTCCTGTTTCTGTTAGTCATCTGCTGTGCTACATGTCTGTCCTTGAATTCCTTTCCATGACCAAGAACCTTCAGCAATTTCTTTGGGTCTGGCTGGGTTGAGGCTCCAGGGCCTGTGGTCTCCCCAGTTTACCTGGCAACATCTTTTTGGTGACCATGAAGGGACCTCTTCATCAGTAAGTCTCCAACTCTTGCCTTCCTTGTGCTGGAGAATTGCTTAGTCACTGTTCTCCTTTGTTCTACTGTCTCTTTCTTCTGATCTACTGGGGAAAAAGGCCTAAAAATGAAAGAAACAAAAACCATTGGTTCACCAGATTAAATGCAATCTCAGTGTAGGAGAGACTTTTCTCCCATTGCCCAAGGAAACTCATGTTGATTGAAAAGAAAGATGGGCAGGGGTTCCCTCTTCAGGATGCATGCCAGGCCAAAGAGGTAAGCAGGTTGGGCGGGGATGCCCACCTGCACCAGGGATGATAGTTTGATGGATCCAAAGAGATGACCCAGGGGCCCAGCCTATCCAAGGCAATGTTCTTGGGGTTCAGCAAGGATGCCTCTAGCCCAGGAGACTCACTGTTTATCTTTCCTCTAAACCCTTAATCCTATCCAACACTCTCGTTGGATGTATCTTGAGAAACTGGAAACAGTTTGACTCCAACACCTCATATGCTTCCTTCCCAAATCTGCTTCTTTTGTAACTATGTTGGCCTCAATATAAACTAGAGGATGGAGAAGTATGACCAGAAAAATTGACCAAAATGCCATATGGTTAGGTTGTTATGGCCCTGTACCCAAATCCTGATCTGTCCATACTTCTTTAGGGGGCCTGAGAACATCCCTCTCCTCCCCCTCTACTCCTCAAATCCACCATCAGTTCAGCTGTTTCTACTGAAGTAGAAGCTTCTGTTAATCCGCTATATCATCTGTGTTCTGTCATGTTCTCTATGTGCCCCCTTTTTGCCTCTCTTAAAAACAGGTTGCTGCCAAGATCATGTACATGCCTCCCTTTTTGTCCTGAGTAATTCATCTCCTCTTTGTTTGCTTCTTCTTCTGTGTGTATCAGATTTGAAATACATCTTGAGAGGACTAGATGAATGTTGTCTGACACTTGTTGTATGTGGGGGCTTCTCCCTTATTCACTTCCAGGTTAATGGCTATGATAATTGGAGCCAATTGTCTGTGGTTAGTCTACCTCAGGACAGGGACTTTAAGGAATATTTCCAAGCAGCTGCTGAAACTCCTTTTGTTTCCCTGTTTTCTCCATCTCAACATGGACTGCCTGTTTTCACTTTTTGTTGATGGAAAGAAAACGTGCATCTATCTGTTCATCTGTCCAAGTTGATGAGCTTTAGGACCTGGAGTCCTCTTTCTTCTGTCTGGCCTTTTATCCACCTCCAGCCCTGATGGTGGCACTTCTTCTGCCCCCAATTCCCCCTGCACCACCATGGTCATGGCTTGAATCAACTGGCTCTGATACCATCCTCCAGTGCCATTGGCTCTTGTTCCTCCTTCCCTCACAAAGAGCAAAGAGCACTCTAAGCTGTTAGGCCACCTCCTTATGAGGTTCAAGCTGAAGCACTTCCCAAATCAGCATGAAGGGGCCCAAGAATTCCCCTGGACTTAAACTGCCCACTTTAGATTTCCTCACAGGTGCCCCAAGTAAATGGCTTAAAATGATAGTTAATTTTGTCTGTCTCATAAGAGTTTTCATGGGTAATTGTTAAGAACAAGTAGGTATAAAACATTTTTTTTAATGTTTATTTATTTATTTTTTTTTTAAATTTTTTTTTCAACGTTTTTTATTTTATTTTTGGGACAGAGAGAGACAGAGCATGAACTGGGGAGGGGCAGAGAGAGAGGGAGACACAGAATCAGAAACAGGCTCCAGGCTCTGAGCCATCAGCCCAGAGCCTGATGCGGGGCTCGAACTCACGGACCGCGAGATCGTGACCTGGCTGAAGTCGGACGCTTAACCAACTGCGCCACCCAGGCGCCCCAAATGTTTATTTATTTTTGACAGAGAGAGAGAGAGAGAGACAGAGAGAGACATAGCATGAGCGGGGGAGGGGCAGAGGGAGAGGGAGTCACAGAATCTGAAGTAGGCTCCAGGCTTTGAGCTGTCAGCACAGAGCCCGATGCAGGGCTTGAACTCATAGACTGTGAGATCATGACCTGAGCCAAAGTCCAACACTCAACCGACTGAGCCACCCATGCGCCGCTAGGTAAAATTTTTAAGTAGCTTTCAAAATCTTTGGTAACCTGAAACTTTATAAAGTTTTGCTAAGTTAAATGATAAGTTGGGTTGAACTCACTGGCTATCTAAATCTTTTCCAAAGAAGATAAAATACTAAAGCATGAGTTAATGAATAAGTTTGTGCTTTTGGCCTCCCATCATGGAGAAACTGAGTATACTTGAGTCTGTTGGTAAACACGTTTTATGCCTTACTGAAAGATTGTACTATGGGAAAACATATGTTTTTAGAAATTATGAAAAGCATTTATAAATTTGCCAATCTAAGAAATTGTTATGTGACAGATGGTTCACAATTGGTTACTACTTAATTTTCACTGGAGACTGAGGTTTCTAAGTTAAAATTCTGCTAAATGTAATTAGGACTGATGGAAACGATAAGGAAAGCAACTTTGTATGCACAGAAGTCAGAAATGTGTAAGGAAGGTATAAGAAATAAGAATACATTTTGTTGACAGAAAAAGAAAGTTTTAGAAGGTTTGTGAAGGAAAATCTTTGGAGAAGAATATTATAGTGGTCAGGACTAAGACCGAAATGGATGGATTTTAAAAGTACACTAGTGGGGCGCCTGGGTGGCTCATTCGGTTGAGCAACCGACTTTGGCTCAGGTCATGATCTCACGGTTTGTGAGTTCGAGCCCCGCATCAGGCTCTGTGCTGACAGCTCACAGCCTGGAGCCTGCTTTGGATTCTGTGTCTCCCTCTCTGCCCCTCCCCCACTCATGCTCTGTCTCTCTCTGTCTCAGAAGTAAATAAACATTAAAAAATAAATAAAAAATAAAAAAATAATAAAAGAACACTGGTAAAGATAAAAATCTGCCTTTCTCTCTGTTAAAAAGAGAAAGTTTTCTTTGTTGGTCTGCTCTTAGTAAGAAAGTGTAAACAAAGTTTTTTTCTTCTTGATCTGCCCAGAAAACTAAAGCTTCTATGTGTTGTCTTTATCAGGTCTTTGATAACTTAATAGAAATTAAACTTGTCAGTATTAAAGAAGCTGGGTTTTGCTAACAACTATGTAACTTCCTATACAATCCCTCACTGCCACCTTGGTTAAATGTAAATATTAAATTTATAATCATCTGTGATCCTATCTAGGAATGTACTTTGAAACTTCCCCCAGATTTTAATCATAAATGAAGTCTTTTTGACTAATTAGGCTTGTCTATTTGGTATGTTACATTACATGGGAAGCACTGTCAAGCAAACAATGATAAAATTTCTTATGTTGTTCAGGTAAGTGCTATAGTTCTAGAAATTACATGAAATTCCTGAAGTTTTAATATGTTCTGGTATAAGGGCTTCACTTGACCTTCTAATTATATTTCACCCTAGGTATTAGGTATTTCACCTGATAGCCCCTTGCTATGTATGTCTCACCTGATAGCCTCTTACTGAGGACCTGCACAGAAGCCCCCCTGAGTTGTCCCGAAGATATCTTTAGCTCATTATAAAACTAAGATCTTCTCCTATAGGTAGTTTGCCACCATTATTTGAACATACGATGCATGCACTAGCAGGTTGATGTGCTAGGCATGCACAATTTAACTGAAGTGCATAAATAATAGAATATGTATGAGTTCTTTAATGTTGTGGGAGACGTGCCTCCTAAAAATGGGCCACTTTGACATGAACATTGAGTTAAAAACAATAAAATCCAGCCAATTAAGGAGAAGCTCTTTACCTTCCCCTTAATGGCTTGCCTGATATTCATTAGCCTGATTTTTCATCAAAGAGAACTATTAACAGAGATTTCTCTTTACCTTAGAAACTCAACTACATAATAGGGCAACTTTGTTTTTCAAATACCTCATTTTCATCTTCCTGCTAATGGCCTTCCTCCCTTTTGTATCCTTAGACCCTACCAGCTCTCTAGTTCATAGAAGCTTCAAGTTGCCTCATTGTCTTTGGAATTTCCATGTCTGTGTGGAATCCCCACAGGTACACCTATTTAATTTCACTTTCTCCTGTTAATCAGTCTCATGTCAATTTGATTCTTAGTCAAGCTAGAAGGACCATGAAGAGCAGAAGAAATTCTTCCTCCCCAAAAACGTATCTGCAAGGTCCTTGCCCCTACCCCTTAATACACTGAATAGGAGCTTCCTGTACTAACCCCACAAGGACATAGTGTTTTGAGAGCTATCTTGCTGTCTCCTTACCTGTAACAAATAATAAAAAGCTCTTTGCTTTCAACACTTCCTTGGGTTGTGTTCAATTTGATGCACTTCAAGTACTGAACCCCTTGAGTTCAGTTATGGTCTTTATTAGTATCATTTATAATAAACTGTAATTCTAAGTATGGCATTTTCCTGAGTTCTCTGAGTCATTTTAGCAAATTATCAAACCCAAAAGGGGACCCTCCATATTTAAATCCAGTTGGTGAGAGAACAAGTGGGGACCCTCAAACTTGTGGCTGACATCTGAAATAAGGGCAGTCATGTTAGGGACTGTACCCTTAATCTGGGAGTCTGATGCTAACTCCAGATGACTCGTGTCAGATTTGTGATGCAGCATTCCAGTTCTTTATCCACCTACATTCATGTATTTTCTGTCATGACCTTGCTGGGGTGTCTCCACCTGCATGATTTCACAAAGGTCAGAGGCCAAGGAAGAGCAAATTTACCCAGAGAAACAAATTCCAATACCTTTTGATATGCATTCCTAAATATTTACAGTTTCTTGCTCATCAGTTCTCTGTTATGCCTTTTGTTTCTCTGATTTTACTAGATTATCTAGATTCTGATAACACTAATAATGTATTTACATAAGTTTAACCTGTATGCCTTCAGGATACATTCTCCTACTTTCTCCATTTTTTTTCCAGAATTTCCTCAGCTGTGTGTGTGTGTGTGTGTGTGTGTGTGTTGCTTATGCAAAGCCCCAAATCACCAAGCCAAGACCTAACTTAATTACAGTTTCAGCCTCTCCCAGAAATAGAATCTTAAATCAGTCAATCAGGAATCACCTGATCAGCGCTAGTTGGGGATCTGACAGACTTCTGCCATCCCCTAAAGGAAAGTGACCTTGCCATAATCAATCTGCTTTCTGCCTCCTTGTTCCAGCTGACATCTGCCTAGAAATGTCTTTCATTTTATACAGCGCCTTGGAGCTCCTTTTCATCTGCTAGATGAAATACTGCCCAATTCATGAATCATTGAATAAAGTCAATAAAATCTCAAATTTTGAGAGTTGAATTTTGTTTTTTTAAGTGTATATTCATTAGCCTGACTTTTCATCAAAGAGGTTTGTCATCTTGATGTTTCCTTTACCATGAACAAAGGAATGGATGGATTACACAGAACAAATAAGTGAGTGATTATTATACGATATTGATCACTGCCACAAAGGCAAAATATATATTGCTTAAATTTTCTGGATTGGAGGGGGCATTTTACTTTCCTATTTTTATTTTGTGCCGTGAAAAGCTACTCCTACCCTAAGCTACATTGAACTGAGCTGAAAGACTTAATGCTACCCATCCCACAGGTGGTCTTTTCATTGCACTGAGGATTCTTGTATCACTGAGACTTCTTGTCTTTTCCACGCACTGTGGAATGGTCTCAGCAATGGTCACAGCCTGAGATACTTCCTTTCTCAGTGTGGCCTCTTTTCTTGCCTCACAGATTTCCATTAGCTGATTCTCATAGTGGCTTTAGTTGACTACTGGCTTCTGGGACCATCATATTAATGAAACTACCAGCCAGGGTGGTGCAATGGTGCATTTATCAACGACATTTCCCATTTTATTTTAGCTTCTTCAAGAGCACAGCAATCACTACCTCTAGCTCTTGGAGGAGGATTTTAACTACCTCATTTAATTTTATGGGAACTTTCATGAAAAGCAACCATATTTGATCTATGTCCTTTGAGCTGAATTGAAGGCCACCTGCTTGCATTACACAAAAAAGGAAACAATCTGTTTATAGCCTGGAAGCTCTTTGAAGAGATTCCTCTGATGGAAACTTGCTGAGTAATACCATTCCCCCAAGATGGCAGAGGACAAGGTGCTGACACCAGATGTCTTTGTCATTGGCATATGGTTTCATCAGCGGATCCATCCCTCCAGCATTTCTTCAGCCATCCTGTTCCCTCATGGGCTTACCAATTCATCACAGAAATGTTGAATATCAGACCAAAATGAAAATGTTGTAAGATAAATTTTCATAATAGTTGTTAATTCTGAGGCAGCAAAAACTACACCTAAGTAGGACTATAGGTCTCATATATCAGCAAGAGAGGCTGATCCAGGCATTCTCACTTGAGTCCTTCACTCTGATGGGGTTTTTATACCCTGGTTATTACTCCTTGTGATGGTTCATTTGATGTATCAACTTGAGTTGGCTAAAAGATGCCCAGATAACTGCTAAAACATTTGTGGGTGCATCTGTCTATGAGGATGTTTCTGAGAGAGATTAGCATTTGAATCAGTGGACTCAGTAGATTGCCCTCCCCATTGTGGGTGGGCATCATTCAATCTGTGAGGGCCTGATGGAACAAAAAGGAGAAAGAAGCTCTTTGCCTGAATTGAAACATGTGAGAAATAAGCCCACTGACCCAATCAAAGGAAGGATGTGGAGATTCAGAGCACAGTGAAGAGAGGCTTTAATCAACATTCTTGCAAGAGCGGGTGTCTGATGGACAGGCACACTCAGGGAAGTTACAGTACGCAATTTATCTCCTAGCATGCAAGTCCCTCCCCTGGTTCCTCATTGGCTGAGCACTACAGAAGTTACAACCTTACCCAGAAGTTGCCTATGCCCACGTAAGGCAAAAAGTAGTCTGATTGGAACAAATGGACGGACATTCCTTAAGGTGATGCAGAGACTTCAGTTCTTTGGTACATGCTTATTGCAAAGCCCGTGAAAAAACCTTGTGAAATGGAGAGGGGAAGAAAACCAGTAAATGAAGTGTCTAAGGGTTTGGGACTCCATTGGGGGTAGAGGAGTTGTACATATTTCCAATAGATTATAAACCTATTGTTAACTAGACAGCACAGCTTTTATTTGGTATTTCTGAAAATGAATCATTTCATTACTTCTCACAGAACATCTCTCTCTCCTGCCCTCAGAGGTCACATTCCTGGTTCTTGAGACTTCATACTCATACATTTTAACATACTAATACACCATCACCTCTTCTGATTCTCCAGCTGCAGACAGCAGAGCAGGTTGGAACTTCTATATCTCCATAATTGTGTGTATATATATATATATATATAAACCAGTACAGAACCAGTAAGGAAATAGATACTGCTTTTATTTTTTTATTATTTTTTAAAATGTGTATTTATTTATTTTTGAGAGAGAAGGAGAGCACAAGCAGGGGAGGGACAGAAAGAGAGGGAGACACAGAATCAAAAGCAGACTCCAGGCTCTGAGCTGTAAACCTAGAGCCCGATGTGGGGCTTGAACCCATGAACCGTGATATCATGACCTGAGCCAATTCGGTCACTTAACCAATGGAGCCACTCAGATGCCCCTAGATACTGTTTTTCAAAAACATTCAACTGAGCCTGCTTTGGATTCTGTGTCTCCCTCTCTCTCTGCCCCTCCCCTGCTCACACTTTCTCTCTCAAAAATAAATAAATATTTTTAATTAAAACAAATTCATTTGAGTAAATTTAAATCTAATTGGTTTTATCAAACGATTCAATCAAGCAGCATCCCATCTAACAAATAGAAGAGAGCTCTGAAGATTTTGTACAAAATGTAAGATTTTTACAGACAAAGAGAGGGACAGGAAGTTAAAAGAGTGGATTATTTCAGGCAATGTAACCTCCCCTTCAGGGAAGGCAAGAGATCTTACCATACAGATTACCTCATCAGTATGGATCAGGAAATAACAGACTGATTGGTTAAAAATTCCAGTCCTAGATAGTTGAAGCTGATGCTGGCAGGCCAGGTCCAAGGACCCGCAGGACTAGCCGAGAGGGTCCTTGGCTTCAAGAAGGATGGAAATTAGATGGGAGCCAGCAAGAGGTAAAAGCAGAGTTTATTGAAGATAAAATAGAAAGATATGGACCCAGGTCTGGGAGACTCAGACAGGAAAAGAGAATGAGTCTTATCTTTGCTTGGGGTCTGGAGTTCTTACTGGTGATTGTGATCTAGTGCACATGTTCTCTTAAACATCCAGGAACTGGTCAGAAAAAGGACAGGGTCCAGGCGTCTTTCATAAGTCACTCATTCCCTGAAGTCAGTGGTCTTGGCATCAAGGTGTTTGAAGTCAGTGGTCTTGGAAAACATTTATGACAACCCTCCTGGTCACTCCTTACATGCTATCTATTGTGCTGGGAGATTCCAAAGATATCATTATCTATTTATGCCTTCCAAGGAGTACATGTACTATTTGCATTACAAGGCACATGTAGAGTGGGCTGGGGGTACAGATCCTAGCAAGAATGGAAGCCAGAAAAAAAAGGCAAAGGAAAACAAATGGCTTTTTTTATGGGATACCTTCAGTTTCCCTATCTCAGAGGTAATTAAGTAGTCTGACATGAAAGAAGAATCTGAGGATGCTCTTAGGGAAATGCCAGAAGGAGAATTAGACTAAGTGCATCCATGTTAGATTTATATAAATCTTTCATTGGTTGGCAAAAGTTCAAAGGTGGACATCACAGTGCATGCGTGAGACTAAGGAAACAGACTATCCCATACATTGCTGGCAGTAGTGCAAATGGCACAGTCCTGAGAAGTAGAACCTGTAGTATATGCCAAAATTATAAATGCATTTACCCTTTGATCCAGAAATCTCCCTTCTGGCAATCTACCCTATAAATTTGTCCACACAAGCACAAACTTGTTCAGCTTTAAGGTTAGTCATTGTGGCATTATTTGTAATAACAACTTATTATATTGTAATGTAGCCCAAGTGTCCAGCAATAGGGGACTGGTTGAACACATAACTCTGCTATATGTACCAATGGAATACTATACAGCTATCAAAAGGGACCAAGACATGAGGAAGACCTTTATGTGCTTTGAATTTTTTTTTTTTACATTTTATTTATTTTTGATAGACAGAGACAGAGCACAAGTCGGGGAGGGCAGAGAGAGACAGAGACACAGAATCCGAAGCAGACTCCAGGCTCTGAGCTGTCAGCACAGAGCCCGACATGGGGCTCGAACTCACAAACCATGAGATCATGACCTGAGCCAAAGTCGAATCCTCAACTGACTGAGCCACCCAGGCGCCCTCCTTTATGTGCTTTGATATGGAAGTATATCCAGAATATTTCATTAAAATTTTAAAAAGGAAGGAGAATATATAATATTGTTTTTTAAGATTATATATATACTATATATACACTTATATAATATATATATTTATAATATATATAATATGCTCTTTTGTGTAAGAAAGGAGGAAATAGGAGCACCTGGCTGGGTCAGTGAGTAGAGCATGGGACTCTTTATCTTGGGGTTGTGAGTTCAAAGCCCCATGTTGGGCACAGAGCTTACTTAAAAATAATAATAATAAATAAAAATAGAAAATAAAAATAGAAGGGACAAAATAAAAGTATATTTGTATAAAAAAAACTTTGGAAGAATAAATAAGACACTATTATAATAAAAATGGTTAATTACATGGGCAAAGCAAGGGAGAACAAAGGTAGGGATGGGGTGGGAATGATATTTCTCATGTACCTGTTGATATCACTTACATTTTTAACTATATAATTTTGATATCTATTAAAAAGTCTTCCTAAAACTAATGCAATGTTATATGTCAGTTATAGCTCAATAAAATAAATAATATATTTTTAAATTTTTTTAATGTTTATTTATTTTTGAGACAGAGAGACAGAGCATGAATGGGGGGAGGGTCAGAGAGAGAGGGACACACAGAATCCGAAGCAGGCTCCAGGCTCTGAGCTGTCGGCAGAGAGCCCGATGCAGGACTCAAACTCAGACCCTGAGATCATAACCTGAGCCGAAGTCGGAGGCTCAACTGACTGAGCCACCCAGGCGCCCCTAAAATAAATAATATTTTAAAACTAAATTTTAAACAATGTTGCTTTGGAAGATTGTTAAAAACCTAAACAAGAAGACTTCCAATTTGGGTAAGCTATAATAATTTGTAACAAACTAAAGTGGCCACAAAACTATAGGGGCACCTCGCTGATTCATTTGGTAGAGTATGTGACTCTTGGTCTCAGAGTCGTGAGTTCAAGCCCCATGTTTGATGTAGAGGTTACTTAAAAACAAACAAACAAACAAAAAACAACTAGAAAAACAATGTTTATAATCACCAGAGATCTGAGGAAGCAACTCATACTATAGAACTAATTTTTGTCAAAGTTCTAAAGGGAGAACCTAAGAAAGTGAGCTTTTGATCTGAAACTGCTTTTTTCCCAGAGGCATTTGCTAACTCTGGGCTCAGGAAAAAGGTTAAGACTCTGAGCTTGGTTCAGGCAGAGTGCCATGGATGGAGTTAGGGTGACAAAACTGGAGAGTTAAGAGGTCTCAAAACCACAGTATCCCTTTAAGACATTTGCCAAATTTTGAATGCACATAGGGCTGCAAGCAGAAACCTCTGAAATGAATAATGTTTTCCACAGTCTTTCAGAGTTTTGAACACTAGAGATTAGAGTTAAGGACCCTCCAGGGGAAAGGTTCCCAGTGAATACACTAGGCTCTTACAAAACCTTGTAGAATTATACCCTAGGAACAAAAACAAATAAAAGGTGGACTACAGTCTTAAAAACTAAATACATAAATAACTGCAATTCAGCTTTAGCACAGCTAGGTCACCAATTAGATCAATGTGGTCAGCTTCCATTCTGTCTGCCTAGCAGGAAAAAAAAGTGAACTCTGTAGTAAAAGACATCATCAACTGAATAAGTCACAGTTTTTATTTTTTATTTTTTAAATGTTTATTTTTGAGAGAGAGAGAACGAGGGAGGGTCGGCGGGGGCGGGAGGGGTGGTTGGGGAGAGGATCTGAAGCAGGTTGTGTGCTGACAGCAGAGAACCTGATGCAGGGCTCAAACTCATAACTGTGAGATTGTGACTTAAGCCAAAGTTGGATACTTAACCAACTGAGCCACCCAGGTGCCCCTAAGCCACAGTTTTTATAAATAATATTTAATATCAAATTAAAATCCGCAGACATGGTGAGAGTCACTTCCATAAAAATGAAAACCAAGAGAAAAACAGGCAATAAAAATAGAAACACAAGTGATCCCAATATTGTGTAACACAAAAAGGGCTTTAAAAGGACTATAGTTAATAGGTTCACAGAGGGGCACCTGGGTGGCTCAGTCGGTTGAGCGTCCGACTTCAGCTCAGGCCATGATCTCGCGGTCCGTGAGTTCGAGCCCTGCGTCGGGCTCTGTGCTGACAGCTCAGAGCCTGGAGCCTGTTTCGGATTCTGTGTCTCCCTCTCTCTCTGCCCCTCCCCTGTTCGTGCTCTCTCTCTGTCTCAAAAATAAATAAACGTTAAAAAAATTTAAAAAAAAAATAGGTTCACAGAAAGAGAGGAAAAGATGGAGAAGCTATATTAAAATGGAGACGTTCACCACAAAATTGAACTCTATAAAATAATCAAATGGAAATTCTGGAATACAAAATTACACCTAATATTAAGAACTCAATAGATGGGTTAACAATGGGTCAGAAATAGCAGAAAACATACTTGGTGCACTGGAAGACATACCAGTTTCTGAACAGAAACAGAGAAAAGAATGAAAAACCCAAGAAATATTTGTTAGGAGAAAAGAGTAAACTTTTTAAAAATCTCTAATGATTTATTAAAGATTAAAGAAATAACTGGGGCGTCTGGGTGGCTCAGTAGGTTAAATATCTGACTCTTGGTTTCAGCTCAGGTCATGATCTCACAGTTCATGAGTTTGATCCCTGCATCAGGCTCTGTGCTGACAGCATGGAGCCTGCTTGGGATTCTCTGTCTCCCTCTCTCTCTCTGCCTTTCCCCTGCTCACTCTCTCTTTTCCTCTCTCTCACTTAAAATAAATAAATAAACTTAAAAAAATAAAGAAATACTGAAAGCAGATATTCAATAAGCAAGAAATAAGGGACATGCATCAAAAATACTTGGGGTTTCTTTTTCTGAGGAAGCCTCTCTTCTGTTTCCATTCCCTTCTTTTTGTAAAAAATAAAAAAAATTAAATTAAATTAAATTACATTAAATTTCCAACCTTGGAGACATTTCAGGAGAATCCTACAAAGGAAAATGCCTAGAATTAAATGGACATAGGAGCCACAGTGCAAAAAAGAGAAGGTCATAAAATGTTCCAATGCCTTGAGAATCATGTTTATTGATTTTGGTTATAAAATTTATACCAAATGTCACATTCCTTCTTTTTTCTCAATCAAATGGAATCTACTCTGTGCCCCAACCTGCCAGGCTGGGAAGAAATTCAATCCTCGTCATTAGTGGGGCTCTGTCCTCCCTCTATAAGGTTACAAAATATCAGGGACTTATGCAGTATCAGAAAAATTGAAAGCAATGCCAGGTCCTTTTAGTGGTAGCTGCCTTAGCTCAAGCTGCTATAATAAAACACCATAGACTAGGTGGCTTAAACAGTAGACATTTCTCTCACATTCTGGATAGGAAGTCCAAGATCAAGTCCAAGATCAAGGTGCTGGCAGATTCAGTGTCTAGTGAGAGCTCTCTTCCTGTTTTGCATACAGATGGCCATCTTCTCACTGTAACCTCACATGGCAGGGGTGGGGGGTTGACTCTAGTCTTTTCCTCTTCTTATAAGGGCACTAATTCTATCATGTGTGGGGAGGGGGCCCCATCTTCATGACCTCATCCAAACCAAATTATCTCCCAAAAGCCCCACTCCAAATACCATTGCACTGGGGATTAGGGCTTCAACATAGGAATCTTAGGGTGGCATAAACATGCAGTCCATTTCAGCAGCCATTGTTTTTGTTGCTCCCCCTGCTTTTAAGCCCTCCAGTCCTGGCTGACAGTCTACCTGGGAGACTCTGGCTTATGTGCTCCTACTAGGAGAAACTGTGCCCAGCCTCTCTAAGCATTCTGTAGCAATCCCTCGGCCTAGGAATGTCCCGGACAAAATTAGGTGCCTGGGTCTCCACCACTGATAGGGAGAAAGTCCCAAATTTCCAGATCCCAGAGAATCTCAGCCTCTGCTCAGCACACACCCACAGGCCACTTCTGTCTCTGTCAGCCTACGTGTTAGTACATAATCCAGATGCCAACAACCACCCATCTGCTCCATACCCAAAAAGAAGCTCAGAATTGAGAACAACAGCTTCATAATTTTCTCAGTGAGGAAAATGTACATAGAGCAACAAAAACAAAATAAAAAATAATTCCACAATAAACTATCCTGCCACAAGCCTGGCAGCTTAGATAAATTCTAATGGAATGAAGAGATAATAAATACTGTAGCCACAATTTGGCAAAGTGAGTTAAGTAAATGAGTTCTTACAGAGCCAAGGAATGAAGGCACAGGTATGAAGGCGGTGCTCCAGGTAAAGATTAAACTTTTCCAGTTACCTTTTGTTGAGAAATAACTATACCAAATCCAGTAGCTTAAAACAACAACCAGTGCCTCATAGCTCATGATTTTCTCTGTCAATTTGGCAATTCTACTCTTTTTTTTTAATGTAAGAGTTACAGTTCATTTATTTATTTAAGTAATCCCTACACCCAATGTGGGGCTTGAACTCATGACCCCAAGATTAAGAGTCGCATGCTCTACCAACTGAACCAGCCAGACACCCCTCTTCTACTCTTGATGTTGACTGAAATCACTTGGCACTATCAGATGGCAGATGGGGTTGGTCTAGAGTGTCCAAGACAGCATCCCTCACATTTCTGTCTCTGGTGGGGACAGCAGGACTCTGGTGGTAGTTGACAAGAGTGCTACACATGACTGCTCCAGGCTGCAGCCTTGGGGAATTTGAACATCTTGCATGGCAGGTCAGGGTTCCCAGAGTGTTCCAAGAGACAGGAAGTAGAAGTTGGCTAGGTCTGGAAACTAGCTCAGTATCACTTTACTGAATTTTGTTGATCAAAAAGCCATAGAATCCACCCAGATTCAAGGGAACCTCAACTCTTAATGGGACAAGCAGCAAAGGATTTGTAGACATCTGTAATCTCCTTCACTGGATAGAAGTGGACCCCTCCCTCTGGGTGATTCTAGGTGAGTTGTGTCCTGCTTTAGCAACAGCACCTATGAAACTTGATGGTTCTGGAGAAGATAGTGAGAAGACCTCCAACTTGATCAGTAGTGTCTGTGTGGCTGCTGTGAGCAGCACACAGGCCTTACTCATGGATTTACAAATGCTGATGCTCATGCTCAAGAGTCCAGCTAGTATTTTATGAAGGAGGCAGCAAATTAGGAGCTCTCAATAACACAACGCATCTAATTCATTTCAGTTTTTCCAGGAGCTTAAAAATGCATGAGATCAATTCAGGAAGCCATTAAAACGGTAAGCAAAAAAAAAAGTCCTTCATGATTTAAATTCTGCACCACCTCCCCTCCTCTTGATGAGACAAGAGCAAAGATCCTACGAGAAGGGCACAGAGGACAGTGAACACTGAGATTGACTAAAGACCATTCCCATGTTCCTCACTCCATTCTGTAGTTTCATTTCTCATACTTAAATCTTTCTAAAACTGTTTTACATAAATAGAGTATACATACAGAAAGGCACACAAATCGTAAGTGTGCAGACGATGAACTTTCACACACTGAGCACATCATGCAACCAGCGCCTAGATTAAGGAACAGAACATTCCCAGGATGCCAGGGGCCTCCTTCATGTCCTCTTTTAGTCACTACCCTCCCCACAGAGTAACCATTCTCCTGACTTCTGCAGTCTTGCCTGGACTTGAGCTTTATATAAATGGAACCTGACAATATGTGCCCTTGTATAGACTTCATGCCTGCAGGTTCACCTGTGTTGTCACAAGTTGCTGTGAGATGATGCATTCTCATCGCTGAGAAGCATCCCACTGCATGAAGCCATTACAATTTTTCTTCCTGTTCTTTTGTGGAAAGCTTTTTGGGCAGTTTGTGGTGTAGGCTGCAGCATGGTCCCTCATAGGCATATCTCTGTCGGGAGCCGTTCTGATCGTCTTGCTTCTTCCTGAGGTGCAGGCCCCCGCCAAGACACAGGGCCCCACTAAGATGCAAGGCATCACCGAGGCACAGGCCCTGACCAAGACACAGGGTGCCACCAAGGCACAGGGCACCAGTCTGAGGCATTTGAGACCTGGCCCAGCCGGCAGCACCACACAGTGCTTCTTTCCTAAGGGCTCCAGCCTGCTAGGGCTCAAATAAGCAAAGCCTTCCTCCTATCCCACAAACCATCCTGGCACTTCTACCACCTCCCCAGAGCTTAGCCCAAAGACTCTTTCCTCTGGACTCATAAATGTCCCCAGCCTCATCACCTTCCCTCTTCCCCTCCAGTCCAAGGGGGGAATGTTGCTCTCAGTCTCCCCTTCTCCTAAATCCTGGGCTTTTGCTGTGAACCTTTTCAATTCTCTCAAAGGTCTAGTATTTAAAACTCAGGAGCCATGGAAGAATCACCATGTCCTATCTGCCACCCTTTCTCCACTTAAAGCCCTCCTTGCTCCCATCTCTTACCTGCAACGTGGGCAGCTCTCTGTGGAACATGATACTTTTCCTGGGAGAGCTTGGCATTTTCTCAGCCTGCATCAGAGAATTACAAGCCCCATGACCCTGAATTCCCCCTGACTTACTTGACCACTTCTAACAGCACAACCCTACAGTGTTTTAACCCAGGCAGGGGAGCCTGTGGTGCTTTATAGGGAGCCAGACTGTCTGCTATCTGAGCAGTTAAAGCTGGAAAGGTTGCCCCCACCTTGCGCTGCTCAGCCTCTCTGCCAGCTGTCACCCGGCTTGCTGCCCCTAGTTGCTCTCCAGCACACACGAGGCAGGGTTAGCCACCTCCCTTCCTCAGATGTGACCACAGCATCCTCGCCCAGGCAGTGTCTTCCTTGAGCACTCCTTGAACCACCCCACCCGTGGTCTCCAGAGCACAAGGCAAGAATGGAAAGGGAGAATTTGTTGGTAGCCAGGGCTATCTGTCCTAGTGGGGATGCCTGCCTGAGAGCAGTGGAGCCCATCGAGCACCCGACATACTGATCCACCTCCCATGCCTCTCTCCTCCAACTGTCTGGGACTCTGAAGCTTCAGAACATTCTCAGAACCTTGGTTACCAGGTGGGGTGGACAAAGCAGTATTTGGCGAGTGAAGATACATCACTCTCGTTTCTCTCTCACCCCACACTGCAACATATGCCTGTAATGTTACGTAACTACAGTCATAACTACTCTTATCTGAAGCACGATAGAACCTGAACCATGGCAGTAGATCAAGTTTAATATGTGAGTTAGGAAAATGGAGGCATGGTTCAATGTTGTATCATACAAAAACTACATCAGTGTGCACCCACACAAATACTCTGGAAGGCTGACGGAGACTCGCTGGGGCAAGATGTGGAAGGGGCTCCCCCTGGTGGGATTTCCAGCAACTCCCCATGGAACTGCAATCCTAACTCAGGACAAAGGCCCAAGCTAAGCAGTCTGCCATCTCAGGCAGGATTGGAAGACTTTCATTTGCTGCAGGGCCAAGTTATGACTCCTGACATTCTCTGTCCCGAAATGACACTCAGTTCCAGGAAGAACTGGCCTCTGGGACAAACTTGCACTGGTGCCCAGTCTGACCAAGCAGGTAGCCCAGTGTGTCTGGTGTGAGGGAAGCCAGCTCATGTCTGCTCCTCAGTTCCACTGGGCCTGAGCACAGACTGCTCAAGGGGAGCCAGGGCCTTTGGGTGGGGCAGAGGCTGCTCCCTACTGCCTCTCAATTCATAGCCAAGAGGGGACTCGAGCAGGAGCCCTGGTTCTATTTATATTGCAAAAGAGGCTGGTGTAGTTCTAAGTTTAGATCACCTTGCTGTGCCACTGAGAAAATGAGTGTAGCAGGAGAAGGAAAACAAACTGGAGCCATGCATGAGCCCTGCCTCTATCTAGAAGCAACTGGGAATCCCGGGCTCACTCAGACCAGAGTGGATTTGGAATATTGGGTGATTTCCTCACTGGGTCCCAAGGACATGGCTACATAATACCTCAGCTGCATCCTGCTATCATATATACCCATGACATATGAAACTTGTTTGTCCATCCAGGGACCATCTCCAGCTTCCAGTGTTTGCTCTCACATCCACCCTCGTGCTGGATCCAGCCTGGCTTGAGATCTGTACTGAAATGTTGGCATGGAAGCCCAAGCAGAAACCTTCCTCCTGTCCTAAAACTGCCATCCCAGGGCCCCTTGCATGCATCCTCAGGTTGGGTAGGAAAGAGCACCACTTTCCCCATCCTCATCTTGGGTAACTGCTGTAGTATAGAGCCTCCTACCTGATCTAGCCTTGAGGAAGTTATCAGAACTTTTGGAGGAACTGGTCAGAGCAGCCCCCTAGCATGGAGCATAAAGCTACAATTAATGCTTGCACAAAAGACACAGACACGTGAGGGAAACAGAACAGCAAAAGAGGCTGGTGCAGTTCTAAGTTTAGATCACCTTGCTGTGCCACTGAGAAAATGGGTGCAGCAGAAGAAGGGAAACAAACTGGAGCACATGGTACCCCAGAGGCTACCATGCAAAGCAACGATGAATAAAATACTGGAGAAAATAAAACTCTATGTTCAACAAGGGAAGAATATCCCCATAGGTATTCTCAGAAATGGGATATAAATGCAAACAATGAATAGAGCTGAAGCTGTGATCTGTGGAGCTCTGCGTCTAGATACAGTTAAGGACAGCTAGGAATTCAAGGTCTGTCAAGTAATGAGAAAGAATTAAATTGCCCACTTGAGGTGGGGGACCAGAGTCATGTTCACTGATCAAAATTCCAGAAGCTGTGACTGGCCTCTCCCTACCCTCTTCAAGAAAATAGATGGACAGGGATGCTCCTGGACACCAAAACGGGTCTGCGTGTAGACCTGACCCAGCCTCCTCCTGCCCTGAGTCATCCTCAGGGTCATAGCAGGGCAGCAGCCCTGGCTGCCCAGGAGACCTCACTCTGGACAGACCCCAGGGAGGGTAAATGCTCAGTCACTGGAAGAAAAGAGTGAAGAACAGAGAAGGGAGGCAGAGAGAGAAAATAACAAAAAATGAACCTGGAGGCTGAATTCCAAACTACACGAAAACTCACACTGAGAAAGGCAGCCAACAGCATCAACAGTCTACAGACAGATTCATATCAAATGAAGTGAAAAGAAAAGAGCAACCAGAAAGAGACTTCAGTATCCTCAAAGAGGTGACTGAACATATAATGCTCATTAAAAAACAAGCAATTATGAAATAAAACCCAGGAGAAAGGTGCCATTCTGAAACAAGGGAAGCAAAAATATCATTTGATAAACAGTTTGAGAGAAATAATTGATTATTTGGGAAAATACATATATGTATAAAACATCTAACATACTAAAAAAAAATCCAAATATTTTCTGATCTCTAAAAAGAAGAGGATGTCCTAAGCTGGCTGAAAAAAACAAAAAACAAACAAACAAACAAACAAAAAACCCAGGCCAGCAAAAGAAAAGAATAGACTAATAGATTTAACTATAAATTTTTTAATATTTATAGTTAATAAGGGGAAACAGTCTGACAAATAAATTCGGGAAATATTGCCCATTTAGTAGTTTGCACAGGCTTTGAATCCAAACTTTCTTGGTATGACCTGGGATAAGATACTTGATTTGTTCATGTTTCTGTGTCCTCCATAAACTGAGACTAATCATTGCATCTGCTTGCTGGTGAGTCAAGATTAACTGATTTACTACCTGTGAAGCTCTTAGAACAGTAACTAGCACATGGAAAGCACTCAACAGCTATTTTTATGTTTTACTGTACTGTGTGAGAAATTCAGACACAAACAGTTCACAGCAGAGAAGCCATAACTAGTTAAAAATCACAGTCAAAAACTTCAACTTTGCCAATAATGAAAAAAATCAAAATAAAATTTAATTTTTACCTTTTTAGTTGGCAAACATTGTTAAAATGACAATAGAGTATTCCTTCTCTAACCATCCTAAAAAATCTCCTTGGATGAAAGCATTATGATTTTTTTAAATTTCTTAATGTTTATTTATTTTTGGAAAGGGAGAGCACACGGCGGAGGGGCAGAGAGAGAGGGAGACACAGAATCCGAAGCACAAAGCCCAACGCAGGGCTTGAACCCACGAACCCTGAGATCATGACCTGAGCTGAAGTCAGACGCTTAACTGACTGAGCCACCCAGGTGCCCCTGAAAGAATTATGATTAAAGAACTTAGGACTTTATGCAAAGTTTGGGGTAGGGGAGATCAAAATTTTTAGTAAACCTATGTTCTGAAAAGGCTTTATGCCACCGCTTACCCATTAGGATGACTACAGTAGACACAGAGAGCAACAAGTGTTGACAAGGGTGTGGAGAAATGAGAACACTTGAGCACTTTTGGTGTGAATGTAAAATGACAAAGCCACTATGGAAAACAGCATGGTGAGTCCTCAAGAAATTTAAAATAGAATTGCCATATGATCCAGCAGTCCTACAGTTCCCAAAAGAATTGAAAGCAGAGTCTCAAAGATATATTTATACACTCATGCTCATAGCTGCATTATTCACAATAACCAAAAGGTGGAAGCAACCCAATTATCCATCCATGGATGGATGAACAAAACATGGCAAAACGTGGTATGTATATATATATATATATATATATGGAATGGAATACTATTCAGCCTTAAAAAGAAAGGAAATTCTAATACATGCTACAACGTGCATGAACCTTGAGGACACTATGCCAAGTGAAATAAGCCAGCCACAAAGACAAATACTGTAAGAACCTACTTATATGAGGTAGTCAAATTCATAGAGACAGAAAGTATAATGGTGGTTGCCAAAGCCTGGGAGGAGGGTGCAATGGGAGTTGTTTAATGGACACAGAGTTTCCATCATGCAATATGAAAAGGGTCCCAGGGATTGGTTGTCCAACAATGTGAATGTACTAAACACTACTGCATTGTACATTTTAAAATGATTAGGACGGTGGGGCACCTGGGTGGTTCAGTTGGTTGAATGTCTGACTCTGGATTTTGGCTCAGGTCATGATCTTGTGGTTTGTGAGATCAAGACCTGAGTCAGGCTCTGCTCTGACAGCATGAAACCTGCTTGGGATTCTCTCTTTCCCTCTCTCTCTGCCCCTCCCCTGTTCATGCTCTCTTTCTCTCTCTCTTTCTCTCTCAGAATAAATAAATAACCATTTTAAAAAATTGATTAAGATGATAAATTTTATTATGACAAATTTTAAATGTTTAAGATTTTGTTTTTTTATGTTTAAAAATATTCGTTATTTTTAGTAAGATAAAATTATAGATTATCAATTTTACAAAACAGATTGGTAACTTCTTATTGAACAATGATTGTCCATTAACCTTCCCTTACTGCAGAGCAGCTTCCTAAGAATCCCTCTCCTATAGTTTCAATGAGATGTTTGCAAATTAGTTCTAGTTTATTCCCACTAATGGGCCTATGAAGAAGGATTTTGGTGTTTGTTTACATGTAGTTCTCCATCTAAACAGAGCCTTCCAACTATCAGTGGGACTATGTAATGTATTGCGATTATGTAATGTAATTATGAAACAGAGAAAAATAAAGTGTGGTTCAAGCAGAACCACCTATGGAAGATCATGGCAGGAAGAGAAGCTTGTGTGCCCTCCTGGAATGAGCCAGTGGTCCCAGCCCAGGGATTCTGATTGGTTAGGTCTGGGCCCAGGCACATGTGTTTGGATAGGCTCCCTCAGGCGGTTCTAAAAGTGGGGTCTTTGTTCTATGACAAGGCAAAATGACATCTCAGAAAAAAAACACAGGCCTTGAGGTCAGGCCACCGAAAGTGATGTCCTCTCCCATCATTCTTCCTCTCCCTCAGCTTTATATCCATCCTTCCTACCCGGAAATCTGTCTCCTATCTGTCCCTGACTGCCCTTTGGCTGTTGTCTTAATTCAGACTTTCATTGCCTGTCAGTGAGACAGTTTCCATAGCTTCCAAACTATTTTTCCTGACACCAGTCTTGATCTTCTCCAATACACTTCTGCACTGCCTTTTGGTATACATCTTTCTTTCCCTGTGGTTGGAATTTCTGGCTTATAACAAGGGTGTATTTGCTCTGCTTTATACACTAGTTGTTTTCTCAGATCATCAAGATCCTGGCAATGACTAGGAAGCAATTTACACTTTTGCAACATGGTTCCCATTATGCTGCTTTTTCCTTCTTGCTTCAGCAAATCCTCAGTATCTTCCCTTGTATAAGAAATGAACCAGGATGTTATCATGAATATTTTCCATTTTGATTTGTTCCTTACGATCAACAAAGTTTGAAAGAAATTTTGCTTCAATTTAGAGTTGTGTCTCCATCCATACTTCTGGGCATTGAGTGTTTCCTAGGACCTCAGGTGAAGAGCCTCTATTGGGATCTCATCTTGTCCTTGTAGGACTAAAGACCAAAATTAGAAAGTGCCTTGAAGCATAGAGCTCTGCTTTATTTACTATTGAACCCCAACTCCTACAGCATGCCTGGGATATTGAATGAATGAATGAACGAATGAATCCATCCATCCATCCATCCACCCACCCACCTAAAATAAATGTTAGAAATAGTTCTTTAAAATTCCCCAGGGTCAAAAATGGATAGAAGCACAAAACAAGCATTGAATGTCTTTACTGTTCTCAGTTCCCTCTTGCCTTGTGCCTCCTACTCCCACATTCTCCACCACAAAGACCTATGGCACACTCTCAGGCACTCACTTCTTACCTTGGACTCCAGATCCTACAAGTGCCAAATCCAATCTGAATGTAATGGACATTGGATTAGGCTAATACTCAGGGCCAAGTCTACTCCTCTTCAGACACCCACAGGACAGTCAGCACTTCTCTTCACAAAATGGGATACATATTTGAGTTCAATAATGTTGATATTAGCAATAATTCCTCACTGACCTCTTCTACTCTAGTATTCAATGGCTCAATGGCAAG
The DNA here is from genome assembly GCF_023721935.1 of Panthera uncia. Classification (NCBI taxonomy): domain Eukaryota; kingdom Metazoa; phylum Chordata; class Mammalia; order Carnivora; family Felidae; genus Panthera; species Panthera uncia. The sequence continues at coordinate 11,393,220 of NW_026057580.1, forward strand.
GAGACCATAGCAAAGAGAAGTACACATTAGATGCAGATAAAGACAAGCCCACTTCCAGTTTTTACTCCCAGGTGGCTTTCTACACACAAGGCAGGAAAGGAAAATACAGACTAAACAGGGTCAGGAGGCCCATATTTGTTATTTTAAGGTTAAGAAAGGAATTTGTCTGTACCTTGATGGCAAGAAAACCACATCAAAATATCAACTGTGTCACTTAGAACAGACACGTGAAATGTGCTTTCTTGTGGGCATTTTCAGCGTTGATTACAGGTTTCCCTCCCTTTCCAAAAATAGAGCATTCCTATGAAAACTTTTGGAAGCCAAAATGGCATAAAGCAAAGAAACAATTAGCATTAACTTATATGAAAAAAAAATTTAGCATCCCCAGAACCAAAAAATAACCTCCCTTAGGCTTTTCTGATACCTTAGGACACATCTTGCTAACGGAAACATGAAATAAATCAAGATAAAGCACAAGATGCTCACGGACACAGTTCAAAGCTCTGGCAGGTTGATACCGAGATGCTGAGCGTAGTTCCTTGCGAAGGCGCTTGGTGGCACCACTCTGCTGCTCGTGGTCCCTGCTGCTTCCAGAAGGGCTGCGATGGAAATCAGTGCTGAGTGCTACCTTCACTTTTTTTCCGTAAAAGCAAAAATCCTTTTCAGATTTCTTTCGGTGAGCGCAAGCAGGTACTAATGTAGTTTTGTTTTTTTTTTAAAGTGAAATGGCATAACGCAAACTTCCAAAAAGCAGGGTGTACCTGTGTCTAGTAACTGTTTTGTTAATGTTTTTTTAGAATGGCGGACATCCTTTTTTTTTTTTTTTTTTAAAGGCACACAGTTTCGCCATCTGGCGGCCAAATAAATTAGAAACACGCAATTACACTGACCTTGAATTCGGCCTTTGTAGTTGCAGAACGTGTGAATAGAGTTATTCCCTTTTCCTTTTAATCCTTACCCCCATTTTCCCATGAGAATATGTCGGTCATTGGGCGCCTGCGTGGCTCAGTCGGTTGAGCCTTCCACTCTCAATTACGGCTCAGGTCGTGATCCTAGAGCCCCGGGATTGGCCGAGTCCGGCTAGGAGCTGAGAGCCCGCTTAACATTCTCTCTCTCCCGCTGCCCCTCTTCCCTGCTCGCCGTGCTTGCTCTCTCTCTCCCTCTAAAATTAAAAAACAAAACATTTAAAAAAAAGAATATATCAGTCACTGCATAGGGAGTGGCAGGGCATTGAGCTTGATAGTATCTGGATCCCTACAGGGAAAGATAAGGAGGTTTGATCTTGGGATGGTGTGAAACTGGTTATGACAAAAGCAAAAAGGAAGAAGGAATGCGTCCCGCCCTCATGCCAATCATACAGTATTCCCAGATGAGGGATGGACAGCAGAATCTTTGAGTGCTTTCAGTTTCTCAACAAGAACCATGGCCTTTGAATGGAAAGGGTAAGGTGACTATTGGTAAGTAGGAGTCAACACCCCCCCCCCTAAAAAAAAGAAGGTAAGAGAAACTGTAGTTGCACCAAATGTGTTCAAATACCTGCTATGAATGGACTACAGGCCAGAGTAAAAAAAAAAAAAAAATTATGATACTAGGAGTATCAACAAGTCACCATCAGTGATCTTTGAGGAATCATGGAAAGGAAGACAGGTGTTAGAAGGCTGGAGGTAGCTTTGACTTCCAAAGATGGACAAAAGGCAAATGTTGAAAATTACAAATCAGTGGCCTTAACAATTACCATAGGCAAAAATCCTCAAATGAGATACAAAAAGGTGTCTTGTGGGGCACCTGGGTGGCTCAGTCAGTTAAGCATCCGACTTTGGCTCCGGTCATGATCTCGCGGTTCCTGAGTTGGAACCCCGCCTCGGGCTCTGTGCTGACAGCTCAGAGCCTGGAGCCTGCTTCAGATTCTGTGTCTCCCTCTCTCTGCCCCTCCCATGCTCACGCTCTGTGTGTGTCTCTCTCTCTCAAAAATAAACATTTTTTTTTAAGTGGTGTCTTGTGAGACCTTAAAAGAAGTAAATGTGGCCACCATGGTCATGCCAGACTGTCCTCATTTATGTTGTCTTGTCAGGGAGACTGACAGAATGAGGCACTATAGCAGACCCAAGGGGGTGCATTTGATTAAGGCATTTCATGACATCTCAAATTACATCCTTCTGGAACAAATGGAGAAATATGGAATTGATAATTGTACAGTTAGGAGAAACTGGAACTGGTTAAATGACAGAATTCCAAGGTGTTGGAGGGTTCTCACGTCAATCCTGCCCTGATCAATATTTGTATCATGTCTTGTGTGTAATACAGAGGATGTGTTTAGCGGATATGAGGATGGCATGGAGTTTGAAGGCATAGAAAATCCTTTGGATTCTGGAATCAGTACACCAAATCCATCTAGTCAGACCAAACAGATTCTAACAGGAAGAAGTGGGTCTTCTATCTCAGATCTCTATCTCTATCTGGGTTTTGCCCAGAGTTTCTCCTCTGTTTACAGCTCTGCTAAAAGTTGCCCTGCTTCCCCCAAATCCTCACTGGAGGTGAAAGCATCTAATCCACCTTAACCTCGAGGATTCCTGCTTTCCTCTCTCCAGCAATTGGTCACTGAAGTCCCTGAGCAGAGTGTTCCTCACTTCCTCGACTACCCCCAAAAACAATCTAGATTCACCCAATCAATATACCATCAGCCTCAATCTCAGAGACTGAGCAACTGATCCCTCTTATTCCAAGCCAATCACTCTTTTTGGCCTTAAAGTCCATCCTCCGCCTTCTCCCCAGGCCTCACCTCGTAACCATCCTGTCCCCTTCCAGTATCGTCAAGCACTCCCTCTCCACGGGCTCCTTCCTCTCCTTCCTGCTCTTAAAACAAACAAAAGAAAAAATTTTAGAAACCCTTCCTTACTCCTTCCCACTAAACTCTTCAAAGACTTGTTTCCACCACTGTGTCAGAGATTGGGTTCTCTGGAAGCAGACACCCAGATGGAATTTGAGATGTAAGATGTTGATTAGAAATCAACCTCTGTGATGGTAAGGGGAGGGCCTGCAGAGCTTCAGACAGCTATGGAGAGCCCCCACAGAGCAAACCAAATTGGGTGAAAACAGCCAGGCCTTTCCAACCCCACCCCTGCTCAGTCATCATGAGGGGCTTGCCCAGAAAAAGCAAGGACCCTGAAGGAGCTGACATTTGGTGACCGTCACCCTACTTCTGTGTCTCCACACTCTCCTTGCTTCTCTTTTCTGGCACCTTGGAAATTCACCTTTCATCTCCACTTTTATCCCATGTATCCCCTCCCTTTGCCCCACTCCAAATCCAATTGGTACTTTGTGATTCTCCCCTTCCCAGAAACTCTGTTTGCATTCATTGGTGCTATTTCTGTCTCTCTGTCTCTCTCCTCTCAGAAGTCTCAACCCTTGGTTTCCACAATAATTTCCTCTCCTACTTAGTTTTTTGTTTTTTGTGTTTTTCTTTTTTTAAGTAGGCTCAGGGCTTGAACTCACGACTCTTAGCTGAGATCAAGAGTCCAATGCTTGGGCACCTAGGTGGCTCAGTTGGTTAAATATCTGATGTCAGCTCAGGTCATGATCTCACGGTTCATGAGTTCGAGTCCGGCTTCAGGAGAGCTCAAGCCCCGCTTCAGGTGAACACAAGACCATTTGAAGTGAGTTCCTCTTCTCTCTCTCTCTCTCTCTCTCTACCTCTCACTCATTTGCACCCTCTTTCTCAAAAAAAAAAAAGAGAGAAAGAGAGAGTCCAGTGCTTAACTGACTGAGCCTCCCAGGCTCCCCATCTCCTACTTAGTCTTAACCTCTATGGCTGGCCCTTCTTGGCCTTCTCCAGTGTCTTGTCCTCTACTCACCACCTAAGTGTTCAGATTCATCCTCCCCTTCCTTCATACCCTCCCAAGGTGATCTTGCCCAGAGTCAGGGTTTAATCTCCATTTACGTGCCAGTGACTCCAAAATCTACTCTCCAGCCCATTCCCTCCCTCTTCAGCTTCCAATTCTCACATTTAATTGGTCGCTAGACATGTCCACACTAACACTGTCAAGACAAGGAAGTTCTGCTTCTCCTTTCCTGCTATGTTCCTATCCTTAAGAAGACTTCTCCTAGTGCAACAATTGGATCCTTTGAATCTGCTCCATCAAGTTCCTTTTCTAGGCAACTACCGTTGCTTCATCCTGTTTGGACATGTGTGTGAAAGCACTCTGAACAATATTAAGGACTCTATGTGGAAACCTGCATCACTGCTGTAGAAATAGCTGATGCTGGGTGCTGAATCCAAAAGAACATTCATCACTTCTTCCCTGATCACACCCACTACTTACCTAACCAGGTGTGAACCTCTGACTCACTGGATCCCCAGGAAAGAGTTATTCAGAATTTCCTTATTACAGGTGATAAGAGGTGATAGTGATTTCTTTTACAGCTTGTGTTTTTCCTGAATAAAAGGGTTCTCCAAGTGGGTGGTTTACAGCTATGCCTTCTTTCCCCCTGTCCTGTATATGTGTGGCAAAGGCCTGTAGAGGAGGCATTTCTCAAGGAAAATGAAATCTCCACTTTATTTAAATACATCGTGCTTTGTGTGTATCTATGTGTCTTCTCTTCTCAAATTGGAATTTCCAGTTGAACTCAATGAATACTCATGGGCCACATACAATGTGCTAAGGGCAGGGCTGAGTACAAGACATTCCCTGCCTTAAGGAATTTAGAGAGTAATAAAAGGAATAAGTCTAATCAAGCACATGCCAGTGTGCTGGTGATCATAGAAGCCACAGAAACTACGTGCTGTGGGGTTACAGAGAAGGGAAATGTCTCCATCCAGGCTGGTTTCCCAAAATCATCTGGGACACACCTTGAAGGCTAGATCAAATTTCAGGGAGTGAGCATGTAACAGAAATAAGCAAGAAAGAATGCTGACACACAAGGAATAGAGAAAAAAGAGTGACAAATGGCAAAAAGCTATCCGAAGAATATCTTCAGAGAACTACAAAATAAACAAAGAATAATAGTAAGAAATTTTTCTCATAGCTGAGGCCAAATACTGAGACTGTAGGAATATCCTGGGAGACAGAGTGGGAGAAAGATTATTAGGATAATATTAGGACAAGGAGGTAGGTAGGAGAGGCAAGATCGCTGCCCCATTAGCCCTTTATAGGCCCCAGCTAAGACCCAACTTCTTTGGATTTCCCTTTCTTACCATCAAGCATGATGGGTGTTAGTGGCTCCAAGACCCCACCTCTCTCCAGCTCTGCAAGGAGGACAGTGCTCACTAAGAAAGACACTGCTGCTGTGTTGACCCATCTCTTCTGGTTTGGTAACATGTCCCCAATGTTGCCAGAGGTGTTACCTCACATCTATACCAGTCCATCCTTCTGCCTCATGGGTGTAAGGTAGCTGTTCTGCCTGCAGGCATCATACCCACATTTCAGGCAGAAAGGAAGAGGAAAGAGCAAAAGGTATGTTGCAACTGAATCTATCTGAAAACAACAGAATTCCTGAAAGCCACACCAAACGGACTTCTGCTGATGACTCATTATCCAAATAGTCATGTGGCCACCCCTAGATGCAAGGGAGTCTGGGGAAGTAAGTGTTCTTAAGTAGCACACTGTCCCTCATACAAGATTCAGATACCATTGCTGAGGGAGAAGAGGATGATGGAGTTTGAGGCAGCAATCAGCTCTGTCAGTGTCAGAGATACATAGCCATCAAGATAAACAGTCAAATGATAAGACGGAGGAGGCTGCTGAGAAAGGACCTTCTGAGTAGATGACAGGGAGGGGACATCTGGGTAATTCTCCACTGGGGTATAGGTGCCTGTGTGGGTTGTTCTCCCATTCCTGTGGGTGTGGGCATGAGGCTAACAGGGAGTGAGTGGCTTCTTTCACTTGCCCTAGGTTACTCAGCAGCAAAGCGGGAACGCACACCAATCCCCAACTTTGAGTCTGAGTTCTTTCCACCACCCTATACATTTGCAAACCATGTTCAAGGGACACTTGGAGATCCACAGAATGGCCTCCAGGGGCCCTGGCTAGTACGCAGATTGGTACACAGTGGCCAGGCCTTAACTCCTGGGCCTCTTCATCCAGAGAGGTTCCACCTCTGTGTTTTTCTTGTATAGTGAGCTTCTTTCTCTATGAGATTTAATTTGATAAAAGAGCTAAACTGTTATGTTATTTTATTTTATTTTAAAAATGTTTGTTTATTTTGAGAGAGAGAGAGAGAGAGCAAGTGAGACAGAGCAGGAGAGGGTCAGAGAGAGTGAGAGAATCCCAAGCAGGCTTTGCACCACCAGTGCAGAGCCCGACACGGGCCCAATCCCATGAACCACGAGATCACGACCCAAGCCAAAATCAAGAGTCAGACACTCAACCAGTTGAGCCACCCGGAAACCCCTAAACTGTTACTTTAAAAACCATTCTGGGGGCACCTGGGTGGCTCAGGTCATGATCTCACAGTTCAAGCCCCGCATGGAACTCTGTGCTGACAGCTCAGAGCCTGAAGCCTGCTTCAGGTTCTGTGTCTCCCTCTCTCTCTGTCCCTCTCCTGTTCATGCTCTCTCTCACTCCCTCTCTCCCTCTCAGAAATAAATAAACATGAAAAAAAATTTTAATAAAATAAAAAATAAACCATTCTGCTGTATAACTAACTATTGTGTACATTCATTATTTGGTGAGCATTTTAAGATAGATCTAATTATTTCATACATCCAATAGGTCCTCTGAGTTTGAAAGTGTGACCAGTGCACAAGGGGCTCCAGAAGTAGCTCATACCTGTTTGGTGCCAGCATCAGAAGACAACATTGTCTAAAATGGAATTAAAATGAGGAGGGGATGGGGTTAGACACCTCCAGAGGCAATCTGGAGGGAGCCAGGATACACCCATGACAAGAGTCCCTCAGTGGAGTACAGTATGGGCTACATGTACTGTGAGCTTTGTAAAGGCCTCTTTTAGGCAGCAAGCTTGAGTAATGGAAAACTGAGTAAGGTAGCAGGGCCCACAGTGACCACCAGGCAGAGTGCAAACAGGCCCATTTAGGTGACCCACCTCAAAATAGCCATAAGTCCTAGTTGACCAATGGGCTACTTGCAACTGGGCACAGGTACCAAAAAAGGAAAATTCCACATGTTCCCATACCTTCTCATACCCTCCCTTAACTATAGCCCCTCCCCATCCCCCACTGCCTCTAGGCAGAGTCTCTTCTTTGATCTCCTGGCTGCTGCTCCCTTACAGTATATTCAATAAGCCTCTATCTCCTTTGTCCTGCCTTGGGTGAATTCTTTCACTGCCCACTCAACCAGCTTCCAACCCATCCAGTTGCCCCACAAGCTTGGCTTCATCTCTCTGGCAAGGCAGCATGCCTGGGGAGAGACAGTCTTACTTAGAAGGTGTTGGACTGTGTCTGTCTTCCACTTATTTTCATTCAATAGTCACACACAGACTAGATGAAGGAAAGAAGGAAGGGAGAGAGTGGGGATTTCAGTGAGGACTCACATGCAGATCTCTGGCTCTCAGACTTAGTAGGGGAGAAATCTACTGACCTCCATACAGGAGAGCTGGCTACAGCCTGCTTACAGAGAGACTTTGTGTGCATTTTTAAAAGACTCCTCCTGGGTTGAATTAAATAAGCACAGGCAACCCATAGGTATGTGAGCTTCACAACAAGTGGCACCTTTTGTGCAAATTAGGAAAAAAGGCACCTTCCTTTGGGCAGGCAGTCTGTGCCCTGCTGGTGCATGAGGCCAAGGGAGCTGAGGCTGAGGCTGGAATTTAGCCACACTTACCACCTTTGTGAGTTCATAGGCAGGGCCCAAGGTGCCCAATTCTCCCTGTGCCTCAGGTTATCTGTTGGGATGCACAGTCCTGCATTCTACACATCAAAGCATTTTTTAGCTCCAGACAGCATCTGCCTTGAAAGGGAGGAGGAAGAGACAGGGAGAAGCTTCTGTTCTCTTCCCCTTTTTTATGATATGTGGACACAGATCTGTGCACATGTGAACTCATGCATACACACTTGCATGCCCATGCATACATGCAAGCACACACAAAATCAGAGGCCTGTTGGGTAGAGCTTAAGCCACTGAATGTTTCAAAAAGAATAGCAATACCTAAAATAGAATAATTGGTAGATTAAAGATGAGGCTTATCTTACTATTCATGGTTCTTAGTATTATATGCAATTACATTTTAGAAACCCAACAGGTAAATGGTAAGTATGGAATTAAGGAATCACAGTGTAGTGAATTCAAGGAAGCTGATGTTACGAGAGTAAATTAAGTAGGAGGCATAGGGCATAGGGCCATGGTCAAGAGCTTTGTGTAGGATTTCTGGAGCTTCAAGCATTCAGAGAGTGCATCAGAGCCATCTTGCAGAGACCCAATATCCATTCTCCATTCCTCCTACTGACAAAACTTTGGTTTGTCTAACTTTAGTTAGAAATGTTCCTCTATTTTAAAAATAATTTTTTCCCTCAGCTTCCCATGCAAGTAGGAGTGGCTCTGTGACACAGTTCAGTGAGACTCCTAAGTTACTAAATGGGACTTGCAAGAAAATCCTTTTCTGGAACTGACTCTACAGGCTTGGGTCTTCTTTGGCCTTTGTCCTCCCATTTACCCCTGCCTGAAGCATCAACATGATAGCCGGACCTCCAGCAGTCATCTGGACAGCATTTCTTCATTTACTCAACAAACACATGGTGTTTTCAGTGCTAGGGACTCCTCATGAAGAAAATAGACAAAAATCCCTTCCCTCAGTGAACTTAGTCTAGTGAGAAGAGACAGATCATCAACTAATTGCTATATAATATGTCAGAATATGGTAAGGGTTAAGAAGGAAAATAAACAAAGAGATGATGCAAGACACAACCAGCCCTAGAGAAGAGACGGCTCAGGGGCTGAGGGAGCCAGCTTCTTGCTACACTATTAGGAGCTCTGTTCTCACCTTGAGATTGATTTTAAATGCAGAAAAATTAAGCCCCTAAATTGTTATGTCACTGTTTTTCAGGTTTCTGTTACTACCAGCTGAATGCCATCCCCAAGCTGATAATGATCCTAAAAGAAGGTTGTCTTGGGCATGCACAGTAAACATTTCCTCAGCTCTCATCCATATGAATAGGTTGTTAGCCAGATGACACAAATAGCAAGACAAGTAATAGATTCTCAATAAAGTAACTACTCCAATCCATGAACATATACAAAGCACCACTGCAAAAATATGATGATTTTTCACAGAACTTTTCTGTAGATTGAAGATTGAAAGTTTCAGTAGTCGTCCTGAAGTTACTTAACCTTACAGTGCTGCATTAAAAACTAATCTTCGCACGAACAAAATGTGGGCGGGGTACTACGGAAGAAGAGGAGGTGAGGGTAGAGAAATGGGGAAGGGAGATAGGGGTCTTTGTCTATAGCAGAGGTTGCAGACTTTGCCGCCTGCAGAGGCAAAGCAGGAAATGCAAATGATAAAGCACTCGGGGCTGAGAAAAAAACAAGGCTTTTGCTGTCTCTTTGTTCTCCCACTTTTGAGTAAAGATGTGGGTTGGAACAGAAATTCTTATGCTAATGGAAAAAAAGCTGCTCAAACTAAATGATAATTGCTAACTGACATTTTCCCTCAGTGTGAGGGAAACCAGGGAACACCAAGTAGACTCTGGTTACCTGAGAGGGGCCGCCACCATCCTGCTTCCTCAACTGTTACCGTTATGGGCCTCATGATGCCAGATAGTTTCAATTTTTTTAGAAATTGAAATCTGGATTTTTTTTAGGTGAAATATCCCATTTTTAAATGTTGGGAATGAATTCAATATTTTTGGTAAGCATTCTGTTACATATTATATGTCTCTGCAGTTATCAGGCAGCAGGCCATGAGTTTGCACCCTCCAGGTACGCTGAATGGATGGGATAAAAAGCTGTTGCAGTGAAAAGTGGGAGAAAGCCAAGAAGTTAGGTAAGGCAAGGAGATGGGAAAGAAGGAGGAAATGGAAGAAAAGACTGAAGGTGGTGGAATGGAAAGATTAAAATATAAGTCAAAAGAAAAAGATGTTGAAGAATGTGAGCAAGAAGAGATTGGGAGGGAGTGAAGAAGAGAGGAAGAAGGTAAAAAAAAAAAGTGGGAGAAGAACTAGTGAAAGGGGAGGATATTTGAAGAGGTAGGAAGTAGCGGGGCCTCTATAGACAGAGGGTGGGGATTTGGAATCATTCCACAGAGACACAGGAATATGCAGGCACCACAGGGAGAACACCAGCTCCATATGGTGAAAGGGAAGCCCGGGTTCTCAGCCTTTGGCCATCACTTTCTTTTCTTCCTTCCATCTTTCTGGCTTTCTATCTTTTCTTTTCTTTCTTTCTTTCTTTCTTTCTTTTTTTTTTTTTTTCCTTTGAGAGAGAGAGCACCCAAGCAGTGGGGAGAGTCAGAGGGAGAGGGAGAGAATCTTAAGCAAGCTCTATGATCAGCCTAGAGCTTGAAGTGAGGCTTGATTTCATGATCCTGAGATCATAACCTGAGCCTAAATCAAGAGTTGGACGCTCAACTGAGTGAGCCACCCAGTCTCCTCTCACTTTCTGTTGATAGTCAAATTGAAAGAGGACTGCAACTACCTCCATTCTGATCGTAGTCAGTATTTTCTGATTAAGTTCCTCTTTCCAGTTTCTCTCTTAACTCAGATAAAAGACCCTTTGGGCAAAGCATCCACTGGGGACAGAAACTACCCCCTCAAGCAATAAGGAGTGCTCTGACCCAGCAAGACCCCACATAACTGACTCCAAGACAATGAACAACCTGATTTTTGCTGCCCACCTGCACATACCCACCAACATTTGTCCCACATTTTCCTTTTATAAACCTAGAGGCAGGTGCCTGGGTGGTTCAGTCATTAAGCATCTGACTTTGGCTCAGGTCATGTTCTCACAGTTTGTCAGTTTGGGTCCCACATCAGATGAGTTTGAGTCCTGCTTTGGGTGAGCCCCACTTCTCTCTCTCTCTCTCTCTCTCTCTCTGCCCCTTGCTCACTTGTGCTCTCTCTGTCTCAAAATATAATATAATATAATATAATATAATATAATATAATATAATATAAAATTAAATAAATAAATAAAATAATAAACCTAGAAGCTTTTCCAGCACTTTGGAGACAGTCTTTGTGACACTAGTCAGTCTGCCATCCTCCCAGTATAGGCCTCCCTGAAATGAATTTCTTTCTTGTTTCACCACCACTCATGTCTCTGACTTTCGATTTTGTCAGTGGAAAGTGATCAAACCTCGTCTGTTTGGGATCCCTGCAGCAGGTGCTCTTGTACTACTGTGCCCCGGTTACAAAATAACTCAAACCCCTACTGTTCTACAGCTACAGGAAGTCTAGGACCCTGACGCAGGAAGTGCCACCATTTTCCTGGTCAATATTACCTCTTCCTTCTTCCTCTTACCACTTCTCTGTGAGCATCCAGGCTCTGTAGCCCTTCCCTTCCTTTACAAGCTAACAATGGGCTAGGGGTCAACTCAGCTTAGTAGAGACTTGAACCATGGATAGGCCAACGAGTAGGGGAATTACAACCCAGAACAGGGACACATTAGAATTCCATACCAAAGGTGACTGTTCCTAAAATGATTTCTGTCTCAGGGGACCCACTCTAGACATTTCTCACCTCTCTGCTCAAGGAATTGTGCTTAGCAATGGAACACCTCTTGGATCAGCCTCTCAGTTCAGACTCTGCCTTAATTTCATGTAATCAAAGAGTACATTACAGATTTTCTCTTACAAAGAGCAATAACTCCCCAGAATTAATGGGGCACCTGGGTGGCTCAGTCAGTTGAGTGTCCAACTCTTTTTTTTTAAATAATCTTTTTTCATTTATTTTGCAGATCTTTTCTTCTTGTTAAAGTTTATTTATTTATTTTTTTGAGAGAGAGAGAGAGAGAGAGAGAGCATGAACAGGGGAGGAGCAGATACAGAGGGAGAGAGAAAATCCCAAGCAGGCTCTGAGCTGACAGCACAGAGCCCAATGCAGGGCTCGAACCCATGAACTGTGAGATCATGACCTGAGCTGAAACCAAGAATTGGACACTTAACCAACCATGCCACCCAGGTGCCCCAAGCATCTGACTCTTGATTTTGGTTCAGGTCATGATCTCACAGTTTCATGAGTTTGAGCCCTATGTCAAACTTGGAGCTGACAGCTCAGAGCTGACCCTCTTTCTGCCCCTCCCCCCTCAAAATAAATAAATAAAACTTAAAAAAATTTTTTAAGAAAGAGCAATATGCCCACAAATTAATGATACCATCATACCCTAAAGCAAAAACAAAGGACAGAAGGAAGGAAGGAAGGAAGGAAAGAAAGAAGGAAAGAAAGAAGGAAAGAAGGAAAAGAAAAGAAAAGGAAATAAGAGTAGCCAACTTGTAGAAGTTGTGGTACTAGAGAGGAAAGAAGAGACAGGTGAGAGAGAAGCAGCAAAGGTAGAGGAAGTTTGGAGCTGATGTGGAGGTAATCTGTTCAGGCCCCGGAAGAGCTGTGAAATGAAGGAGTTACTGTCATTATGCTCAAGGACAGAGAGCAGTTTCCTCTTCTCTGCCAGGCCACCCCATCCCATGTTATATCCTGAATGGCACTCCAGCTCTCCTCAAGGCCTACACAGACCATTTCCTATTTTTCTTCCATCTTCCTTTCCTTTCCTTCCTTCCTCTCTCTTTCTCTCTTTCTTTCTCTCTTCCTTTCTTCCTTTCAAGTAGGCTTCACACCCAGCATGGAGCCCAATGCGAGGCCCTAACTCACAACCCTGAGATCAAGACCTGAGCTGAGATGAAGGGTCAGATGCTTAACCAACTGAGCCACCCAGGTACCCCTCTTTCTTTCTTTCTTTCTTTCTTTCTTTCTTTCTTTCTTTCTAATGGATCAGTTATTAAATTAGATTCTTTGTAAGAAATTTAGAACACCAATTTGTGAGGATACACTCCATTTATGACATAAAACACAGGGCAGAGGTAGCCTTGAAGCTGAGGAAGAGCTTTGATTTGTGGCAGAATTTGCAAGTCCACAGCTTTCTGATCAACTTCGCACTGCTCTGTAATCTCATATTTCTCCTTCACCATGTCAGAGATCTCACCTTCCTGGTGTCTGGGTTTACACAGCTTCTTCTTGAAGCAAGCATCAGTGAGATGTTTTGGTGGAGGTGCAATGACAAATTTCTGGTGTGTTCTACACAGAGGAACTCGATTGAGGGCCAGAGGTCCAGTCACAAGTAGCAAGCACTGCTCAGCTGCTTCAGGAAAACAACCCTCTTGCCTCTGTTGCCCCCAGTGAGGATGATCAAAATGGTCCCAGGAGTGACACCAGCTCGCAGTTTTCTCACATGCTGACTTAAAAGTTTTTTGCCATGGCTCAACAGCTTTCAAGGCACATCTTCAGTAGGATAATATCTAGGTATTTTTCAAAGTTTAATCACTAGGGTACCACCATTGTCACCACCAACTGGTTTTGTGACAATAGCAAGAAACTTCTTTTTCTTTTCAACCCCGGATTTAGCTGCTGAATACTTCCTCTTCTACATGGCCCTTCTGGAATACATAGTCAATGGGGAAATATCTGCCAATTCCTCTGACTAGGACAGGATTTCAGCTCTGATGGGACTTCCCACTTCCCCTTCTTTGCCGTTTTAGCCTTGAGGTTACCCTTCTGAACCCTGCCACCAGCATCAGCCTTCTAGGTTTTAGGTTTCTTCTCCTTAGTATCTCACTTCTCAGCTTTTTTCACCCACCATCTTGCAAGACGGGAAAAAGCCATTTCCTATTTTTCTTACTTACCTGTATAGCCTTAGAAAAATTTCCCCCCTGAAGGTAACTTGAGTGTTTCTCTGTTCTTTGCAACCTGAAAGAGCTCAATACCTTCTTCATCTTAACTTGTTTGTAGAAGACAGTCAGGGTTTGTGTTTGTGTTTTGTTTTCCAATTGAAAGGACAGTTGAGGACGTTTGAATATGGAACAGAAATATTCAAAATCTGAAGGATGGAAGCAGAAGTGCATATCTGCTGCACAGAGGGGAGCTCTGTTCAGTCCTGGACCCATTAGATGATGTATTCAGAAAATAAAATGCCTCTGATAAGGGATAAGTGACAGAAAATTACTACAGTCTAGGTCATTTCCTCATGATCAAGTTGTTAAAAAATTGAAATATTTCTTGACCTGCAAGTGACAACTTTTCTGTGCTTCTGAACAAACATCAACATGGACCCCTTCCAGTCACCAGTCCAGCACCTTCCAGCCCCTCTGTCTTACCCCTAAATCTGCCTCTCTCCCCCTGTGCCTCCTCTACTCCTGCCCCTTCATCACCAACACACATTTCTTTTTCCCGTTCTTTTTCATCTATTCAATTATCCAACAGATATGTAATGAGTATCTACAATGTGCCAGGCACTGTGCTGGCAATGGAATAAAAGATGGCCAGCATGGGGCCCTCCCAGGCCACAGAGACTTACAACCCAGCATGAGGGCTGCAAAGTCTAGAGTCAACCACACTGCCCACATCTGAGCTCAGTGGATCTGGGGAGTGAAATGGGATGAGGTTAGTCCTCAGATGGAAGAGGAAATATAACTATAGGGTATTATGAACCTTTTATTATAGAGGCCGCAGACTTAGGCATATTGAGCCTGGAATTTAATGTCATGCAGACTGACATCATCCTACTACTTACAAGTGTGACCTTAATTCTGAGCCTCTTTTCCCTTCTGGTAGTAACAACCTTAGCCAACTAACAGGTCAAGATTAGATGACTTACTCCCCATAAAGCATTTAGCAGAGTACCTGGCACTTGGTTGTAGAAAATGGCAGGTGGGAGCTGGCATTGATGATATGGAGCTGCCCTGACTATCACGTGAGTATAGAGGAAGAGAAGTTCCAATCTCTGTATCCCATTCTTCCCTTTTACTGTCCACTTCTCTTCCTTCTGTCACCAGTCTTCCTCAGTTAGAAAATTGATACTTTCAAACATAGAAAACAAGAGCAGGAGGTATATGGGAACAGGAAACAACTGAGCTCCTGAATGGTCCTGAATGAGTACCCCCACTTTGCCCCCAGGAAACCACTTTCTACCCAATCCTATCCTCACCCCCAAGCAGAGCTGGCCCTCCTCAGCCTCGGCAGGACCTGCTCCAGCTTGAATCACTCTCTGGACAGATCTTTAGCCCACTCTTCCTGAAACTCAAAAGGTCATAACTCCCTTGAGCTGCTGGAAAAACACTGTGCAGAAATCACAAAGAGTACAGGAAAGAAAAACAGGCAACAAAATGGATCAAGTGCAGGGAGTCGAACAGATGTTTATTTTGATCCATGTCCAGTTTTGGCAAACCTAGGAAAGAATACAATGTCCAGGAAAAGGCAGGCTGAAGGAAGGGAGGGAGGGGAAATAGTAATAAATAAATTTGAGACTCTATACAAAAAGAATAAAATTTGATCCATTTATCATAGCATACAAAAGGATAACTTCTACATAGGATATTTTTTAAAAATTGAAACTATAGAAGGGGCACCTGGGTAGCTGTTAGTTAAGCATTAGACTCTTGGTTTTGACTCAGGTCATGATCTCACATTTCGTGAGTTAGAGCCCCACACTGGGCTCTGCACAGACAGTGCAGAGCCTGCTGGGATTCTCTCTCTCCCTCTCTCTCTGCCTCTCTCTCTCTCTCTCTCAAATAAATAAATAAACTTTAAAACAATTTAAAAGCAAACACTTTCATAAGGAAAACATTACCATAAGCACGGTAAAATGATAAACATGTCACAAATGGCTAACATCCTTAATATATAAAGAACTTCTAAAATTAGAGGGAAAAGAACCAACAACTTTAAGGGGAGCAGAATAAGCCACTCTAAAATGTGCCACTTTGGCATGTGAATTATTTTGACCTGAAGGAAATCAACACCCAGCAGACTCAGGAAAAGCTTTTTATCTTCCCTCAATGCCTAAAAGAACTTATATAGGGACCTGAACCATAAAGAGAGCTATTACCAGAGATAACTTTTTTTTTTCAAGTAATGTCTATACCCAACATGGGGTTCAAACTCACAACCCCAAGATCAAGAGTCACATGCTCTACTGACTGAGCCAGCCAGGTGCACTGATAACTTTTTATCTGACTTACCTGCTTGACAGGGCAAACACATGACTACAAAATAATGCCTCTTTTTATCTTCCTGTGAATTGCCCCCATCCCCTTTGAAGCCCTAGGCCTCTATCCCATTCCTTAGCTCAGGCCAGCAGATAAACCTCAGTTGCCTGACTGTCTTGGAATGTCATATTTTTTATGAGGCTCTTGTAAGTATAAATTGTGTTTTTCTTCTGTTAATCTTTGTCAATTTAACTATTAGACCAGCCAAAGAACCTAGAAAGGAAGAAGGGAAATTTTTTCTGCCCCTACAAACTCAACTTAAAAATTGCAAGAACAGGGCACCTAGCTGGCTCAGTTGAAAGAACATGCAACTCTTTTTTTCTTTGTTTTTTTTTTTTTAATGCTTATTTATTTTTGAGAAAGAGAGAGAGAGAGCATGAGTTGGGGAGAAGCAGAGAGGGAGACAGAATCTGAAGCAGGCTCCAGGCTCTAAGCTGTCAGCACAAAACCGAACACGGGGCTTGAACTCTCGGCCTGTCAGATCATGATCTGAGCCAAAGTCAGATGTTTAAACGACTGAGTCACCCAGGTGCCTGAAGCATGCAGTTCTTGATCTCTGGGTTGTGAGTTTGAGCCCCATGTTGGTATAGACATTACTTAAATCAGTTTTTAAAAAGTTTTTTAAAATTGGAAGAGACATGAACAAACAGTTCACAGAAATAAATGAAAAGGGCTCCATAACATATTTAAAAAATGTTCAACCTTTCTTCTAACAAGAAAAATACAAATCAAAACTGTACTAAAGTAGTGTTTTTTACTTATCAAATTGGCAAAAATCCAACCAATTTGTTGGCAAAGCTGTGGGGAAACAGTCATTTTAGTATACTGTTGATGGGAATGCAGAAAGAGGCAACCCCTATGAAGGGTAATTCGGTTGGCCATATCTAGTAAAATTACATATGCATTTCCTCTTTGATCCAGTAATACCATTTCTCAGAATCTATCTAAAAAAATCACTGGCAAAAATATGGAAAAGTGTTTACATAGGTTATTTATTGCAGCCCTGTTTGTAATATAGAAACAGTCCAAATGTACAACTATAAGAAACTGGTTGAACTAAATATGAAGTACTGTGCAGCATTAACAAAAGGGGGGGGTTAAAAAATGTCTCTATATACTGTCATGGAATGATCACCAGCATACATTGTCTAGAAAAAGCAAGGTAGAACTATATATAAATATCTCAATAAAATAACTTTTTAAATAAAAAGTGAGGAAAACTACATAAAATGTTACTATATATCTAAGAATAATATATGTATATATATATATATATATATATATATACAATGGAAGAATAAGCTAAAAACTTTTTAAAATGTCTATGTATGGGAGAAGGAGGAAATCAAGTAGAGGAGATAGGGATAGAAATTAGGTTTTTCTGATATACTTTGTTTTGTAGATCTGACTCTGAAACTGTGTAAATATTTTAAATAATTACCAAAAAAATTAACTTTAAAAAGCTTTCCCCAGGGGTGCCTGGGTGGCTTAGTCGGTTAAGCATCAGAGTCTTGATTTTGGCTCAAGTCATGATCTAATGGTCATGAGACTCAGCCCTTAGTTGGGCTTCATGCTGGGCATGGAGCTTGCTGAAGATTCTCTCTCTCCCTCTCCCTCTGACTTCCTTGCTCGCACGCACGGTCTCTCTCTCTCTCTCTCTCTCTCTCAAAACAAACAAACAAAAAGCTTTCCTTAAAGAGCAAAAGAAAAATAAAACAAAACCTATCTGCACAGTTAGTGGTATAATCACAAAGAGAAGAACTATTTCAAACAACTTTAAACCATACTAACTTGACTGTATATGCCTTGTGAGATATATCCTAAGGACAAACAAAATTGAAAAATGGTTTTCATTTCTATATTAATTGATTAATGACTAATCAATTAAGGTGATAATATGGAGAGATAAAGCAAATGTTGGTATGTTTGGGAACTGAAATATTTGGTTGGGAGAAAGAGTAGATATTAGATGAAGTCATGTAAAATAATGGAAGTCTTATTTAAATCAAAATATTAGTATAAACAAAGAATGACTTTATGTTAGAATATATATGTTTGTACTTCCTGTCCACCAGAAGGCCCTAGAAAACAAGGATCAACCCAATAGCAATGAGTGTCCTTGGGATTCAGACTGTGGTCTCTAATTGCCATTTCCTATCAATGGAAACCTTAAAGAAATGCTTTGTTCTCAGGCTGGAGAAGGAAATGTATAAGATGTGCTTGGATGTTTCATTATAACAAAAACTCAAGAAGCTATCAAAGTATCTTAGGACTACATCAAAAGGAGGTGAGGAGACTCTTGCCAAAGATGGGACAATTCAAGCACTCATAAGAATAATAATCGCAACAGACTGCAATAAACTAAAATACATCAAATATATTTAAACCCATGACTTTATAATGATTTTTTTTAATTGGTCACTTTTAATTGGAGAGTTGTAGGTAAACAACTCAATAATTTGAAAACTGGTCATAAAGAGAAGCCAACATTTATCTTGCCTTTCCTATAGGAACCATACCTGACCACGTGGTTGATGAGGAATTTCTCTTACAGAAGTAGTCCAGCTAGTAAATGAAGAACAGAATGATAGAATTCCAATATCACCATTTTGCAACCTCTTAGAAAATCACAGATTAGTCAATGATGATTAATGCCTGATAACATAAACAAGAGAGAGGTAAACAGACATTATTTACCTTCTGTTGGAAGTTCACAACATTCTCTGAGGAATCCTGCAAAATAAGCCAAACCCAGACTGACGTAAACTCTACAGGACAAAAACAAAACAAACAATAACAACAACACAGTGTCTTCAACAAATACCTTTCAAGGAGAAAAATAGAATGGATGAAAGAACTTACACATTAAAAGAAACATAAGGGGAACCTAGGTAGTTCGGTCGGTTGAGCATCTCTTTTTTTTCTTATGCTTATTTATTTTTGAGAGAGAGAGACAGAGACAGAGACAGAGTGTGAGCAGGGGAGGGTCAGAGAGAGAGGGAGACACAGAATCTGAAGCAGGATCCAGGCTCTGAGCTGTCAGCACAGAGCCCTACATGGGGCTTGAACCAACAAACTGGGGGATCATGACCTGAGCCAAAGTCTCACACTTAACCAACTGAGAAACCCAGGCGTCCCAAGCATCTAACTCTTAATTTTGGCTCAGGTCATGATCTCATGGTTCATTAGTTTGAGCCCTGCATCAGACTCTGTCAGTGCAGAGACTGCTTCAGATTCTCTGTCTCCCTCTCTCTCTGCCCCTCTCCCTCTCGTGATTTCTCTCTCTCTTTCAAAAATAAATAAATAAGGGTGCCTGGGTAGCTCAGTCAGTTAAGCATCCGACTTCAGCTCAGGTCATGATCCCATGGTTCCTGAGTTTGAGCCTGCATCAGGCTCTCTGCTCTTATCACAGAGCCTGCATCAGATCCTCTGTCCCCCTCCCACTCTGCCCCTCCCCAACTTGCACTCTCTCTGTCTCTGTCTCTCAAAAATAAATAAACATTAATAAACAAACAAACAACAAACAAACATTAGGGCGCCTGAGTGGCTCAGATGGTTAAGCATCTGACTTCAGCTCAGGTCATGATCTCATAGTTCGTGAGTTCAAGCCCCACATCGGGCTCTGTGCTGACAGCTCAGCCTGCTTCAGATTCTGTGTCTCCCTCTCTCTGACCCATCCCCAATCCTACTCTGTCTCTCTCTCACTCTCTCAAAAATAAATAAACATTAAAAAATTAAAATAAATAAACATTAAAAATAATAAATATTTAAAAAATAAAGATAAAAATATCAGCCTATTTGGAATTTATTTCAATTCTGATTCAAAAAAGATAAACTTGGGGCGCCCGGGTGGCTCAGTCAGTCAAGTGTCCAACTTCAGCTCAGGTCATGATCTCACGGTCTCTGTGAGTTTGAGCCCCGCATCGGGCTCTGTGCTGACAGCTCAGAGCCTGGTGCCCATGTCAGATTCTGTGTCTCCCTCTCTCTCTGCCCCTCCCCTGTTCATGCTCTGTCTCTCTCTGTCTCAAAAATAAATAAACGTTAAAAAAATTAAAAAAAAAAGATAAACTCATAAAAAAATATGAGACATTTAGGGGAATCTGAAAAAAAAAAAAATCTGAGGCTCCTAAACTCCAGGCTGTTTTCCCACTGATCTGAGCCTAGGCATCACTGCTATTGTAGGTAAAGACCACTTCAGAGCCCAGAACCACAGAGTTGGAACAGCTCCCTCCAATTGGCTCTTTACTATCAGAGGAAGAGCCTAAATAACAAGGCCCTCGCAGCTCCCCACCCTCCCTTCTTCCCAGACCAACTGACTGTAGCGGAGAGAACAAGGAGTATAAAACATTCAACAATTCACCATGAGGTTCCAGGCAAGAGGTTCTCTTGAGGTGGTTCTCATTCAGGTTCTTGCCCATCTGGCATCATTCAGGGTGCCCCAAATGAACAAGTTCTGATTGTGTGAAGTGAGCTGACATCCCTGATCACAACTGGGCCTGTGATATGGAATGGAAGACAGATGGGATACAAATACCACTACCAGCACTCCATGGACTAGAATAACTGTAACCTACACAGTACAGGACTCCATCTTGAAAAAGGTAAAAAGTCCCTAGGACCTGAACTTTTTTAAGTTAAAAGACCTGAGAATTCACCATTATCCCTATCTATGACTACATCTGCACCTGAGGTCCCTCGCTGCTCTTAGCTCTTCAACTGTAGATATGAGATACGATTATTTCAGAAGATAGAAGAAGAACTTAAGATAAACAAAAGAACCTGAGGAAGGATAAGAAGTGAACAAGTTGGGAAGTGTTGCTGGCACATGAAGCCAAGGGGGCTGAAGATGCT
Source organism: Panthera uncia (assembly GCF_023721935.1). Lineage (NCBI taxonomy): Eukaryota > Metazoa > Chordata > Mammalia > Carnivora > Felidae > Panthera > Panthera uncia. The sequence continues at coordinate 11,414,212 of NW_026057580.1, forward strand.
AGGCAGATAATAGTAATAATAATTTCACATTTATTGAGTTCTTACTACCTGCCAGGTGCTGGGCTGTCCTTTTCATGCATCATCCCATTTAATACCCTCAACAACCTAATAGGTAACGCCCTCACCTCCTCTTAAAGGCAACCTCACTCCCTCTTCTCAGGAATGCATTCCTTACCCATTTCCTATTTTAAACACCTGGCAGTTATACATAATAACTGAAGTTTCATACAATATACAGGCCAACATATATACAATATATGGGCCAAAGACCTCTATAACACAGTCAACAAAACTTCTTCCACTTAATATCTAAGCAAGGCCTACCTAAAGAAGTCTATCATCGGGGCGCCTGGGTGGCACAGTCGGTTAAGCGTCCGACTTCAGCCAGGTCACGATCTCGCGGTCCGTGAGTTCGAGCCCCGCGTCAGGCTCTGGGCTGATGGCTCGGAGCCTGGAGCCTGTTTCCGATTCTGTGTCTCCCTCTCTCTCTGCCCCTCCCCCGTTCATGCTCTGTCTCTCTCTGTCTCAAAAATAAATAAAAAACGTTGAAAAAAAAATTTAAAAAAAAAAAAAAAGAAGTCTATCATCTTTGCAAAAGATGTCCAGAAGATACTACGCTTCTCTAGTCAGGGCTTTGCATGTGATGTGACCCATGACCAGCCATTGCTCCCCTCACAGTGTTTCATTTGGCCATCACCATTTTGGATTATTTTCCAGGAAGTAGAGCAAGCAAAGCATGAACCACATCTCTAAACAGAGATGGACTTTTACAATTTTACAACAAATGAGTAATGCTGAAAGTTGAGTGCATTTATTTGTAAGAAGTCACACTGTAATTGGTAATTATAGAGCAACTGACTTTTTTCCATCATTTCCTAACAAGGGTCAGGCCTTGAAGATTCACTAATGGCGAAATGATAATGACAGGATAGGGCAAGGAATTGACACACAAGGCAAAGAAGCAAACTAGATCTCATGTGAGATCCATCTGACCCCTGTAAAGGAGCAACATTTGGATTATATACCCATTACTCTGGCCCCCCAAAAACACCAAAACATAATTAACAATGGGACTTAACTCTTTAGCTGTAACTAATCATATCTAGAATTACTGCAGTGAAGCAATAATGGGGTGCATGTCTTTATTACTTGTTTGTGTCTTCTTGATATGGATAATCAGTACACATGACATCTGCAAATTTTATATTCAGGCTGTTTCTTTTTTTTTTTTAATGCTTATTTATTTTTGAGACAGAGAGAGACAGAGCATGAATGGGGGAGGGTCAGAGACAGAGGGGACACAGAATCTGAAGCAGGCTCCAGGCTCTGAGCTGTCAGCACAGAGCCCGACGCAGGGCTCGAACTCACAGACCGTGAGATCATGACCTGAGCCGAAGTCAGAAGCTCAACCGACTGAGCCACCCAGGCGCCCCTATTCAGGCTGTTTCAATTGTCTGTGAAGACCCTGCTGAGGCACAGCAAGAATGGCACTGCCCAGCTGGGTCTGGTTGGGCTAGGAGAGCTGACCACCCAGCTTCAGGAAGCAGCTCCGTGTTTCTCAGTGGGTAGTCCAGTAGGCAAAGACCTACTGGAAAAAACTTTTTTGTTGTTGTTTATTTTCATTTTTGAGGGGGGGGGAAGGGCATAGAGAGGGAGACAGAGGATCTGAAGCCAGGTCCGCACTGACAGCAGAGAGCCCAACATGGGGCTCGAACTCACATACCATGAGATTATGACCTGAGCTGAAGTCGGACACTTGACCGACTGAGCCACCCAGGCACCCCTGGAAAAACTTTTTAAAAAACTTCATTTCTTTGTGAAAATTTCCCAGAAAGAAAGTCAGTCATTAACACTAATAGAAGGAAAATGTGAAGCATTCTGAAAAAATAATGGTTTTTAGGAATTGCAAATTGGGGTAAAGAGAGGCATTTTGATCTTGATGGCAGCTTAGCTTTATTAATCCTCAATAAATGCAGATATTTGAAAAAAGACTTGAGAAACAATTTTAGGAAATGTTTTCAGGCAGCTTAAAAGTTTTTCACAGAGCAAGATACAAAACTTAAGTGAAAGTAGGGAGAGCGGTTAACTCGTGGTAAGAGAATATAAACAGGAAACAGCAGCCTCTTAACATAAATGTAATTGAGAAAGGCCTGGAAAATCTGGATAAGTATGTATCATCTAATTTGGAGATATGCAAGATCTGGTGCTTCTTGTAAAGGTCAAAAGGGTCTGCTATCCTTTCTGCAAATGTGGCCAATGGGTGCACACACATCAATCTCCCCTTCATTTCGCCATCCCTCATCCCAAACTTGCTACAAACAGATTTTGGAGGTTAAAAAATTCTGAACTCGTTGGAATGAGATTGTTTTGGGGGGGTAGGAAGGTTGGTAAAAGCCACCAGCATGCCAAGCACAGAGGCCCCTTTCCAACAGGAAAGGCTTCTGATTCACCTTCCAAGGGTTCATCCTCTCTCTACATAGATATTATCTAGCACTGTAAACACACCCTCTCCTCCCTTTCTATGTGATTTATTATTCTACTCTTGTCTGTCATATCCAGGTTTATCGTGTTTATGTCTTTTCTTTTAACTACCAAAGTCCTTTTGGATATAAGTTTGGTGTACATGAAAAATAACAGTACCTACCAAGTATTATAGCTATTAATTATATTAACAGTTAAGGTATGTTATAGTTATTATACTGTATATAATACTACGTTATATATAATACTATACTATTTATGATAGATATAATAGTTATACTATAGTAATAGTTATAGTATTAATGTCACAGTATACATTGCCTTATATCTTTACAATGCTAGGAGATAGAATTTACAAAAACAAGGCACAGCAAATGTGGGCAACTTGCTCAAATTCTCATAGCTAGTAAGTGGTAGATTCAGGGTTCAAACTCAGGTGGCAAGGAATCTATGTCAGGGCTTGTTCTATTAGTAAGCTGCCTCTAATGGTGAATATCTCATTAATATCATGCTCTTACCTATCATTAATTCAAGAGGATCAGCAGTTTTATAAAAGCTGCTTACCAAGCTGAGCTAAAGGAGGGTTAATTACACAACACACACACGCACACACACACACACACACACACACCCTTTATTCAGCTAGACCCCTTGGTTCTCTCAACCAAACATGTCCATGGTTACTCCATGCCAGACACTGGCACTAGTATACAAGCTAAGCATGGTCCCTGTCCTCTTGGAGCCTCCTGCTAATTAGGTACCTCATAATACACCCTATACTTTTCCTTCATAGCACTCATCACCCTTTAATTATTTGTTCAATGTCTTTCATCGCAATGTCCTGTGATCTCCAAGGGGGCAAGATGGCTGTCCTATTCACTACTATATCTAGTGTCTTGTGTAGCACCTAGCATCTAAGAGAAACTTAATAAGTATTTGTTGAATGAATGGATGTGAACAAGCAGTGGGAGCAGACTCTCTCAAAGGTTAGAGAAGGTGTTGTACCAGTCAGTAGTTAGGTGATATATTATCTGTCTCTGTGTCACGGTCTTCTGTTAACCTCTGCCTAACAGAAACCAGCAGCCTCTGAGTTCAAGTCTCCTTCCCATTGCACACACCTTCTGCTGTCTGCCTTGCCCCTGAAGTCTACCCAGGCCCGCCTAGCCTGGGAGCTATACCAGTGGGTGGAAGCCTGCCCTGCCCAAAGGGCTAATTAACCCTAAAAATCACATCAGTGTCATAGCTTTGGCGCATCCAATCAGGTGTCCCTTTGATCATAGTCTCTAGCCCTAGGGTTGAGAGTCACAACACCTGGAACAAAGGACAATGCCCCATTCCACCCCTCACTGTATGAGGTTTCCTGGGGACTGTGGCTTTCCTGGTGTGCCCTGTAGGCCAAAGTCACATGCCTGTCAGTAAGCATGGTCTCTTAGAGATGCGCATTTCTGGCATCAGGCAGGCATAGGTGAGGTCGGTCCTCAGCCAAGGACCTGGAACTCAGAATGAGAGCCTTGGGCAGACATGGATATGAACTTGCAGCTGTCTATCCTTCTCCCTCCGACTCAGGGAGTCTTTTTGAGATGGAGGCAGCAAGCCAGGAGCAAAGGAGGAGCAATCCCTGTAATTGCCTGTGGGCTGAAGGTAAATCAGCTGTCTTGTGAATCAGATTAGTTACCTGCTACTCAGTTCTTTACTATCTTCTTAACTCTAGACCTTTAGGGAAGTATTATTTAATTGTTCTGAGTCCATGTGGGGCCAATGGCTTCAACAGTGGTTGCTTGCAAGCATAAAGGGACAGGGAAACTTCTGGGGACAAGGCAGGGCTGGGAAGTCCCTTCCCCTCCCCAAGGAGATGCTCCCTCCAACTGCATCCCCCAGATGTTCCTCTTTTATTACAAAAGGCGGCTGTTTCTTTGCAGCACGTAGACCAGTTGAGGAAAGTCCCTGACTCCAGTCCTCAAATGGAGGTGACTACAAAGCACCCAGAGTTGGCTCTGGAGATTGTTCTCCTGATGCTTAGAGTTATTTTGCTCTTCACAGACTCCTGTAGCCCTGGGTAATCTGGGAGGCTTGTCACCACCTGGCAGGTAAAAGGATCCCAGTTGCAGTCTCAGTCAGGAATGTGGTCTATAAACTGCCTCTCAGGGCAGACCTGGATGTCTGGGTCGATTAAGTGTCCATTCTTGATTTTGATTTCGGCTCAGGTCATGACCTCACAGTTCATGAGTTCAAGCCCCACATAGGACTCTGCGCTGAGACTATAGAGCCTGCTTGGAATTCTCTCTCTCTCCCTCTCTCTCTGCCCCTCTCCTGCTTGTGCACACACACACTCTCTCTCAAAATAGTAAACTTAATAAAATAAAATAAAATAAAATAAAATAGGGGAGACTGGTTCGAGTTCCACGCTGGGAGTGCGGGGCCTGCTTAGGATTCTCTGTTTCTCTCACTTTCTGCCCCTCCCCCACTCACGCTTGTGTGTCTTTCTCAAAATAAATAAATAAACTTAAAAAATAAAGCAAAATAACAAAAAGCAAACTGCCTCCCACCCCAAGACCTCAAGGCTCAGAGTCATCTTTCCTTCCACAAATGAGATTTCCCCTCTTCTGTGCTGTGCAGAGCCCCCACCCCCCCCCCCACCCCCGTCGACCCAGGGCACTTTTCTAGTTCCCACAAGAATTGGATCTCTTTCATTGCTCTGAAAAAAAAGAACTTAATGACAGATCACAACCCTTCCCCCCAAAATCCCCATGATTAAAAACGCTGGCATTTTATTTACGTGTGAATAACCAATATTTTACAGTCTCTTTTCTCTCTCCCATGTGCACACACTTCCTCATTTTCCAACGGTAATGTCTATCCTTCCTCAGCCTGCACCTGAAGGTTTGTGACCACTGGGGGCATTCTCAGCTCTCACTCAAGGCCTCAAAGTTAAGGCTCTGTTAGGGCATCTGTGACCTCAGAGGAGAGTTCAGTTACAGTGGTGTGCTGATAAACCAGCATGTGGGGTTAGAGGAGTAGGACCCTGATTACCAATTTCCATGATGTAAAAGCTCCCTCTCATCATGACCTCTTTCCAACTAAAAACCCATTTAACAACCAGCTTGTTAACAGATTGTTCTCACCATTTGGACTGAGCTGGCTGAAGCACACCAATGGTTCAAGGGGATTCCCCAGAGCATTCTTAGGTCCCCGAACTGTCTCAACAAAATAAGCAATAGATTCAGTGGAAGTGAAGGGAGGGAGGGGCCCTTATGTGCCATTTTTGCCTGCTGGCTTTCTTGGCTCAGAGTACTAGAAAATGTATGGACTTTAGGGAGTCAAAGCTCTGGGTTCAAATCCTTGTATGACTTTGGGCAAGTTTCGGTTTCCAACTCTACAAAAGACAATTGATAAAAACCTACCTATGGGATTACTTAAGAATGAAATGAGGGGTGCCTGGGTGGTTCAGTCAGTTAAGAGTCCAGCTCTTGATTTTGGCTCAGATCATGATCCCAGGGTCATGAGATTGAGTCTGGCATGGAGCCCACACTCAGCGTGGAGCCTGCCTGAGATTCTTTCTCTCTTCCTCCGCCCCTCCCCCCACTCGCACACTCTTGTTCTTTCTCTTTGTCTTTCTCCAAAATAAAATAATAATAATAATAATAGTTTTAAAAAAGAATGAAATGAAATGCCTAAACAAAATGCCTAGTATATAGCAAGCTCTCCATAAACATTATTTCTTTTGCCCCCAGCCTTATGTTAATTTTTTTGTAGTTCACATAATTATTTTCCAAAGGGCCCAACAGGGGGAGCCCAAACTCAACATTGTCAGGGTGGGGGCTGGTAATTCCGCCCAACTCTCTCACCAGTCTTGGCTTTAACTGGGGAAGCTTTAAGGAGCAAAAGTTTCTCTCTTCCAGGCTCTCCCTTGTCCTCATCCCTAAAGAGGTGAGTCCATCAGAATGTTTTAGAACTGAGGTTTATGCCATCTGGCTTCTTTCTCTGAGATGGCATGCTATACCCTGAATCAGAAAGCATGGTCTATGAAGGGAGCACCAAGGTGGGACTAGAGCAAGGGCAGAGGGCTTCACCCAAACTGTACTTCACTCAGTGCAGAGCACATAAAGCTTCCTGCACAGTCAAAATGTCTCCCACACCAAACCAGGTCCCATAATAAACTATTATACCTAACACTCATGGGGATTTATGGTAAAATTCTGCAGCAGGAGGCTGTGGTCAGACATCTAGAAGAGTTTTCCAACTACAAAACCTCCACAGAAGGAAGTAGAGTCTTTGTCTCTGTGGCTGGAGAGGGTGGAAAGAGGAGGGGAGTCAGAGGTGGAAGGGACATGAGGCTGTCCTCATCCCTTTGAGGGTTTGAGAAGTGTGGCTGCCTGTTCATAAACAATGGAATTATTGGAAAGGTACAGAGAGGGACATCAAATGAAACTTTGAGGAAATCTGGTTTCTTGTGATAAAGAGCTTTTGGTAACCTGAGACAGTTTTGGAAACCTAGAGGCACAACAACTTGTAATTAGAAATGACTGGAAAACCTTGGGTTTGAACCACATATGGCCACTTTCCAGCTGACTGACCCATGTAAGTTATTTAACCTCTCTGAGTCTCAGTCACTCATATACTCATTCACTCTGCCTGTATTTATTGAGCATCTTGTATATGTCAGGCATGGGGCTAAATGAATCCTGAGGAGACAAAGATGAGCAAAATCAGACACTGTCCCTTTTTTCAGGGAGTCTACAATGTATTCATCTGTAAAAAGGCATACTAATGCTGCGACAACTGGATATCCACATGCAAAAGAATAAAATAGGATCCCCACCTCATGCCATATATGAAAATTACTTCAAAATGGATCAAAGACCTAAATGTAAGAGCCAAAATTATTAAACTCTTAGAAGAAAACATAGGCATAAATCTTTGTGACCATGAATTAGGTAATAGTTTTTTGGATATGACACCGAGTACACAAGTAACAAAAGAAAAAAATAGCTAAATTACACTTTATAAAAACTTAGACTTGTGTGCTTCAAAGGACACCATCAAGAAAATGAAAAGATGACACACAGAATGGTATAAAATACTTGTAAATCATATATCTGTTAAAGGACTTGTATTTAGAATACATAAAGAACTCCATGTGGGGCTCTGTGCTGATAGCTCAGAGTCTGGAGCCTGCTTCAGATTCTGTTCCTCCCTCTTTCTCTGTCCCTCCCCCACTCGTTTTCTCTCTCTCTGTCTCTCCCTCTCTCTCTCTCAAAAATAAATAAAAACATTTTTAAAAATTATTATAAAAAAAAGGGAGGGGTACCTGGGTGGCTCAGTCCGTTGAGCATCCAACTTTGGCTCAGGTCCTAATCTCACCGTTCATAAGCTCAAGCCCCACTTCAGGCTCTGTGCTGGCAGCTTGGAGTCTGGAGCCTGCTACGGATTCTGTGTCTCCCTCTTTCTCAGCCTCTCCCCTGCTTGTACTCTGTCTCTCTCTCTCTTGCTCTCAAAAATAAATAAAAACATTTTTAAAAATTTTAGAATACATAAAGAACTCTTAAAATTCAGTAATGAAAAATAACCAAATTTAAAAATGGGCAAACAGGGACGCCTGGGTGGTTCAGTCGGTTGAGCAACTGACTTGGGCTTAGATCATGATCTTGTGGTTTGTGAGTTTGAGCCCCACATCGGGCTCTGTGCTGACAGCTTGGAGCCTGGAGCCTGCTTCGAACTCTGTGTCTCCCTAGCTCTCTGTCCCGCCCCCACTCACGCTCTGTGTCTCTTTCCTTCAAAAATAAATAAATGCTAAAAAAAAAATTTTTTTTAATGGCCAAAGGATCTGAATAAACATTTCTCCAAAGAAATACAAATGATCAATAAGCACATAAAAAGATGCTCAACATCATTAGCCATCAGGTAAACGCAATGTAAACTACAATGAGATACCACTTCATACCCACTAAAATGGCTAGACTCAAAAAGACAGATTGGAGAAACTGGAACCCTCAAACACTGCTAGTGAGAATGTCAAATGGTGCAGTCAATTTAGAAAATAATCTGGCAGTTCCTCAAAAGGCTAAAGAGAAGTGCCATATGACGTAGAAATTCCACTTGTAGGTATATATCAATGGGAAATAAAAATATATATCCACACACATTCTCTCTTTTTTAATTTTCTTTATTTACTTTGAGAGAGAGAAAGAGTGGGGAAGGGGCAGAGAGAGGGGGAGAGAGAGAATCCCAAGCATGCTCCGCACCACCAGTGCAGAGCCTGATGCAAGGGCTCAAACTCACAAACCATGAGCCAAAGTCGGATGCCTAACGACTGAGCCATCCAAGGGCCCCTATCCACACATATTCTTGTACATGAATGTTCATGCCAGCATTTTTCATGATAACCAAAATACAGAAACCACACAAACGTTCATCAATAGATGAATGGTTATATAAAGTGTGTATATATCCCCACTGTGGAATAATATTTGGCAATAAAAAGAAACAAAGCACAAGCCAAAACAATTATTAGAAAGGAGAACAAAACTAGAGGTGATGCAATCCCATATTTCAAGATAGACTATAAAGCTGTAGTAGTCAAATAGTATGGTACTGGTACAAAAATAGACTCAGGTCAATGGAACAGAATAGAGAGCCCAGAAATAAACCATAAATGAATAAATATGGTCAATTAATCTACAATAAAAGAGGCAAGAATATACAATGGGGAAAAGACAGTCTTTTCAATAGATAATGCTGGGAAAACTGGACAGCTGCATGCAGAAGAATGAAACTGGACCACTTTCTTTTTTTTTAAGTTTATTTTTATTTATTTTGAGAAAGATACAGATAGTAAGTTGGGGGGGGGGGTGGTGCAGAGAGAGAAGGAGACAGAATCCCAAGCGGGCTCCGCACTGTGAGGACAGAGCCCAATGCAGGGCTCGAACTCATGAACCATGAGATCATGACCTGAGCTGAGACCAAGAGTTGGACGCTCAACTGACTGAGCCACCCAGGAACCCTGAAACTGGACCACTTTCCTACCCCATACACAAAAATAAATTCAAAATGGATTAAAGACCTAAATGTGAAACATGAAACCATAAAACTCCTAAAAGAAAATATAGGCAGTAATTTCTTTGACATCAGCATTAGCAACTTTTCTCTAGCTATGTCTCCTCAGGCAAGGGAAACAAAAGCAAAAATAAACTATTGAGACTACACCAGAAAACAAAGCTTTTGTACAGCAAAGGAAACCATTAGCAAAACTAAAAGGCAACCTACTAAATGGGAGAAGGTATTTTCAAATGATATATCCAATAGGAGCTAATATTCATAATATAGAAAGAACTTATACAACTCAATACCAAAAACAGACAATTCAATGTAAAAATAGGCAGAGGAATTGAATAGACACTTTCCCAAGACATACAGATGACAAATAGACACATGAAATGATGCTCACTATCACTAATCATCAGGGAAATACAAATGAAAACCACAATGAAGTATCACCTCACACCTATCAGAATGGCTAGAATCAAAAAGACAAGAAATAAGTGCTTGTGAGGATGTGGAGAAAAAGAAACCCTTGTGCACTGTTCATGGGAATATAAATTGGTGCCGCCACTGTGGAAAAAAATATGAAGGTTCCTCAAAAAATTAAAAATAAAAATACTATATGATTCAGTCATTCCACTACTGACTATTTACCCAAAGAAAACAAAACACTAATTCAAAAAGATACATGCACACCTGTGTTTATTGCAGCATTGTTTACAATAGCCAATATATGGAAGTAACCCAAGTGTCCATTGGTAGGTGAATGGGTAAAGAAGAAGTGCTATACGTATACAGTGGAATATTAACCATAAAAAGGATGAGATCTTGCCATTTGTAACAATGTAAATAGAGAGAAAATATATTATGCTAAGTAAAATAAGTCAGATAAAGACAAATACCATATAATTTCACTTATATATAGAATCTAAAAACCAGATGAATAAACAAAACAAACAAGCAAACAAAAAGCAGAAACAGACCCATAAATACAGAGAACAAACTGATGGTTGGTAGAATGGAGGGAGGTTGGGAGCATGTGAAAAATGGATAAAGGAGGGTGGGAGATACAGATTTCCAGTAAGGAATGAATAAGTCACAAGGATAAAAGGTACAGCATGGGGAATATTGTCAATTAAATTATAACAGCATTCCATGGTGACAAATGGTAACTACACTTGTAGTGAGCATAGCATAACATGTAGACTTGTTGAATCATTATGCTGTACACCTGAAACTAATGTAACATTGTGTGTCAACTACATTTCAATAATAAATAAATAAATAAATAAATAAAACCAAAACTGTAAGGAGAACAAACCACAAAAAATATATCAGAAGGAGAGGAGGAGGGAAGGAAGGAAGGAAGGAAGGAAGGGAGAAAGGAAGGAAGGAAAAGAGAGAGAGAAGAGAGAAAAAGAACTGATACATGCTATAATGTGAATGAACCTTGAAAACGCTGCACTAAATGAAAGAAGCCAGACACAAAGGCCACATATTGTATGATTTAATTTACATGAAATGTCCCAAATGGACGAGTCTATTGACATAAAAAGTAGATTCGTGGTTGCCCAGGGCTGAAGTCGGGGAGATCTGAGGGGAAATTGGGACAATTAACGGGTATGGGGCTTCTTTTAGGAGTGATGAAAATGTTCTAAAATTCACTGTGGTGCTGATTGCATAACTCTGAGAACACTAAAAACCATTCAGTGCGCACTTTAAAAGGGTGAAGTGTGTAGTATATGAATTCTATCTCAATACAATTGTTATTAAAAGTAAAGGCAAAATTCAAATAGATATGTGTATATCCACATTCATAGCAGCATTATTCACAATAGCCAAAAGGTGGATATAACCCAAGTGTCCATTGATGGATGAATGGATAAACAATATGCGGTGTATACATACAATGGAATACTATTCAGCCTGGAAAGGAAGAAAATTCTGACACATATTACAACATGGATGAACCACAAAGACATTATGCTAAGTAAAATGAGTCAGTCACAAAAGGACAAATACATGGCTCCACCTATATGGGGGATCTACTATAGTTAAATTCATAGACACAGAAAGTAGAATAGTGGGGGCACCTGGGTGGCTTAGTTGGTTAAGCATCTGACTCTTGATTTCAGCTCAGATCATGATCTTGCAGTTCATGAGTTCAAGCCCTGCATGGGGCTCAGTGCTGACAGTGCAGAACCTGCTTGGGATTCTCTCCCTCTCTCTCTTCCCCTCCCCTGCTTATGTTCTCTCTCTCTCTCTCTCAAAATAAATAAATAAACTTTAAAAAGTATTTTTAGGGGCGCCTGGGTGGCTCAATCGGTTGGGCAGCCGACTACAGCTCAGGTCATGATCTCGCAGTCTGTGGGTTCGAGCCCCGCGTCAGGCTTTGTGCTGACAACTCAGAGCCTGGAGCCTGCTTCAGATTCTGTGTCTCCCTCTCTCTCTACCCCTCCCCCACTCATGCTCTATCTCTCTCTCTGTCAAAAATAAAAATAAATAAAAAAGTATTTTTAGGGGCACCTGGGTGGCTCAGTTGGCTAAGCTTCCGACTTCAGCTCAGGTCATGATCTCATGGTTTGTGGGTTCAAGCCCCACATCAGGCTCTGTGCTGCCCAGTTCAGAACCTGGACCCTGTTTCGGATTCTGTGTCTCCCCCTCTCTCTGTCCCTCCCATGTTCATGCTCTGTCTCTCTGTCTCAATAATAAGTAAACATTCAAAAAAAATTTTTTTAATAATAAAAAGTATTTTTTAAAAAGTAGAATAGTAGTCATCAGGGGCTATGGGAAGGGATGGGAAGATTCTGTGTAATGAGCACAGAGTTTCAGATGCAGAAGATGAAAAAGCTCTGGAGATGGATGGTGGTGATGGTTGCACAACACTGTGCATGTACTTAATGCTATGAACTATATCCTTAAAAATGGTTAAAATGGTAAATTTTTTCCCATGTCTATTATTTTTATTAGGGTAAGTGTGTATATGTTCTGTAACTTATTTCCTTGCAAGCCTGAATGGTGAGGTGTCCTTGTCTCTCTCTACGTCAACTCTTCTTGGGGCCTGGTCACAATGTGCCACAATGGGAGCAACTCACCTGCTTTTCAGGCAAGGGGCAAAGCTTCCATCTTAGGACCACGGGGCAGGTGTCCTCCTGCAGCTGCTTAGCCTCTCGCTCCCAGCTTTCCCTCCCCAGTTTCTTCCACTGACCTCTCTTGGCAAAGAAATCATGATACATTGCTTTCTCAGAAGGATGCAAGGTCATCTCTGCACCACGAGGAACCTTGTAACACTCCTACCTCTCAGAGCAGATGCCCTGGGAGGGTCTCCTGGGAGGGAGACACATGGTGGTGGAAGCTGACTGTGCCAGATTCTGCCTCCACCTCCCTAGGTAGCTGGCAGCCTTTCCCAAATCCTTTTCATTCTTATATTCTTCAAACTGGGTTCTCCTCAAACTAGCAAAGAACCTGTATTTGTCCCTGTGACTTGCAGTGGCACAGAACCCGCTCAGAAGGCTGCAACACCGTCTGCCAATGAGTCGGGTGGGCCTGAAGGCCGTGAAGGCCACTCACCATCAGCAGCCACCAGGACTCCCTAATGTGGTCGATTTTATGTTATGTATATTTTAGTACAATTTAAAAACAATAATAATAATGAAGGCATAATAGTAGTTCTTACCTCATAGGGTTTTTGTGAGGATTAACTGACATCAACATTGGCTGAAGGAATGGCTAAACCATTTATGAACCAGGTTTGGAGAGTAGGGTTCGGGATGATAGTGGGACACTTTCATTTTCTACTTTAATTCATGTATCTATTGTTCAGATGTTTTAAATAACTTTTATGCTTTCATAATTACAAAAAAAAAGAGAAAAGAAAAAGAAATGAGAGCTGTTTATATTCCTGCATTACTGATTTGTTCAAGACTCATATCCACTGAAAAGTGCATGAGGATTGGGATCAACATTCTATTCTTGGCCTATGTTTGACCTTCTGTGTTTGTATCTCTATGTGTAATTTTTTCCAGATTTCCTTAGCTTTGCTTGCCTTTCTTCCCCTCCACCCTCAATTTACTTAAGTATCTTAGTCACGGTCTCTCTCTCTTTTTTTTAAATGTTTATTTATTTTTTGAGAGAGAAAGAGAGAGCATGCAAGCAGAGGAGGACCAGGGAGAAAAGAAGAGAGAGAATCCCAAGCAGGCTCTGTGCTATTAGCACTGAACCCAGTGCAGGGCTTGATCCCAAGAACCGTGAAATCATCATCTGAGGCAAAATCAAGAGTCAGACGCTTAACTGGCTGAGCCACCCAGGCGCCCCTCTTAGTCACAGTCTTAACCCTCTCATTCTGATCACTGAATCCTGCCCTCATGCTGGAAGGAAAACTCCAGACCCCAGGCAGAGGGGCTCCATGTTTATCCCTAAACAGTGTCTTCTCAACTCCTCTTCCCCATTTTTACCTCCTCCCCTGTAGTGAAACCTTCCCTGAGATCTGATGTTCAGTCTTTCACTGCAAATTCAGAGGTCTACTGCTCCAGGAAGCCAGAGACAGCTTAGCCCTGGCCGGAAGTCTGTTTCCTGGGCAGGAGAACACTGGCAGGAATCCAGACAGCTGACGTCACCTGGTCTGGATGGCGGAAGCTATTGCCCAACCATAGGAAATCGATGCCAACAACACATTTCTCTGTGACTCCTTCCCTCAGTTCAGAAAAGCATTTTTCCTGGACAAAGGCAATAGGAGTGGAAAGTGCTCTGACCTGTGAACTATGCAACGTGCTGAGCGTGAGGCTGGCCTCAGCCTTGACTGACAAATGAACATGAGACCTGACACTGGACTCCAGCTTGGAAGACGCACGTCTGAGTCTAACTTTGACCTTTGACAAATCATTCGATTTCCTTGGTCAGTTTTCTTAGCTATGAATAATACTACCTACCTCACAGAAGTTATTGTTGCAAGCTGGAGTTAGGTCATCTATGTGGAAGATTTCATAAACTTGAAGCAGGATGCCAAAGCCAAATTATGCCTCTGTGAGGGCTTTCCTGACAGCAGCCAACCCTGAGGACGCCCGAGGGAGAATGGTTAGAGGCAGATCGGAGCTGGGCAGCCTGCCCTGGAATGCTGGTGTGCTGCTTACTAGCTTTAGGGCAGGGATGCACAACTTAACCTCTCTGTGCCTAGTTTACTGGTGGTCAAAATGGGGATGATAAGACTATACCCTCACCACAGGGTTGTCAGGAGAGTGAAGTAGTTACTCCACATAGGGTCCATAAGGCACATAGAACACTGCCCGCTCGTGGCAGCATTCACTAAGCCTTGACTGGGGTGATTATTCCAGAGGCCATCTTGTGCACCTCTGGGCCATAGGCTGGGCATTCAGCCTAATCCCAAAAGATCTCACAAAAAGAGATTCTGTCCCCAATCCACTGTCCACACAGCGGGCAAAGCAATTTAGCTTCTCTGCTTAGCCATGCAAATCTTCCCTAACCAACCCAGTGAAAGATATCAAGCCCCTGAGATAGGCCCTAGTCCCTCTCCAGGCGCATCTCCTAATGCCCAATGCCTTTCATCAAGGTTCCAGCAACCCCAAACTACCTGGCCCCTGTTCTCACCTCCACCACCTGGCCCCTGTTACCCTTCTGCCACCCTGCCTTCACTAACTCCTAGTTATCCTGCAAGACTCTTAGTCTCATGTCTTCCAGAAAGTCCTTCCTCACTCTTCTGCACAGGGCTTGGTTCCCCTTCTCCTCCCTTAACTCCTTGCAGGCACTTCCATCATGTCACAGGCCAAATTTTATTCTAACTCTTCATGTGACTGCTTCACAACAGATTAGGGGATTCTTGAAAGCAGCTGTTAGCACTGGGTCATACTTACCTCCCTAAACTCAGCACAAGCACAGTGCCAGGCATACAGTAGGTGCTCAGTAAACATTAGGTGCCAAGACTGATGAATGGAAGACCAGGAACTAATCAAGATTGTTCAGCTACCATAACAGTTGACATTACTTGCCTAGGGCTGGGGTGAACATCCCAAACAGATACAGTTTCCATTTGCCTCAGCAGTTGTTTTTCTTAGCATCATCTCTGTCTGTGTCTCAGGCATCCTCTGTACCTCTCTTCTCCCTGTTTTTATACTTTGTCTCACTTTTTTCACTTTGTTTCTCTTCCTTGCTTTGTGTCATATTTCTGTACCCTTTGTTGCTTTGCATCCCTTCCTCTTCTTTCTTTTGTGGTTGAATGGATATCTGTTCTCTTATAGATCATCAAGGTTCTTGGCTGGTAAGAACAACCCTAGGTTCATGACCCTTCAGAAAGAAAGAAAAAGATTTTGAAAGGAAGAAAATTAAGCCTTATTATGTCCCCAGAAGTTGCACATTTTTTTCATATAATTCTGGTAATATCTATAATACAGTATGTCACCCAAAGAAGCTAGGTTATGCTTCTATAACAAGCATCCCTAAAATCTCGATGTCTTTATGCAACAAAAAGTTATTTATTGCTCCTGGGTTGGCTGAGGCTCTACTCTGAGTCTTCATGGTCCTAACTCTAGGACCTAGGTTGACAGGGTAGCCACTATCTAAAACATTGCCAGTTGCCATAAGTAGGAGGAGAGAATGTAGAAAAGCACACATTGGCTTTTAAAAGTTCCACACAGAAGAGGGGTGCCTCTTGGAAGAGTGTGTGACTCTTGATCTTAGGGTTGTGAGTTTGAGCCCCACATTGGGTGTAGAGATTGATGAAATAAATAAATAAATAAACTTTTCTAAATAAATAAATAAATAAATAAATATTTGGAGATGGGGAAAGTAGGGAGTGCCTGACTGGCTCAGTTGGTAGAGCTTGTGACTCTTGATCTTGGAGGTGTAAACTCAAGCCCAACATTGGATGCAGAGATTACTTAAAAATTAAATCTTTAAAATTATTCCCCATAGAAGAGACATATTGTAATTTGTCAATTTAAGTTACACAGCCATGCCTGGGTTAATTGGTAAGAGTTAAATGGGGTGGCAAAGTACAGTTTTCCTAGGAACCTGGAAGAAGAAGGAGATTCACATATTTGTGAACAAGCCTGATAAGCACAGTGGGTATTACTGTTCCCACTTTACAGATGAGGTGGCTGAGGCTCAAGAAGTTTATGTAGTTTGTTCAAGGACATGCAGGAAATGTCAGAGAGGGAGGCTGAACCCATGTCTTTTGATTCCTGAGATTCTTCTCTTTCCATGTCATTGGATTTTTAGGGTGCCTAGACCTCTTCTGGCATTTTCTACCAAGTTTTTGGACCCTGTTGTGAAGCATGGCTTAAGGCATGCCAGAAGCAAGATGCTAAGAAACCCAGCCTTGCTAACCAACCTCTGCATCACATCTGGTGAGGGCATCGGCATCTGTCTCCAAAGTGGGGTTTTTGGAGACTTTCATTTTCCAAGACAAAACCAAGTAGGTCACAAAACATGGAGCACAATTCTTTGAAACCTTCTAGATAAAATTAATATATGATGACAGAAGTCAGAATAGCAGTTATTTCAAAGGAGGGTATGAGAGGGAATGCTGTATATTGACTAGATAGGGGCTTAAGGGAACCTTCTGGGGTAATGGGGGTGATGCTATCTTGGGGGAGATTGTGGTTAAATTAGTGAATACAAATGTAAAAATTAATCAAGCTGTACACTTACTATTTGTACATGTTTCTAAATAGCAGTTACATCTCAATAAAAATAAGTGATAAAAATATTTTTTACCAAATTAAAAAAAATATGTTGTGCCAAAGATTCTACTAAGAGAATGAAAAGACAAGATATCAAGTGAAAGAAAGTATTTCCAAATCACATATCCTACAAAGAACATGTATCCAGGGGTGCCTGGGTGGCTCAGTTGCTTAAGTGTCTGACTTCAGCTCGGGTCACGATCTCACAGTTTGTGAGTTCAAGCCCCGTGTCGGGCCCTGTGCTGATAGCTCAGAGCCTGGAGCCTGTTTCAGATTCTGTGTCTCCCTCTCTCTCTCCCCTCCCCCACTCATGCTCTCTCTCTCTCTCTCTCTCTCTCTCTCTCAAGTAAACATTAAAAAAAAAAAAGAACGTGTATCCAGAATACATAAGGAATTCTCAAAACTCAACAGCAAGAAAGCAGACAACCGAATTTAAAGATAGGCAAAAGACGTGAATAGACACTTACACTAAGAGGGTAGCAAGAAGGCAAATAAACTCAACATTTGGCCATCAATTTTGCAGATTGAAACCATGATGCATTACCACTACAAATCTATTAGAATAGCTAAAGTAAAAGATATTGACAGCATCATCAAATGTTGACAAGAATGCAGAGCAACTCTATTTTGTTACTAGTGGAGCACAAAGTCTGCTCTCTAACACAGTTCAGCAATTTCTTATAAAGTCAATCACACTTACCATATAACTCAGCAATCCTGTAGGTATTTACCTGAGACAAATAAAGATATGTTCATACAAAAACCTGTACACTAAATGCTCACAGCAGCTTTATTTGTAATTACCCAAAACTATGTTAAAATGGGTAAATGCATAACTTGACATATCCATACCATGGAATACTATCTAGAAGCAAAAAGAAACAAATTATTGATACATGCAACAACTCGGATGCCTCTCAAAGGCATCATGCTAGATGAACAAATCTGATCTCAAAAGGTTTCATGCTGAGGCTCCTGGCTGGCTCAGTTGGTAGGGCATGTGATTCTTGATCTCAGGGTGGTGGGTTTCAGCCCCATGATGTGTGTAGAGATTACTTAAAAATAAAATCTTAAGGGGTGCCTGGGTGGCTCAGTTGGTTAAGTGACCTGATTTCGGCTCAGGTCATGTACTCACGGTTAGTGGTTAGGTTCATGGGTTTAAGCCTTGTGTCAGGTCTCATGCTGACAGTGCAGAACATGCTTGGGATTCTTTCTGGATTCTTTCCCTTTTTCTCTCCCTCTCCTTCTACCCACCCCCCAAATAAATAAACATTTTTAATAAATAAATAAATCTTTTAAAAAAGGTTCCATGGCTATATTATTCCATTTCTGTGACATTTTTGAAAAGACAAAACAACAGTAATGGAGAATAGCTCAAACCAGCAAGAGGTTTGCAGGGGATGGGAGGAAGGATGTGACTACAAAGGATAGCATAAGGGAGTTTGGGGCAGCAGAACTATTCTATATCTTGATTGTGGTGGTGATTACATGAATTTTTACACATATTAAGATTCATAGAGGGGCTCCTGGGTGGCTCAGTCGGTTGAGCATCTGACTTTGGCTCAGGTCATGATCTCACGGTTTGTGGGTTAGAGCCCCACATCAGGCTCTGTGCTGACAGCTCAGAACCTAGAGCCTGCTTTGGATTCTGTGTCTCCCTTTCTCTCTGCTCCTCTCCTGTTCACGCTCTGTCTCTCTCTCTCTCTCTCCTTCAAAAATAATAAACATTCAAAAAAAATTTTAAGATTCATAGAAATGTACACTAAAAAAAGTAAATTTTACTCTATGTGAATTTTAAAATAACTTTTTCAATTAAAAAAAATCTTTTAAATTAAAAAGAAAACTTCTAGGGGTGCCTGGTTGGCTCAGTCGGTGTGGCATGTGACTCTTGATCTCAGGGTCGTGAGTTCAAGCCCTATGTAAATAAGTAAATAAAAAGAAACCTTCTAGCCCCTCAAAAAACACAGAAGAGGCCCTGTGGAGAGGCACTAAAGAACTAAGTGCCCTGGAAAGGTACACAACCTTCCTCTACCCATACCTGACCTTGGGATTTTCCTGGGCCCTCTATGCTTCACACTCTCTCTCCTGGTTCTCCAGCTAGGCCAGTGTGGTCCAGTGTGACCCACACATCACCTCCTCTAGACTCTAAATCCAGGGACCAAGGACTCAGTCTGCTTTGTTCACCTTTTTTTTTTTTTTTTTTTAAGTAGGCTCCACACCCAGTGTGGGGCTTGAACACATGAACCTGAGATCAAGAGTCTCTTGATCTACAGACTGAGCCAACCAGACCCCGCTGCTTTGTTTACTTCTATGTCCTTGTGTCTGGAACTCAGGTACAAGGTGAATGCTCATTGACAGAATGAAGGAATGTTCTAGCACTAGCCCTGATTCATCTTGCTACACTGCACAGCCTACTCTATATTTAGCCCCCTCTCCAGCTGCACTGGACACACCACAGCTGGAAGGCATCACTGGTCCCCCTCTCATAGCCTAGCCCTGGGTCATAAGCTCTTCCTGAAAAGCAGATTCTCCATCTGTCCTAGAGTTTGAAATCTGAAGATATTAGCAATCTGATGAGTTTATTGTTGCTGTCATGTTAATTTTTGAAGTACATTTTTATTATAAAAATAACATCTGTTCAATGTTTTTTTAAAAAACGTAGTCAAAAAACAACAACAACAAATAGGCAGACTTAGTCTTACTTCCCAGAAGCCATAATTGTTACTAGTTCCTTCTCTATCTAGAAAGAGTTATGTGCATGTAAGCATGTATGTCCATATACATATAACAGGTATGAATGAACTGATCCACAGCTCTTGGGGCACAGGTAATATCTTATTTCTTTATGGACTCACTCATATCAAGTCTGACCTCAGCCCTGATCATCACTGACTAGAATTCTAGAGTCTAACACTGTTCAGACTGTCCCCCTTGGGTCACACAGGGAAGCTTTAGGCTCACGCTGTCCTGAGGGAAGAGGAGAGTCTGCTGCTCTGACCATGGTGGTCAGCACTGCCTTGTATTCCTTGTTTCTTGCCTAGGCCTGTGGGGTGCATTAGAATCAAGCCGCTCAGGTGCACCTGGGTGGCTTAGTCAGTTAAGCATCTGATTCTTGGTTACCACTCAGGTCATGATCTCACAGTTTCATGAGTTTGAGCCCTGCATCAGGCTCTGTGCTGACAGTGTGGAGCCTACTTGGGATTCTCTGTCTCCCTCTCTCTCTGTTCCTCCCCCACTTGTGCTGTCTCTGTCTCTCTCAAAATAAATAAATAAACTAAAAAAAAAAGAAGTCAAGCCACTCAGCTGACCTGGGCAGGTCCTAATCACCCATTCATGACACCAGCAAAGCCAGGAGTGGGGAAAAAAAAACACCAACTTTGGAAATAATTTTATATTTGAGAAGAAGGAGAAAGAGGAGAAATAGAAGCAGATGGAGAGAGAGGAGAGCATGAAAGCAGTCACACTACTGGGGAAAATCACAAATCTATAGTATACCCTTAAAGCTGTTTTTTGGTTTCATATACCTCTTTTATCGGGGCGGGGGCAGGGGGCACTGTAACATTTTTAGTGCTTCTCTACAGTCTTGATCTGGCCTTGCCTGGTGGCTGGGGACATTTGCCAAGGCTCTGAAAATGCCCTATCCAAAGTATCCTGGCCCAGTTCTCATGGACCCTAGCAACCAGTACCATCCAAGGGACTGCTTTGGAAGAGGCCTAGACCTTCACATTCCCTGGAGAAGTTGCATCCCCTATCTTTTCTCTGAGTTCCCAGAGTTCCAAGAATCAACCAAGGGGTATACTGTCTATCCCCCCATCTCAGACCAGACATCCAATACCTTCTAAAACTAAAGCCTACTTAGAGGTGGATTTCCTTCAGACTCTCGCTCAGCCTGATTCTTTCCTTTCCTTCTAAAATACACAAAAGACCTTACACCTAAAAGAGCTAGAAAAAGAACAAACAAAGCCCAAACCAGCAAAAGGAAGGAAATAATAAAGATTAGAGCAGAAATATATGATAGAGATACTTAAAAAAGAAAACAACAATGGAACAGATCAATGCAACCAGAAACTGGTTCTTTGAAAAGATCAACAAAATTGATAAATCTCTAGTCATACTCATCCAAAAAAACAAAAGAAAGAGAGAAACAGAGAGAAACAGAGAGACAGAGAGAGAGAGAGGACACAAATAAACAAAACCACTAATGAAATAGGAGAAATAACAACCAACATTACCAAAATACAAACAATTGTAACAAGAGTATTATGAAAACCTATGCCAACAAAGTTGACAAAGTTTTGCCAACAAAGTTGACAATGTAGAAGAAATGGATAAATTCCTAGAAGCAAATAATCTACCAAAACTAAAGCAGGAAGAAATAGAAAATTTGAACAGACCAATTACCAGCAATGACATTGAATCAATAATCAAAACACTCCCCCAAAACAGGGGCACCTGGGTGGCTCAGTCAGTTGAGTGTCAGACTTTGGCTCAGGTCATGATATTGTGGTTCTTGAGTTTAAGTCCTGCGTCAAACTCTGTGCTGACAGCTCAGAGCCTGGAGCCTACTTCAGATTCTGCGTCTTCCTCTCTCTCTCCCTGCCCCTCCTCTGCTCACATTGTGTCTCTCTCTCTCTCTCTCTCAAAAATAAACTTAAAAAAAGACAGCCCCCCCCTCCAAAGAAAAAACAAAAGTCCAAGACCAGATGGCTTCACAGGTGAATTCCACCAAACATTTAAAGAAGAGTTAATACCTATTCTTCTCAAGCTATTCTAAAAAATATAAGAGGAAAGAAAACTTCCGAATTCATTCTGAGACCAGTATCACCCTGATACCAAAACCAGATAAAGTCACCACAAAAAAAGAGAACTACAGACCAAATCTCTCATGAGTATAGATGCAAAAATCCTCAACAAAATATTAGCAAACTTAATCCAGCAATACATTTTAAAAACCACACACCACCATCAAGTTGGATTTAGTGCCAGAACACAAAGATGGTTCAATATTTGCAAAACATGATACATCATATCAATAAGAAAAAGTACAAAAAACATATGACAACTTCAGTAGTTGCAGAAAAAGCAATTGACAAAGTACCACAACCATTCATGATAAAAAAAAAAAAAACCCTCTGGAAAGTAAGTCTAGACAAAACCTATCTCAACGTAATAAAAGCCATATATGAAAAACCTACAACTAAAATCATACTCAATGGTGAAAAACTGAGAACTTCTCCCCAAAGATCAAAATATGTCCAATCTCACCACTGATAGTTAACATAGTACTGGAAGTCCTAGTCTCAGCAATTAGACAGTATAAAGAAATAAAAGGCATCCAAATAGTAAAGAAGTAAAACTATCTGCAGATGATAAGATACTATATATAGAAAATCCTAGACTCCACCCAAAAACTACTAGAACTGGTAAATGAATTCAGTAAAGTCACAGGATACAAAATCAATGTACAGAAATCTGTTGCATTCCTATACAATAATAGTGAAGCAGCAAAAAGTGAAATTAAGAAAACAATCCCTGGGCGCCAGGGTGGCTCAGTCAGTTAAGTGTCTGACTTCCGCTCAGGTCATGATCTCATGGTTCGTGGGTTCAAGCCCCATGTCCGACTCTGTGCTGACAGCTGGGAGCCTGGAGCCTCTTTCAGATTCTGTATCTCTCTTTGCCCTTCCCTTGTTCGTGCTCTCTCTCTCAAGAATAAATAAACATTTAAAAAAATTAAAGAAAACAATCCCATTTATAATTGCACCAAAAACAATAAAATATTTAGGAATAAAGTTGACCAAATAGGTGAAAGACCTGTACTCTGAAAATTATAAAAACACTGATGAAAGAAATTCAAGACAACACAAAGAAATGGAAAGATATTCCATGTTCATGGGTTGAAACAATAAATATTGTTAAGATTTCTATACTACCTACAGATTTAACGTAATCTTTATTAAAACACCAATAGGGGGCACCTGGGTGGCTCAATTGGTTAAGCGTCCCACTTCGGCTCAGGTCATGATCTCACGGTCCATGAGTTCAAGCCCCGCGTCGGGCTCTGTGCTGACAGCTCAGAGCCTGGATCCTGTTTCAGATTCTGTGTCTCCCTCTCTCTCTCTGCCCCTCCCCTGTTCATGCTCTGTCTCTCTCTGTCTCAAAAATAAATAAACATTAAAAAAAAATTTTTTTTAATAAAATAAAATAAAACACCAATAGCATATTTCACAGAAATAGAAGAAACAATCCTAAAATGTGTATGGAACCACAAAAGATTTTGAAGAGTCAAAGAAATCTTGAAAAAGCAAAACAAAACTAGAGGTATCACAATTCCAGATTTCAAGTTATATTACAAAGCAGTAGTAATTAAAACCGTATGGTACTGACATAAAAATAAATACATAGGGGCACATGGGTGGCTCAGTTGGTTAAGAATCTGACTCTTGATTTTGGCTCAGGTCACAATCTCCCGGTTCATGGGTTTGAGCCCTTCGTCGAACTCTGTGCTGGCAGTGCAGAGCTTGCTTGGGATTCTCTCTCCCTTTCTCTGCCCCTCCCCCACTCACACTTGCCCCCCCCCCAAAATAAACAAATCAACCTAAAAAAAAAAAAAAAGATTCTCTCTCTCTCCCTCTGCCCCTCTACCTCCCTGTGCTCTTTGTCTCTAAAACAAACAAACAAATCAATGGAATAGAATAGAAAACCCAGAAATAAATCCACAATTATATGGTCAATTAATCTTTAACAAAGGAGGTATGAACATACAATGAGGAAAAGTTTTTTCAACAATGGTGTTGGGAAAACTGGACAGCAAAATTCAAGAGAATGAAACTGGACCACTTTCATACACCATACACAAAACAAATTCAAAATGGATTAAAGACCTAAATGTGAGAAAAGAAACAATCAAAATCCTGGAAGAGAGCACAAGCAGTAATTACTCTGACATCAGCCATAGCAACATTTTTCTAGATATGTCTTCTGAAGCAAAAGAAATAAAAGCAAAAATAAACTATTGAGACTACATTAAAGAAGAAAGTTTCTGCACAGACAAGGGAACAACCAACAAAACTAAAAGGAAATATACTGAATGGGTAGAAGATATTTGCAAATGACATATCCAATAAAGGGTTGGTATCCAAAATCCGTAAAGAACTACTCAACACCAAACCATGAAAAGATGCTCAACATCATTAATTATCAGAGAAATGCAAATCCAAACTACAATGAGATAACACCTCACACCTGTCAGAGTGGCTAAAATAAAAAACACAAGAAACAACAAGTGTTAGGGAGGATGTGGAGAAAAAAGGACCCTCTTGCACTGTTGGTGGGAATGCAAACTGATGCAGCCACTGTGGAAAATAGTATGGAGTTTACTCAGCAAGTTAAAAATAGAACTACCCTAGGATCCAGTAATTACACTACTGGGTATTTATCCAAAAAATACAAAAACACAAATTCAAAGGGATACATTCACCCCTATGTTTACTGCAGCATTATTTACAATAGTCAAACTATGGAAGCAGCCCAGATGTCCATCAATAGATCAATGGATAAAGAAGAAATAGAATATATATATATATATATATATATACACAAATACACAATGGAATATTATTCAGCCATAAAAGAGAATGAAATCTCACTATTTGCAATGACATGGATAGAGTTAGAGAGTATAACACTAAGCAAAATAAGTCAGTCTGAAAAAGACAAGTACCATATGATCTCACTCATATGTGAAACGTAAGAAACAAAACAAACAAGCAGAAGAAAAAAAAAAGAGAAAGAGAGAGGGACAAACCAAGAAACAGACTCTTAATTATAGAGAACAAACTGATTGTTACCAGAGGGGAGGTAGGTGGGAGGATGGGTGAATCAGGTGATGGGGATTAAAAAGTACACTTATCATGATGAAAAAAAAATGCAAATAAAATAAAATAATAAAAATTTGAATAAATAAATAAACAAACAAACACACACACAAAAAAAGTCAACCTCCTCTAGGGGTCAGGAAACCTACAACTTCAAGGAAACAAAGTCCTGGCTATGCAGAGGAGGAAGAGAACACCTGCATTCCTTTCTAATTCTTAATAGATTCTTACAATAAATTCATAATAAATTGTCCTGTTACACACATACTCTTGAATTTGATCATTTCTTAGAATATGATCCGTTTTGGGAAAGTTACTGTGGGAGATCAGTTAAAAATCATTTATGAAATGTTTTTTGGATGAAGAAGCCCATAATGGGCATAGTGAGGAAGAATTAAAGAAAGGAACAGACAGGATCCTTCTGACAAATTTCAGTCCAATTTAGACAAGATACATATACTATCTGAGGAACTATTTGAAAACAACTCAAGCCAGTGGATATTTACAGAGCTTCCACTAATAAAAGCTAACAGTTTCTAATAGCCTACTAGGAGCAGGTGCTGCACTAACCTGGGGAACTGCAACCGAGTAGACAGAGGTGCATGCTGCCTAGGTTGCTCAGAAGAACAGACACGAAACATACAGGGATGAGGTAGTGACTCTTAGGAAAGGGGGAACACAGGCTGCCACAGGAATGGAGAGACAAAGGACTAAACACAGGATGGGGTTTCAGGGAAGGCCTCCCTTGGAAACTGATATTTAAACTGAGACTTGAAAGTAACCAAAATACAAAGACGTGGGAGCTGGCAGAGGAGGGAAGCTGAGTTTACTGCTTAGTAGGCAAGGGAGGGCCATGTCCCTCAAGAAATAATTCAGTGGTTTGCCCAAGCAGAAATAGAAAGGGTGAGATATAGGTCCAAAAGGAGGAAACCAGTAAAGAGGGACTGAGTTTCCATCTCCGGCTTACAATGGGAGCTGTACACTCTATTTTGTAATTGGGTGTCTTCAGGTCTCGGTTCTCAAAAAAATAAGCACTCTCAAAGAGATCCAAGACAGGTCCTATGATATCCTGGGGGACTCAGAGCCAAAGTGGGCAAACCATATCCATTTACTCCAAGGATAGATGGATATTTCCTTACAAAGACTAAATAGGAATAGGAGAGGCAGAGAAAGAGGGAAGATGATGGAGGGATCAGCGCTGCAGAAAACTGAACAAGTTAAAGGAACCAAGAGAGATTGAAGGTATAGAAGCATGAAAGCAGAGAGGGTAGTGGGTAAAGTAGGCCAGATTAAGAAAGACTTCGTAGACCGTGTGCTATGGACGGGTTTGTGTGCCCCCAAGATTCATCTGTTGAAGCCCTAAACTCCAATGTGACTGTATTTGGAGATAGGGTCTTTTGTAGGTAATTAAGGTTAAATGAGGTCCTAAGAC
Source organism: Panthera uncia (assembly GCF_023721935.1). Classification (NCBI taxonomy): domain Eukaryota; kingdom Metazoa; phylum Chordata; class Mammalia; order Carnivora; family Felidae; genus Panthera; species Panthera uncia. Next base: position 11,440,731 of record NW_026057580.1, read on the forward strand.
TGGGGCCCTAATTTGATAGGATTTGTGTCCTTAAAAAAGGAGGAGACACAAGAGAGCTCTTCTCCTTTTGTAGTTCATAAGAGTGATGATTGGATATTCACACCATTATGTGACATGTGCCTCCCTGTTACGACCTCGGCACATTACCTGTCTGACATGGAAAAAAAGAAGAAGAAGAAGAAGAAGAAGAAGAGGCCTCAGAATTAAACCTACTTTCTGGCACCCTGATCTCGGACTTACAGCCTCCAGAACAATGAGAAATAAATTTCTGTTGTTTAAGCCACCCACTCTGCAGTATTTTGTTATGGCAGCCAAAGCTAACATACCATATTAATTTGAACGAAAAATTCAATGAGGCTTTAAGCTGGGGATATACATGCTCACACTTAGGCCTGTGAAGGCTCACTTGGGCTGCAAAGTGGAGAAGGAATCTGATCAGGACAAGACTAGAAGCAGAGAGACAATGTAGGAGGTGAGTGTAGGCACCCAGGCTGGAGATGATGGAGGTTTGGAGCGTGATAGAGGGGACGGGAGGAAAAGCAGACAAACTGAAGAAACCTTTACAAGGTAAAATCAGCAGGACTTGGGGATTAACAGAATGGAAGGAGGAGCAGGGGGGGGGGGGCCTCCTCTAAAGGCCCCTCCTCCAAAGGCCCCTAAGGTACAGTTAGAAAGGGTACTGCACTGGGAGTCTCAAGATTGAGGCTCTAATCCCAGATCTGCCACCAGTAAATTACCCAGGGGCTTTGGCCAAGTCACTTTATTGCCCTTCACTGCTTTAATTTCCTCACCTCACAGAAAGAGTTGGGGCCTATTGATCTCATGGTCCCATTCAATTCTATTATCCTATGATTCTATGAAGTAAATGCACTAATGAGGACAAATTAAAACAATAGTATCACCTCCCTCAAGGCTAGTTTAGGGGCCCTTTCTCTATGCTTTACTTAACACTATTGATTATATATACTTATAACTGATCATCAAGGACATATCAGAATCCTCCACTTACTTGTCTGTCTCCCTCAAAAGACTGAAGACTCCTTGGGGCAAGATCCAGGTTTCCTGTACCTGGAACCAGGTCTCATATGGTAATTGAGTCATCATATTTTTTAAACTGATTATTTTAAAGTGCTGAGAGGACACATGGTTACTCTAGGAAGGTGTCTTGGTACAATGTGTTGTTTGTTTTCTGTATACGAGGCACTGTGGCAGATGCTAGGGTCAACAGAATAAACAAGTAAGCCAGTCATGGACCTTATGTCAAGTCAAGTAGCTTAGACAGACATTAAACACATGAGGACAAAAATGATGGTTTATTTCTAGTTGTGGTAAATGATACAAGGAAAAGTACTGGGTGCTGTGAATGTGTAATAGACATAACTTGGAGGTAGAGGAACAGTTTCTCTGCAAGAATGACCTTTATGATTATACAGATGAGTTGATTTACTCATAGAATGCAGGTGGGAAGAGAAGAGGGGGTAGTAGGTAGAGGAGAAAGGAAGAGAGAGAGACTTTTAGGCAGAAGGAATAATAAGCATGCATGAAGGCCTGAGGCAGGAAGGAGTTTTGGTGAGGAGGAGACAAGAAGGAAGCCCACCAGAATGGTAATGTTAGTTACCACAGTTAGTTAAGCTGTGGAATTATGGGTACTTTCAATTTTCTTTTGTATACATTTTTCATTTTACAGATTTTCTACAAAAAGTATGTATTATTTTAATCATCCAAGGGGGGAAAAGACAACACTGTTAGTTTAAAAAATAATAATAAAGGATGAAGAGAGAATGGGTGTCATGGAGGAAGGGGCACATTCCAGAGGGATTGATGACATAAGCAGTGAGTAATTCCTATGTGGGAGAGAGCAGTAAGCACATTGGTGGGGCTGGAACAAGGCAGCAAGGATGACTCACAAATGATACACCAAGGTCATGAAGGTGAGGCCAAGGAGTTGGGGGTAAGATGAGAAGTCACAGTGAGCTACTGCCAGGGGGCCTGAGCAGGGAGAATATACCTTTTTATAGAGGTGAGCAGGATAGAGAGAAAACAGGGGCAAAAAGACCCCCTGACAGGTCCCTGCAGGGCTGATGCAGGATAGTGGGGACCTGGTAAGGGCAATAGTCCTACAGCACAGAGCCAGCTTCAGTTACTTCCTCTGCTACTTCCCAGGCATTGAGGGGTTGGGCTGCCCCATGCTTTCTGCCCCTACAGCAGAAGTGGAAACTGTGGTTTCCAAAGGTCCTTCCTGATCTGCAATCTCTGAGAAAGAAACTGCTAGCCCGAGGACATTTCTAAAGAGATGAAGTCAAAGATAGGTTTGGGTGGAAGGGCAGGGCATAGGCAGGGTCTGGAAAATTGAGACCGGATGTAAGTTCTAAGATCTGCTCCCACCCACTCCTGATTGTGATAAGTATGCCTGCTACCCACACTGAATCCTTTGCCAGAGTCTCCCCCTGGGGCTGTGAAACATGTTTAGAACTGGGATGTGAGTTCAGGAGGGGGTGGAAATTGGCTCCCCTCCCCTCTGAGCTGGACCCATACCCATTGCCTCAGCCACCTCCCTTCTAGCCTTCCCTGCTTTTCCTATGCAGTTACCTCAGATCACCATCTAATTTCTCTACCTGAACACTCCTTGGCATCTCCCACTTACCTCACACTCCTAACATGGGTGCTGCCTTGCTCATTGCCAGCATAGAGATCAGAAGCAACTTCATCCTGGTCTTCCAGCCAGGAAGTTGAATGCAACATTAGGGTCTGTGTCCTAGCCTTTGACTGCTCTCCTGAGAAAAGAGATACAAAATTATATTAAATCATCATATTAAATCGGTGTATCAAATGCAGGACCAGTCAGTAAGTGGCTGAGGGATCTCTGTTCATAGCTCTGTAGTTGGCCCTGAGCTGCTGTGAGGATGGATGGGGCATCTGAAGAAACAGTCCCAGTCTCCACAAGTTTTATTTGCTCTTTGGAGGCATCCAGTTCTTAATAAAAGTAACATCAACCCAGAAGCCCTGGGTCCATGTCACAGTGGAGTCCTTGCTGAGTCATCTAGAGTACCTCACTTACCCCTCTAGGCCTCAGGTAGTTCATTCCATTACTGTTATTATTAATGGTTGTTGAATAAAGAGGACACTCATAAGAAGCTCTGAGAGAGTATAGCAGATGGCATTTTCTGAAGATGAGTGGCCCTCCACCTCCATGCTCTTCTTCAGTAGTTTTATAGATTCCAGGGTGGGGTCATGTTCCCTCCCTTTGAATCTGGGTTGGGCTGTGACTGCACTGACCAATGGGGTACAGGGAGAACAATGTAGATCATAAAAAAGATGAGGTTATAAAAAGAATACAGTTCATGCCTGCTTCTTTCTTTCAGTAACCCAGCCACCATGCAGGAATAACCCAATCTAGACCACCAGGAGAGAAACTGAAGTCCCCAGCCAATAAGAAAGCATCCACTGTCAGATGTGTGAGTGAAGAAACCTGCAGATAATTCTGGTCCCCAGCTTTTGAGTCTTCCAGCTGCAGCCCCAGACATCATGGAGCAGAGACAAGCCATCCCCACTGTGTCCATCCAAATTCCTAATCCACAGAATCCATGAATATAACTAAGGGTGTCTCATGCTGCTAAGTCTTGGGGTAATCTGTTAGGCAACATTAGGTAACCAGAACATTGTGCTCGCTTCGGCAGTATATATATATATATATATATACTAGGTAACCAGAACATAGAGTAACCTTAGGACAAGCAAGAATGAGCAGCATATCAATTGAAGCAAGAAGTGCCCTAGAGGAGTTAAGAACCAGAATGGAATGCCATTAAATATGGAAAGCATTACTAGCTCTCACTATGTGGTTTCTAACCCAGTTCTGCTGTGACGTTGTTCCCTTAAAGGCCACCAACAACATCTGAACTAACAAACAAAACAAAACAAAACAAAATACCTCAACTTTTTCTCCATACTCATTCTTCTTCAAAGTCTTCTTCCCTTGACTTCCAGTGATAAGTTAAACTACCACACTAATATGTCTTTCTACTGATCTCTGCTTTGTTTTATTCATTGATTCCTCTTCTCCCACCCACCTTCCCACTAGGGAATAACCAACTTTCTTTCCAAAGGCTTGCTCCCCTCTCTGTCTCCATGGCCCTCAAAGAGCTTATTTCTTCTTATCACACTATCATCTGTGTGTCAGAGTCCCTCACTCTAGTATCTTCATAGCTAGCCCTATTCTTCTACATGAACTCCTATCTGGTAGATCCCATGACCCACTAGTTATGTACTAATACCTTATTTCTTTGCCACCTCAAATCCAACACACCCAAAATGGACCCACTGTAATGGATTCTGTCTGGGCCTCACTCAGATCTTTTAGCAGCTGGTCCACTCATCACCCACAAGCATGTTGTCTAATAACCACACAGCTGTCCCCTTTTTGAAGAATTGCCCTGGGTCAAATGGGAGCCAAGCCTTCCCCAGTTACACACACTTTGGGCAGGCCTGAGTCAATGACTGCCTGATGCAGGACTATAAGACACCAGCCCGCTTGCCTCCAGCTGTAGCCCACTCTTGTGACATCTGTACCAAGAGCTTTCCTATGGACTTCAGCTCAGCCCACTCACTTGCTCAGCTGCTTCCCCTTTGCCATCCCATTGTCCTTACTCTTCTTTTCTTCCTTCAATCAGCCCCTTGAATAAATGTCCCACCAGGCTCTGCTTCTTTTTTTGTTTATTTATTTTTGAGAGAGAGAAAGGGCACAAGCGGGGAAGGGTTTAAGGGGCAGAGAAAGAAACATGGAATGTGAAGCAGGCTCCAGGCTCTGAGCTGTAAGCACAGAGCCCAATGCGGGGTTCGAACCCACGAATTATGAGATCATGATTTGAGTTGAAGTCAGCTACTCAACCGACTGAGCCACCCAGGAGCTCCACAGGCTCTGCTTCTAAGTGGCCCAGTTGAAAACACCTACCAAGGCAGGTTTGTTCTGTTTACCCTGTAAATCCTGTGTCTTGACCCCAGCCTGAAACTCCCTATCAGGCCAGTCATCAAGCCAAACACATTGTCTAGCAAATGGCTCTCAGATGTATTCCTACCTCACAGCTGGATTGTGAAATCAGTCTCCCCTGCACCCTGCCTGATGCTTCCTGTTTTTCCACCCTTCTCCAACATGTCTAGCATGTAATTGCTAGATTAAAAATTTTTAAATGCCTCTGATTGTACAGCTCCCCTACCCAAAAGTTCAATGCCTCCTGTTTCTAGTGGCACCAGATAAAGATTCTTTTGTCTGCTTTCCTGGCCCCTCACTGAGATCTGGCCAGCTTCCATCTTATTTACTTAATCTCATTTTCAGTATTTCTAATTTTTAGTTCCAGCCAGCTCCTTCAGAGTTCCACAAACACACACATTCCTATCACACCAGCAGGACTTTTCCCTCTCACCTATACTTTCCTAAATCCCACCCACTCGTAGGAGTATAACTGAATCAACATGAGTTCACCCCTTGATGAATCAGACGCTGTATCAGGTTGTTGCAAAAAGAAAACTTTATTTGCTGCAAACAAGGAGATCATGTGGAATAGCTTCTAAAGCTGTGACTCCCTGAGCAAGGGTGGATGGGTTCCATTTTATTTACGGTTAGGATAAATATTTAGACAGGGAAACCTTGTCATCATATGTAGAGGTGGGCTTAAGGTCATGCATGCACCTTCAGGAAATATGCCTACAGATACATTGTATGTTATGTAAATGAGGCTGAGGCTCCTCCTTGGGCAGAGGTTTTAGTATTATAATGAGGTAAAGGTAATGGTAGGTCATTCTAGAGGTCACTCCATGATCCATCTGTGCAGGTGCCAGTTGGGGATTAAGCTCAAACTGGTCTGGGTGGTCTGGGCTGGCTGAAGGTCTTATCAGAGCACTTGCTATTGCTTAAGGGGCAGTATTGCTTTCCATTTGCCTGAGTTAAGAGATAAGCTGGAAAAAAGAGGTTAAGGAAAAATGTGGGACAAAGATCAGTGAGTTCAAGCCATTGGGTTCAAGTCTTGGGTTCTAGCTGGTAACAAGAGTGATGGCCAGCTGTCTCCCAGTATCCACTTGCTCCTTCTTCTTAGTTTCAAGATGGGCACATGGCTGCGTGGAGTAAATAAACATGTCCAGGTCTCCCTTGCAGCTAGATATGGTTGAGTGACTTCACCTCAATCTATTTCATATAAGCAGAAATGTTGTGTGTTGCTTCTATTGATGGCCTTAATAGGAAGGGGAGTTTTTCTTTGCCTTTCTCTTCCCTACTGGCTGTAATGTGGAGCTTACACAGTGTTGGGGAGGGAGATTTCCTCTGTCATTCAGAGTCTTTCCAGCTGGACTAAGAATCAAATTGACATAAGAAAGATTAACAGGAAAAAATCAAATGTAACATACATGCAGGGAATCCACACAGACATGAAATTCCAAAGACAATGAGGCAACATGATGCTTATATGAGCTTGGGAGAGGGGTAGTGTCTGATGATACAAAGGAGTGAGAGACCATTAGCATGAAGGTGAAAGGAATATTTGAAAAAAACAAAGATCTCCCTATTATGCAGATAAGTTTCTTAGGTAAAGAGGAATCTCTGTTAGGGGATTCTGGGTGACTCAGCTAAGATGCCAACTCTTGATTTTGGCTCATGTCATGATCTCACGGTTTCATGAGTTCAAGTTCCATGTCAGGCTCTGCATGCTGACTGTGGGGAGCCTACTTGGGATTCTCTCCCTCTCCCTGCCTCTCTCTCTCTCTCTCTCTCTTAAATAAATAAATAAAAATAAATAAATAAATAAATAAATAAATAAATAAAACTTTTTAAAAAAATAGCTCTCTTTGGTACAAGAGAGCTCCCTCTGGTATAAACAGGCAGTGAGGGAGATATGAAGAGCTTCTCCATTAGGAGAAGCTGCATTTTGATTGCTTATAACTCAAAATAAAATTCATGCCAAACTGGCCTATCTTGGGGCAGCCAGCCCTTGGCCCCTACAGCAGCCATCTTATATCATGAAGTAAAAGCCATGTTTGTGTGAGGCAACAAATTAGAGCTACTAGCCAACCCGAACTGCCTACCTCAATCTAGAGAATTAACTTATAGGTAGTAAACCACTGTTGTTTTTACTCACAGCTGAATCCAATCCTAACTGGCACTCAATCCTTCATGATTCTACTCACATTTTGTGAAGAAAGAAGTGGATGCAGTGGTGGACAGGTAAATAATTAATAACTATGTTGGGGGTGGGATAGGGGGCAAGTCCTCATTTGCAACATTCCAATTTCCATGGCATAAAAATTCCCATCAAGGTCAACTTCAAGCTAGCAATATTATGTCAATTGGCTCACAAAAATCCTAAAAATACAATGATTGGGTCCTGGATCCTTGTGTGAGCTGTATGAGCTGGCTCCGACACATCACTGATGAAGCGCTGGGATGGCAATAACATTTACCAAAACTTACATGTTAGCATGTAATAGGCATTTTGCATACATTATCTTTTTTAGTCTTTCTACCATCTGCTGAGGGTTAAGGCCAAACTTCCTCAACCATTAATACCTTTTGGGAAAAATTCCAATATAAATGGATTTTTTTTAAAGTATCTTTTCTTTTTTTTTTAACGTTTATTATTTATTTTTTTGAGACAGAGAGAGACAGAGCATGAACAGGGGAGGGTCAGAGAGAGGGAGACACAGAATCTGAAACAGGCTCCAGGCTCTGAGCTGTCAGCACAGAGCCCGACGCGGGGCTCGAACTCATGGACCGCGAGATCATGACCTGAGCCGAAGTCGGCCGCTTAACCGACTGAGCCACCCAGGCGCCCCTTAAAGTATCTTTTCTATAACCTTGGAAGATATGTTGGTCACTCCTATTATGGATAATTATAAAAAGTAGGAAATGGAGGTTAGGAAGAGAAAATGGGATATGGTGGATATTTTCTGGGGTTTGATCATCCAGCATACACTCTCTGCTCTATGTAGTCGTCATGACTGTCAGGTAGTTTCCTTTCTCCCCCTGGCCCCTAAACTAGGCTAACCAGATTGTCTCTTCTAGGGCTTGGAATGATGAACATGAATGGGAGAGATGGAAAAATCTGATTGTCACTCATTCATTTCAGCACGTGGCAAGGGCAAGATTTAATTTTTGCCACTGAATCCCCTGGAGCTGCCTTTGTTTCTCTGTTCCTTAAGCCTGGTTCTCTAGCCTTCCTTTGATTCTGTGAGCTATCCAATATCCTCCCAGGATTCAACATTTCTGTTCAAGTTAGCCATAATGAGTATCTGTGGCTTGAAACCAAAGAAATCCAAAGGAAGAAAGACAGAAGCTTTAGAAAAAAATTAAAGGAAGCTGAGGCAAAGCGCACAGAGCTTTAGAAAGACATTTCTAAATCACTACCAACAGGGAAGTGGCCATGATTATGTAAGGAGAACTGAGGCAAGACCAGTCAGAATGCAGGGCTAGAGTTTTATGTATTCTACACCGCAGGAATTGATGGGCAGAATTGACATTACATAACCCTGAGTGTTACGTAAGGTGTTTGAGCTATACCACTGGATGCTCATCACAGGGTAATTAAGTAAAGGCAACTCAAATATATTTACATCTAGAATGTCCAACTTACTCTATGTTTCTAGAATCACATAAAAAGTGTGGGAGGCACCAGTCAGAGTGGTCAAAATGAACAAATCAGGAGACTATAGATGCTGGAGAGGATGTGGAGAAATGGGAACCCTCTTGCACTGTTGGTGGGAATGCAAACTGGTGCAGCCACTCTGGAAAACAGTGTGGAGGTTCCTCAAAAAATTAAAAATAGACCTACCCTATGACCCAGCAATAGCACTGCTAGGAATTTACCCAAGGGATACAGGAGTGCTGATGCATAAGGGGCACTTGTATCCCAATATTTATAGCAGCACTCTCAACAATAGCCAAATTATGGAAAGAGCCTAAATGTCCATCAACTGATGAATGGATAAAGAAATTGTGGTTTATATACACAATGGAGTACTATGTGGCAATGAGAAAGAATGAAATATGGCCCTTTGTAGCAACATGGATGGAACTGGAGAGTGTGATGCTAAGTGAAATAAGCCATACAGAGAAAGACAGATACCATATGTTTTCACTCTTATGTGGATCCTGAGAAACTTAACAGAAACCCATGGGGGAGGGGAAGGAAAAAAAAAAAGAGGTTAGAGTGGGAGAGAGCCAAAGCATAAGAGACTCTTAAAAACTGAGAACAGAGGGCTGATGGGGGGTGGGAAGGAGGGGAGGGGAGGTGATGGGTATTGAGGAGGGCACCTTTTGGGATGAGCACTGGGTGTTGTATGGAAACCAATTTGACAATAAATTTCAAAAAAAAAGTGTGGGAGGTTTGTTGTTGTTTTTAATATGTTGATCATTTGGATGGAGGATCAGAGAGAAAACACAGACCTCTAAGCACTCAGTTAGCATTTTATTTTCTAGAAAGTAAAATGAATTTACAATCACCTCATTAAAAACTATAAGCAATGGAGAGTACGGCAGATTTCTAGTATAGAAGCAACAAGTTGTATTTGGGTTTGTGTGACTGCCCAGCATTCTTGCTAGTTCTGTGTCTCAACAAAAACTTTCCCCCTCACCCCATCCTGCAGTGATCTCACCCTGCTCTGAATTCCTAGAATGCTTGCTTTCTGTATCAACATTCCATTCATTTGACATTCATCATAGTTGTTTGCTGAGGAAAAGTACTTATAAGTTCTAATATACCAAACAAATGTTAGTTATATGCTATTACGTGTGTGTGTATATATATACACACACACACATATATATGTCTATGCATACATATAATGTACACATATTAATGTATACATGTATGTATATAATATACATACATAAATACACGTGTATATATGTACAATTATATAGTTGTTATGTGTTTCTCTTATTTTCCCTTCATTGGGAATTGTGATCCCATGATTCCCCTTCATTGGGGATCATCACAAGATGATCTCAAGTCCTTATGCTCTTGAGATAAAGAGCTGGAGGAGATTTCTTGGGCATTATTTGTTATGTGTTTCTCTTATTTTCCCTTCATTGGGTTATAAGCTTCTTAAAGCATATTTTATCCATCCTTCTGTCTTCTACTGCTCTTAGTTGGAACACAGTTGTTACTCAATCTACTGATGTTTTGAGTATGGGGATTTACCTCCACCATTTCACAAGTACATGACCTTCAGCCACTTACCTTCACTGCCCTTCTGTGTCCTACAGGGCTGTTGAGAGGACCAGATGAGATAATGGGCACAAGGCACCCTGGAAGGGTTAGTTCCCTGTGGCCTATGACAGAAAGAAAACTGTGGCTTTAGTTCCTCCTTCAATCTCCTGTCTTCTTTTTCTCAGAAGTTTGGGTCATGGGTGTGATCAGAGATATATTTCTCTTTTTCAATAATAGATTTCTGAAGTGATTCCGAGACTTCTAAATGGGCAGTATGCAACATAATCTAATGAGAGAAGACTGATCTAGGCTGTTTTTATTTTATTTATTTATTTATTTATTTATTTATTTATTTATTTTTCAATATATGAAATTTATTGTCAAATTGGTTTCCATACAACACCCAGTGCTCATCCCAAAAGGTGCCCTCCTCAATACCCATCACCCACCCTCCCCTCCCTCCCACCCCCCATCAACCCTCAGTTTGTTCTCAGTTTTTAACAGTCTCTTATGCTTTGACTCTCTCCCACTCTAACCTCTTTTTTTTTTTCCTTCCCCTCCCCCATGGGTTTCTGTTAAGTTTCTCAGGATCCACATAAGAGAGAAAACATATGGTATCTGTCTTTCTCTGTATGGCTTATTTCACTTAGCATCACACTCTCCAGTTCCATCCACGTTGCTACAAAGGGCCATATTTCATTCTTTCTCATTGCCACATAGTACTCCATTGTGTATATAAACCACAATTTCTTTATCCATTCATCAGTTGATGGACATTTAGGCTCTTTCCATAATTTGGCTATTGTTGAGAGTGCTGCTATAAACATTGGGGTACAAGTGCCCCTATGCATCAGTACTCCTGTATCCCTTGGGTAAATTCCTAGCAGTGTTATTGCTGGGTCATAGGGTAGGTCTATTTTTAATTTTCTGAGGAACCTCCACACTGTTTTCCAGAGCGGCTGCACCAATTTGCATTCCCACCAACAGTACAAGAGGGTTCCCGTTTCTCCACATCCTCTCCAGCATCTATAGTCTCCTGATTTGTTCACTTTGGCCACTCTGACTGGCGTGAGGTGATATCTGCGTGTGGTTTTGATTTGTATTTTCCTGATGAGGAGCGATGTTGAGCATCTTTTCATGTGCCTGTTGGCCATCCGGATGTCTTCTTTAGAGAAGTGTCTATTCATGTTTTCTGCCCATTTCTTCACTGGGTTATTTGTTTTTCGGGTGTGGAGTTTGGTGAGCTCTTTATAGATTTTGGATACTAGCCCTTTGTCCGATATGTCATTTGCAAATATCTTTTCCCATTCCGTTGGTTGCCTTTTAGTTTTGTTGGTTGTTTCCTTTGCTGTGCAGAAGCTTTTTATCTTCATAAGGTCCCAGTAATTCACTTTTGCTTTTAATTCCCTTGCCTTTGGGGATGTGTCGAGTAAGAGATTGCTACGGCTGAGGTCAGAGAGGTCTTTTCCTGCTTTCTCCTCTAGGGTTTTGATGGTTTCCTGTCTCACATTCAGATCCTTTATCCATTTTGAGTTTATTTTTGTGAATGGTGTGAGAAAGTAGTCTAGTTTCAACCTTCTGCATGTTGCTGTCCAGTTCTCCCAGCACCATTTGTTAAAGAGACTGTCTTTTTTCCATTGGATGTTCTTTCCTGCTTTGTCAAAGATGAGTTGGCCATACGTTTGTGGGTCTAGTTCTGGGGTTTCTATTCTATTCCATTGGTCTATGTGTCTGTTTTTGTGCCATAGGCTGTTTTAAAAGTATCAAAATCAAGGTAAAGCTATCAGCCTTCAATAAATGTTTTCCCCTATGCACCAGTTTTCCTTCTCTCACCCCATCATCTAACCCAGTGTTGTCCAATAGAACTTTCCGTGATGATAGAAATGTGCTATATCCATGCTTTCCAATATGATAACCATCGTTATCTTCATTTAAATTTTCTTTAATTCAAATTTAAATAGCTACATGCAACCCTATGGGACAGCACAGAGCTAAACTAAGAGAATCTGGGTCCTTTATTCATTCATTCAATCAGTCAATCAACCAATCAGTAAAAATCTATTGAGTACCTAATATGTGCCAGGTACAGTATTAAGCCCTGACAAGGGGTTCAATGATTGTCTCTCATCTGAAAGAATTCAAAATTTGTTTATGGACCCAGCAATAGCACTACTAGGAATTTACCCAAGGGATACAGCAGTGCTGATGCATAGGGGCACATGTACCCCAATGTTTATGGCAGTCCTTTCAACAATAGCCAAACTATGGAAAGAGCCTAAATATCCAACAACTAATGAGTGGATAAAGAAGATGTGGTTTATATATACAATGAAATACTATTTGTCAATGAGAAAGAATGAAATCATGTCATTTGCAGCAATGTGGATGGAACTGGAAGGTATTATGCTGAGTGAAATAAGTTAGTCAGAGAAGGATAGATATCATATGTTTCACTCATATGTGAATCTTGAGAAACTTAAGAGAAGTCCATGGGGGGAGGGAAGGGGGAAAAATAGTTACAAACAGAGAGGGAGGGAGGCAAACCACAAGTGACTCTTAAATACAGAAAATGGAATGAGGGTGTGTGGGTAGGGGTGGGGGAGAGGGGGAAATGGGTGATGGGCATTGAGGAGGGCACTTGTTGGGATGAGCACTGGGTGTTGTTTGTAAGCCAATTTGACAATAAATTATATTTAAAAAATTTGTTTATGGAAGCAAATAATCCCTTCAGATGATCTCAAGTCCTTATCCTCTTGAGATAAGAGCTGAAGGAGATTTCTTGGGCATTATTTCTGCAAATAACTTACCTCCCTGACTTTGCCTGCTAGATTAGGATTCTTGCCTGAGCTAGAGGCAGTTCTCAAAGGGCAGTGATATAGCCAGGGGTACCCATGCCCAAAAGTCCTACCCACCAAAGTTATTCCATCCTGGGGAGTGAGTGCACAACACATTCAGAGTTTGAAAGTGAAACCTAAGCAAAGATGCAAATGTCAAAGCAGTGTAAAACCCCAAAGACACTAAAAGCCAGGGCAGTGAGCCAAATAATAACATTAATAATGAGGATTGTTGAAAGACAGGAAAACATAGAGGTTGGTTGCTCTGTCTCTGGAACCAAACTTCCTGGATGGCAATCCTAGCACTCCCCCCACCCTCCGCTGTTGCGTAACAGCCTTGGTATCTCTTCACTTGTAAAATAGATGTTATAAAAGCCCTCTTTTCAGAGGCTTACTACAAATACTATATAAATTTGAACAATGAAATTGAACCCAAGTGGACTAGCTCTGGACTTCACTCTGACCAATATGCCACACAGCTGGACTGCAGAATGAGATAGACCAGAGATCCAGTCTAACTCCTACTACTTTATAGTAATGCAGTCTTGGGAAACTGAGCTGCCTCATTGAACCTCTCATTTTCTTCCTCTGTAAAATGAGGGTATAAATAATAATAGTAGGGGTTTGTGAAGACTAACTAAATTGATTCATGTATAGCAGTCAGAAAGAACAGTGCCTACAAGGGAGTGGGAAGCAAGGCAGACAGAGATACTGAGCCACAAGGTTGTTGGGTGAGGTCAGGAGGGTGTGTTCTTGGAGCTGCTGCAGTTCCAAGGGAAATTGCTGCAGCATCCTGAGGACATGCCAGTCCTTTAGAGGATCAATAGCTAACCAAGGACATAGCTGCATTCCATCCCATCCCTGTCCCTTGAGGTAATCTAAAAGAGAACCTGTTCTCTGATGAAGAAAACATTTTCACTTGGCAGATTTGGTTGACGGGGATTTTTTGTTTGTTTTGTTTTTAAGTAAGCTATACTTAGCCCAAAGTAGGGCTTGAACTCACCACCCTGAGGTCAAGAGTTGCATGCTCTACCAACTGAGCCAGTCAGCTGCCCCAGCAACAGAGATGTTTTGAGGCAGCTTCCTTAAAATAGTCCTGTCAGGGGCGCCTGGGTGTCTCAGTCGGTTGAGCATCCGACTTCAGCTCAGGTCACGATCTCGCGGTCAGTGGGTTCGAGCCCCGCGTCGGGCTCTGGGCTGATGGCTCAGAGCCTGGAGCCTGCTTCCGATTCTGTGTCTCCCTCTCTCTCTGCCCCTCCCCTGTTCATGCTCTGTCTCTCTCTGTCTCAAAAATAAATAAACGTTAAAAAAAAAATTAAAAAAAAAATAGTCCTGTCAAAGAATAAAATGGCAAACCACTCTGGAAAACAACATGGAAATTTCTTATTAAGTTAAATCTATACTTAATTGTACTACTCCTAGATACTTACTCAAGAAAAATAAAAGAACGCATGTCCACAAAAAGAGTCATATAAAAAGTTCACGGCAGCATTGTTCATAATAGCCAAAAAGAAGAAAAAAACACAAATGTCCACCAATGGTGAATGAGTAGCCAACTGTGGTATATTTATACAATGGAATACTATTCAGAAATCAAAAGGAAAGACCTACTGATTTGTGCAAGAACATGGATGAATCACAGAGATATTATACTAAGCAAAATAATCCAGACACAAAAGAGTGTCTCATATAGTCTTATTTATATGACATTTTAGGATAGGCAAAACTACATGAATGGAAATCAGATCAGTGGTCGCTAGGGGCTGGGAATGGAGAGCAGGTATTGACTACAAAGGAGCATGAGGAACTTTCTGGGGCAATGGAGATATTCTATATCATGTTGGGGTGACATTTGCACAACTATATGAGTTTGTCAAAACTCATCAAACTGTACTCCTAAAAAGGGTGCATTTTACTGTATGTAAGCTATACTTCAATATACCTGACTTTTTATAAAAGATAATATCATCAAACACTAGCAACTTCTATGTGAAAAGGTGAGAGGATGAGCACAACCCATAGAGATGGGTTGAGAAAACCTGGTTTGTACATTTCTTTCTGATTTTATTTATTTTTTAAGTTTATTTATTTATTCTGACAGAGAGAGAGAGAGAATGAGCAGGGGAGGGGCAGAGAAAGAGGGAGAGAGAGAGACAGAGAGACAGAGACAGAGACAGAGAGAATCCCAAGCAGGCTCTGAACTCTGCACTGAG
The DNA here is from genome assembly GCF_023721935.1 of Panthera uncia. Classification (NCBI taxonomy): domain Eukaryota; kingdom Metazoa; phylum Chordata; class Mammalia; order Carnivora; family Felidae; genus Panthera; species Panthera uncia. The sequence goes on from NW_026057580.1 coordinate 11,455,971, forward strand.
CCTGTTGTGGGGCTCCAACTCACAACTGTGAGATTATGACCTGAGCCGAAATCAAGAGTCAGATGCTTAACTGACTGAGTCACACAGGCACCCCTCTTTTTTATTTTCTCTAAGTGCTGACAATTTAATAACTTTTTAAAAACTTTCTTTTCTTAATGTTTATTTTTGAGAGAGAGAGAGAGAATGAGCAGGTGAGGGGCAGAGAGAAAGACACAGAGTTTGAAGCAGACTCCAGGCTCTGAGATGTCAGCACAGAGCCCTATGTGGGGCTCGAACTCACAAACCGCGAGATCATGCCTTGAGCTGAAGTTGGCCATTCAAGCTATTGAGCCACCCAGGCGCCCCAATTTAATAACTTTTTTTGCCTTGTCAAAATGTTCCTGGCATCAAAATGGCTGCATCACAGTGTCTGGTCATGGCAACCAGAAAGGGCAATGGCATGTCCAGGCAATCAGAAAGATCAATAAACAAATGACTATAGTAAATTGTGTTTTATGCCTCAAGAGGTTTATGTACAAAGTAGATGGACTAGGGGTGCCTGGGTGCCTCAGTTGGTTAAGTGTCTGACTTCAGCTCAGGTCATGATCTCACAGGTTTGTGAGTTTGAGCCCTGCATTGGGGCTCCGAGCTGTCAGCACAGCCTGCTGTGCTGGAGCCTGCTTCAGATTCTGTGTCTCCCTCTTTCTCTGCCCTTCCCCCACCTGTGTTCTCTCTCTCTCTCTCTCTCTCTCTCTCTCTCTCTCTCAAAAATAAATAAATATATTTTTTTAAAAAGAAGTAGATGGACTAATTCTGCATGTGGGAGTAAGGGCAGGGTATTCCCAGGAGGATGGAGAGGAAAAAAAGAGAGGAAACTGCATGTGTCATGTGTGAAGGGTCCAATGGGTAAGAGTTTGGCACATGTGAAAAAATAGTGCTGTATCTCCGGTCAGGAGGAAAGCATTGGGGGAGTTGAGAGAGAAAGCCCACGAAGTTGCCCGGACTTAGGTTGGGAAACCAGCGCAGCCCTACTGGAGAGTTTGGAGGCACAGAATTGCTTGGCAAGCACTGACTTGGTCAAGTCCATCTTTTTTTTTTTTTTTTAAGTTTATTTATTTTTGACAGAGACAGAGTGTGAGCATGAGCTGGGGAGAGGCAGAGAGAGAGGGAGACACAGAATCCAAAGCAGGCTCCAGGCTCCAAGCTGTCAGCACAGAGCCTGACTCGGGGCTCAAACTCACGAACCGTGAGATCATGACCTGGGCCAAAGTCGGATGCTTAACCGACTGAGCCACCCAGGCGCCCCAGTCAAGTCCATCTTTTAACAAGAAAGCTCTGGGGAAGACATAGAAGATGGACAGTGGGGAGGAGAGTTAGGAAGGTTCTTTGTGGCCCATCCTTGTCATAATTTCCACTGAAATAAAAAGTGCATTTCTGGTAGTGGACTGTTCTGCATGCCAAAAATATTAGATAAGTCTCAGTATAAAGCAACCCTGAGGGTAGCTCAGCTGCCCAGTAGTTTGAGACCCTCTGTTTCTTTCCTGAAACAGGGTTAGAGGCCCTCAGGGTTAGAATCTCTTGGTCTATTCCAGAGATTCAGTGGTTACAGGAGCAAACCCAAACAAGTCATGGTTCCTGGTGGAGATCAACAGACCCAAGGGATAGAGTATTTTCAGCCTCCCCTTGTGAGCAATCCCCTTCTGTGCCGGGTGGGATTTCCAACCTGGGGAAACAACTGACCAATCGTCTGGGAAGGGAGACTGTCATAAAAGGGTCAGGGCCACTCTGGAGACAGGATGACGGCAACATGAGGCCCAGACACTCCAGGGAATCTGTGAGGCCACGGAGAGAAAACTTGAGGGAAGGCAGGGCTACTGTCTGCCTGGCCCAGCTTCCTCTTTCATGAGCTCATGGCCAAAGCCAGGCCAGGCAGGAGGGTGCCGGAGATTGAGTGAACATGTTTTTTCCCCTACTTGGTTCTGAGTCACACAGGCACCTACCCTTCCCAGAAAACCAGCTTCAGGGCTCACCCCCTGGCAGGCAGTCAAGCCCTAGTGCTAACACGAAATACCAGGAGGAGGGCCGGCTGGCAGCTGGAGTCAGGCCAGCCTGGAGCTCTTATCCCACCCCTAGAGGCCTCTCCCAACCTTCAAAGAAAAGGGCTTATGGTGGCTGTGTTGAAAATAGGAGGGAGGCCTAGTTTAACTTTTGAGAACCCATGGGAGACACTGTGAATCATGGGGTTGCAGAGGAGGGAGAGACATCAGAGAGCCTTTAATCTAAACACTTGACTTTACAGATACTCATCCAGTAAATACAGGGTGTCTGAAAAGGTCGGACAAAGGGGGGAATACTTTACTTGTTGCACTTTCCCCTTCCCCACCACCCATATTATGCTTTGAATTAAATCGCAATCATACTCTCCAATGCTGACATGGGAGCACTCTACAGAGAGATGCAAGCTGTTTCCCACATGAACAACTCTGTAACATTGAGTTAAAGGGCCCTACGTGTCCAGCTTTTTCAGGCAGCCTGTAATGATGGAGAAGTAAAGTTCTAGGCACTGAATATAGAGCAGTGAACAAGATGGATAAAGTCCTGCTTTCATGGAGTTATTATCTGATAGGAAGAAATGTGAGGCCAAAGGGAGGAACTACAACACCGGGTCCTAGAAAGCCAGTGTTGGCACAAGAACAGGCACATTGGGTCCTTTCCCAGCTCCCCATTCTCAGCAGCCTCCAGGAAATTTTGGTTGAGTTGGACTGAACTAGCATGGACCAGGCTGTATATCAGGACAGGGGATATCATGCTCTCTTGTGACCTTGCCTTGGTGCTCCAGGCACTCTTGCCTTCCTTTTGCATCAGGGAAAACTGTCAGGGCCTGATCTTGACCTTCCTAAGGCCCAAATGGGCATCTTTGAGGGTCATTTATTAACTTGCTGCCAAGAATTCACCAGCTCACCCTACTGCCATGCCTCTAGCAAGAATTGTTCCAGCTAGAATGTGTGTGCATGGGGCCAGGGGAAAGGTGTTTAAAATCAGTCAACTCGCTGAACAAGAACTAGGAATGCAGAAGTCTCTGCTTCTCTGAAGAAAAGAAAAAAGCCACAAAACCTGCCTGAGATGGAGAGGGAAGCAAGGGGTTGGGGCGAAAAGAGAAAGAGAAATTCCTTTCTTTTTAATTTTTTAAAATATTTATTTATTTTTGAGAGAGAGAAAAGCAGAGTACGAGCATGGGAGGGGCAGAGACAGAGGGAGACAGAATCTGAAGCAGGCTCCAGGCTCCAAGCTGTCGGCACAGAGCCCGATGCAGGGTTCAAACTCGTGAGCCGAAGTCAGACGCTTAACTGACTGAGCCACCCAGGCACCCCAAAAGAGAAATTCTATGTCCTGATGACGTTAGCACTTTGAGGCTATTTTGTCACCCTGGTCTTCTACTCCTGGATTAGCTCACTGCTGCCCATATCTCCCCCGAAGTAGCCCCTCTTCATATAATCATAATAGTGGCCATCATGGGAAAAAGCGCCTGCTATGTGCCTAGGAGCAGTATACTTATATACTTAATCCTCACAGTAACCTGAAAGCCAATTTGCCCATTATTCTTTCTTTTTTTCTTTTTTTTTTCTTTTTCTAATTTACATCCAAGTTAGTTAGCATATAGTGCAACAATGATTTTAGGGGTAGATTCCTTAGTTCCCCTTACCCATTTAGCCCATCCCCCCTCCCACAACCCCTCCAGTAACCCTCTGTTTTTTCTCTGTATTTAAGAGTCTCTTATGTTTTGTCCCCCTCCCTGTTATATTATTTTTGCTTCCCTTCCCTTGTGCTCATCTGTTCTGTGTCTTAAAGTCCTCATGTGAGTGAAGTCATATATTTGTCTTTCTCTGACTGACAAATTTTGCTTAGCATAATACCCTCTAGTTCCATCCACGTAGTTGCAAATGGCAAGATTTCATTCTTTTTTATTGCTGAGTAATACTCCATTGTATATATATACCACATCTTCTTCATCCATTCACCCATCGATGGATATTTGGGCTCTTTCCATACTTTGGCTATTGTTGATAGTGCTGCTATAAACTTTGGGGTGCAGGTGCACCCACATTTCAATTGAGGGAACCTTTTCAGAGAAATTAAGTAGCTGGCCCAATATCATATAGTTAATAGGTAGCAAAGCTGGGGTTTAAACCCAGTTTCCTCTAACACCACTAGATTCTAATATGCTCTTTTTGCTACATCATGTCTCCTTTCTACTGCAAAACCAAGTCAAGTCAACAAAGTTACTGAGTATCTACCAAACATCTAGGTGCTGCTGAGCTTTCTGTTTCTGTTCCTTGAGTACCCTGACTCCAGCCCTCTAACCCTGTTACCCTTTTTCAAAAGTTCCCACTTCCAAATATCTGTCTCCTTCCCATTACCTTTGTCCCCCATACTAGCCTTCAGTCAGCAATGCAGCAATACTCTAGGTGGCCAACAGGCACGACTCACTCTTATGCCAGGGATTTATACAGAGTGAGGGCCAGGGCTTTGCCAACCATCGCCTGCACAGTTATTTCCAATTTAATGGCAGATTCCCCTGAGCCACAGTTGAGCATCCCCCGTCTCCTCTTTGGAGAGGAAGCATTGGGGGGGGGGGGGACAGACCTTTGAAGGGACACAGCTGGATAAACAGATACCTCTGAGGGTGAGCGGTAGCTCCTCAGAGAAGATGGATTTAAGAATATTTATGAACCCCCTACTAGGTGAAAGGCCATGTACTGGAGACACCACCAAGACATCATGAGGAAAAGGGCGGATGTGGTCCTGTATATTTATGGAGATTATATTCCAGTGGGGGAGACAAACAACAAAAAGTAAACAAATAGATAAAATGATTCCCCAAGGTAGCAAGTGTTGTAAGAAAATGCACAAGTGGCTAAGAAAGAGGTTGGCAGGAGGTCAAGCTCACGGGTCAAATGAGGGGAGTGAAGGAGCATGGCAATCCTGGGGAAGATGGAAAGGAAATGAGGAGTAGTGAGAGCAGTGGAATGGAAAGGGGCCAGCGGCCTGTTTGCCCAGGATTAGGGCAGTGAGAACTGGTGCAGCTGCCATCTCAGCCCCTGGCCCTTCCTGGCCTTAACTCATCCCCCAGCACTCACCCCCGCACCCTTTCATTGGCTTAATGATTCACTCTCAACCTTTCCCTAGCTTCCTGTGTGTCAGGAGGTGGTGGGGAGAGCTGTGTGTCTCTGAGGGTAGCAGAAACAGGGATGACATTGGTTGAGAAGGAATGGTGAGCAGTATGGGTTGTCTCGTTCTGCTCTGTCCCATTCTGGCCTTGCCACAAAGAAAGGTCTCTCTGTGCCGGGAGGACAATAAAGATAACTAGGCCCAGCTGGAGGCCCAGATTCCAGATGTGGGAGGTAGTGGTGAAACAAGATCCTGACAGCCGGCTTTGTTTCCCCTCCCCTGCCTAATGCCCTAGAGAAAATTTCCATCATAAACAAGTTGTTCATTCCTGACCTTGGGTGCCCCCACCTCTCTCCCACCAAGCCTGTTTCTTCCATCATCACTATCTCCCCCACCCTCAATTTACATCTGTGTGAGCACGTATGTGGGCCCATGCACGCATGCCAATAGTCATGTATTCATTTTAATAGTTGTGTGGCGTGCAGGTTCCCTTGGAATAAGGATGCAGGTAGCTGTGTGGGCTCACTGTTTGGGTGTGAAAACAAGGATGGTGGCAGGTGTGAAAGGCAGGTATGGGAAAGGGATGTGTTTCTGTAGAGGTGTGTTTTATGTTGGTCAGGAAGAAGTGTTTAATACATGAGTTTAGACAGCAATGATGGGTGTAAAATAAAGAAACATAGAGGCCTAGGAAGCAGTTGTATACACAGAAATAGTGTATCTATTTTAGCCCAGTTCTGGGGATGTCCTCTATTTGCATCCCACATGTCCTTGGTTGAGAAACACCATCATTTGTTCCTTGTTTGTTATGTGTGTAAGAATTGTCCCAGCTAGGGGCACCTGGGTGGCTCAGTTGGTTGAGCGTCCAACTTCAGCTCAGGTCATGAGCTCCTGTTCATGGGTTTGAGCCCCTCATCGGGCCCTGTGCTAACAGCTCGGAGCCTGGAGCCTGCTTTGGATTCAGTGTCTCCTGCTCTCTCTCACTTGTGCCATGTCTCTCTCTGTCTCTCAAAAAAAAAAAAAAAAAAAAGAATTGTCCCAGCTGTTCTTAAGATGTAACTTTGTATGTGTGGCTTGAAAGAGTGTATCCATGTCTCAAAGCTTGGGGTGACCCGGCCACTGTGTGAATACCATATGTGCATTTTCAGCTTTCATTTAATAAGACTGTTGAGCCACTACTACATGTAAGGCACTCTGCTGGGTTTTATGGAGGGCACAAAGACATGTGTGACACAGCACAGCCTGTAATGGAAGAGATCATATACGTACTCTGTGTGCACCAGGCATAATATGATCTGGAGTAAAGACCTGAGCCAGATGCATTTCAAATCCCTGGAGTCAGCCTTAAAGCCTTCATACTCTTAACTGTCAGCACCGCACTCTCCATGCTCCGTGATTCTAACGATTCCCATCTCATTATTAAATCTCTGTGGTCTTGTGCTACAAGTGTCTCTTACTGCACCCCTCTTCCTGGTTCCCTCTGCCATAGCCCATCTCAGGCCCTTGTTATCTTCCACCTGAACCTTTCCAATAGCCTCCTATCCCATGCCCTACTTAGTTCCCAGCTTGAACTGTCCTCCTTTTATATCCTCCCATGACCCACAGAATCCACAATCTAGAGTCAAACTCAATTTCCTGGCCTGGCAGCTAAGTTCTCTCCACTCTGCCTACCTCCTTTCAAGTATCATTACTTCCCACTACTCCTTTACAGGAAACTTACTGTAAGATTGTTTTTCTTGTGATTCCCCAAACATATCCTGTACTTTTCCAGCTCAAGGCCTTTGCTGATTCCATTCTCTTCCTCACAGTCATCTTACACATCTGACTCTGTGGTATCCCACCCACAGTTCAAAGTCATCTCAAATGCCACTCTTCCATGAAGTCTTACCTTTTTGTTTTTTCCACCTTATTGATTAGACAGGCGTGAACACTAGTTCCTTTGGGTCCCCCTTTACACTTAGTCTTCAGTTTCCTTAAGACCCTCAAAACATGGGAATGCAAGCTGGTGCAGCCACTCTGGAAAACAGTATGGAGGTTCCTCAAAAAACTAAAAACAGAACTACCCTATGACCCAGCAATTGCACTACTAGGCATTTATCCAAGGGATACAGGTGTGCTGTTTCTAAGGGCACATGCACCCCCATGTTTGTAGCAGCACTATCAACAATAGCCCAAGTTTGGAGAGAGCCCAAATGTCCATCAATGGATGAATGGATAGAGAAGATGTGGTATACATATACAATGGAGTATTACTCAGCAATCAAAAAGAATGAAATCTTGCCATTTGCAACAACGTGGATGGAACTGGAATGTATTATGCTAAGTGAAATTAGTCAGTCAGAGAAAGACAAAAATCATATGACTTCACTCAAATGAGGACTTTAAGAGACAAAACAGATGAACAAAAGGGAAGGGAAACAAAAATAATATAAAAACAGGAAGGGGGACAAAACATAAGAGACACTTAAATATGGAGAACAAACAGAGGGTTACTGGAGGGGTTATGGGAGGGGGGACAGGCTAAATGGGTAAGGGGCACTAAGGAATCTACCCCTAAAGTCATTGTTGCACTATATGCTAACTAACTTGGATGGAAATTTTAAAAAATTAAATAAAAAATTAAAAAAGACCCTCAAAACAGTTCTCCTGATTGGGGTCCCCCCCCTGCATGCATAAGGTAAGGCCCACAAGGGTGAGGTGCCCACTAAATCTGGCTTGCCTCACTCAGCAGCCCATATGCTGGAATTCATAGCCCTAGTACTTTGATCAGTACCTTCAACAGGGTACCCAGCACCAGTGAATGCTCAAAGGATGTTAAATTGTGTGTCCATGAGCAGCTGTCTCTAAGGCAGTTATGAAAATGTGTCAATTCTCTATTTTTTTTTTTTAGCCAAGCGCCTCTCCCTTCTTATTACCATTACCATATTTGCATAACATCTCACAGTTTAAAATGTTCTTCACATAAATTTTGTTATTTTTTCTATATGACAAGGGACAAATCTGGGTGGCTGCTAACCTCTTGCCTTTCTGCACCAGCCTTATGTGAGCATTTCTGCACACATCTAAGTGGGTAGCTTTGTTATGTTATCCTTGCAAAGTCTCTGCACCTTTGCTCTGTGTGCGTGCGCGCACACGCACATGCATGTGTTATGTACACGTTAAAGAAGAGCAGAATAGGCCACCCCAAAATGTGCCACTATGCCATGTGAATTATTTTGAGCTGAAGGCAATCAACACCCAGAAGACTCAGGAAAAGCTTTTTACCTCTCTCCCTCAACTGGCTAAAAGAATTTAGATAGAGGCCTGAAAGATAAAGAGAGCTATTACACAGATAACCTTTTATCTGAAAGACTTACTCTTGGCAAGGCAAACTTCTGACTCCCAAACTTCGGTTCTTATCTTCCTCTGAATTGGCCTCCTCCTCTTTGAAGCCCCAGGCCACTGATCCATTCCCTAGCTCAAGATTGCTTATAAGCCTCAATTGCCTTACTGCCTTGAGTCTCATGGCTTCCTGGGTTCCAGAAGTAGGTAATTAAACTTGTTGTTTTTCCTGTTAATCTATCTTATATCAATTTAATTATTAGACCAGCCAAAGAAGAGACCATTTTTACTGCCCCTACAATACAGTGTGTGTTGAGGCAGGAAGCATTGTGTCTGTGTGTAGTTCATTTTTCCATGTCGTCTTGGCTATTTCACTAATAACTTTCCTCTTGGGGTGTGTGCGTTTTCTGCGTGCATCTACGAGGGTATAAATGTGCCTGTGTAACTGTAATTTCTTGACTTGCTAGGTCACTATTGTAGCAGTAAGATTTCTTTTTTAAGTCCTCCTGCTTCCCAAGAGATGGGACCTGTGGCCCAACCACCTTCTAAGCTGTCTGTTGGCCCCTCTCCATCTACCACATGTCCCGACATGTGCCTGAAGTCCGGGAACTCACCCACTCCACTCACAACTCACACACTCACAACACAGTTGGGCGCCTAACCTTGCATAGGCCACTCCCTCTCTCGGCTTAATCTTCGGAATTTCCAGCTCGCTCCGGCCACCACTCCCAGTCGTGGGTGGAGTCGAAAAGGATCCGCCCATTCCAGGGCGCACAAAAATTGCTCCGCACGACCGCGGGTCCTCATCCGGCCTTCCGCCCAGCTCAGCTCACGATGTGTCACTCTCGCAGCTCCCTCCCCACCATGACCGTTCTGCGGGCCCCAACCCCTGTCTCCTCCACCAGCCCCGGACCCCGGCGGGGATCTGGTCCTGAGATCTTCACCTTCGACCCTCCTCCGGAGCCCGCGGTGGCCCCTGCCGCGCGCCCCAGCGCCTCCCGCGGGCATCGAAAGCGCAGCCGTAGGGTCCTGTACCCACGAGTGGTGAGTGTCGAGGAAGTAGGCAGCAGGTGGGGCAGGGCAGCGGGAACAGCCGAACCCCGAGATCTCAGCTAACCTTCCTTTCGTTGTCTCTCTTCAGGTCCGGCGCCAGCTGCCAGTCGAGGATCCGAACCCTGCCAAAAGGCTCCTTTTTCTTCTGCTTACCGTCATCTTCTGCCAGATCCTGATGGCTGAAGAGGGTGTGCCGGCACCCTTGGCTCCAGAGGACACCTCCAGCGGCGCATCCGCCACGCCCACCCCTGCGCCCCCGGTCCTCGAGTCCCTTAATCTGACCTCTGAGCCCTCGGACTACGCTCTGGACCTCAGCACATTTCTCCAGCAACACCCGGCCGCCTTCTAACCGGGACTCCCCACATCCCCCTCAAAAGAATCCGAAAAACCAAAGAAACACCAGGTGTACCTGGTGCGCGAGAGCGTATCCCAAACTGGGACTTCCGAGGCAATTTTAACTCACAACACTGCAGCGGAGACTCCAGCCCGAGCCTGGGATTAGAGGAGCACCGACACTCCGGGGCGAGATCGGGTGGGGAAGAGCGTCATTAATTTATTTCTTATTGATCCTAATTAATATTTATATATGTATTTATGTATGTTCCCCTAGGTGATGGAGGGGTGTATGTAATATTTATTTTAACTTATGCAGGGGTGTGAGATGTGCCCCCCTACTGAAAATGCAGATCTCTTAGTATTTGAGCTTTGTGGGAAACGTGGAAGCAGGGCTCCCAGAACTTAGGGAGACCCTTCTCCCGAGAAGGAATGGAGAGGATCTGGGTCCTGGAGAGCGCCCGGGCTGAGGCAAGGATGGTGGCGGGTCTTAGGTTTAGGGACTGGTATTCCGTCCTCCAGGATGTCACCTCCGCGGATCTATTGTGTAAGGCTTTGGCGGACTGTTGGGAATAAGGTCCTTGTCCGAGGATCTCCTCGAAGTTGCCCCCAAGGGGTGGCTACAGTGTCAAAGGTCGGTGGGCTATCGGGGGCGGCTGTGGGGTCGCCCGGTATGTTCTGTGAACACAAATAAACTCGATTTACGGTCAGCAGTCATCTGAATGTATCTTTGCAAGCGGCGATTCCCCATTCTTCCTCGGGCCGGCGGGAGGAGCTGGGTCCACGTCCCTAACGGGCGCTCCGCCCCAGGTGACCGGATACGGTCGTTTTTTGCCCAACGCGTGGTTTTCCCAGTTAGTACAGCCGAGCAAATCCGAGATGAAGCAATGTCCCCCGCCCTGGGTTGCCAGGCCCACGGAAGTCACGTCCTGCATCCCGGGGCGGAGCTCGCAGCTGGGGAAGGGCGACGGCGGGGGCGGCCGCTAGCCCAGCAGCCTCGGTAGGCCCGGCTGCTGGCTGGCTGTCTGCGAACCAGAGAGTGGCCTGCCGGGAAAGGGGCGGGCCGAGGGCGCAGGGGTGAGGGGGGCTGGCTCGCCGCGTGGGGCGGGGTCGCGTTTGCCGCAGCAACAGGGTGCGGCCGGGTGAGCGGCGCGGGCGCAGGCCCAGCTTTGCGGAAGGCGGTGCGTCGGGACCGCTGCTCAGTCCCCAGATCGGCTGCGCGCCCCAGCTGTTGCCGAGACCCCAGCCCGGCCGCAGCCAGCGTGCAGGGAGGTGGGTGGGGAGGGGAGATGTAGTCGGGCTGCGGAGGAGCGGGGAGGGTGGCTCAAGGTCTGGGGTCCGCTAGGCGCGGGAGAGCATTATCAGATAAGCAAGAAACTGTCCTCACAGAAGGCGGGACGGGGCAGGGGCAGGGAGTGGCCGTAAGCCGGCGTGGGAGGGAGCCGCTGGGGATCTGTGGGACTGCAGAAGGAAATGTCTTAACGGACCCACGGGTGTGGAAGGGACTGGGCCTTGGAAAGAGAGAGTATTCACTTCTGTGGACCTCGCCCGCAAAGTTTTTCTCTCCCTTTCCTCCAGCTCTAACTAACCTGAGCCATGTTTTTCACCTGTGGCCCAAATGAGGCCATGGTGGTCTCCGGTAAGTAATGTTCTCTTCTCAGCCAGTGCCCCCCAGACTCTTGCGGTCCTGCCTCTGTCCTTTACTCTTCTCCCTACCAGCTCCCCAGCGCCAAGCCTTCTGTCCACCCCCCCCCCCCCGGCTGCAAGCCCCCCCTTTTTGATTACCAGTCGCTACCCTTACGAGGCCCAGACTGTCTCCCCTCCAGCTCCCAGATTTCCTCGTGGGGATTATCCCCCCAACCCCAGTTTTTCAGTCTTCCATATTCTAGCCCTACCCCTCACCACTGCAACTTACTGCCCCCTCACCTTGCAGGTTTCTGCAGAAGCCCCCCAGTCATGGTAGCTGGAGGGCGTGTTTTTGTTCTGCCCTGCATCCAGCAAATCCAGAGGTAAGTAGGAGAACCAGGGAAGGGGAACCCTAGTTTTCTCTCTTTCCTTTTTTTTTTTTTTTTCTCACTGTCCACTCCTTTTTCCCATAGGATCTCTCTCAACACACTGACCCTCAATGTCAAGAGTGAAAAGGTTTACACTCGCCATGGGGTCCCCATCTCAGTCACTGGCATTGCCCAGGTGAGGCTTTCAGAGCCTTTCCCCTGATGTCCATTCCTTCATCACCTTCTTTGTCCCCAGACATTAAGAATCTTCTGACCATGGCCTTCCCAACCTCTGGCTGCAGAGAAATTTCTCTGCGAAGTCTCACTTTCTCCAGGGACTCCCGAGGCGCTTGACTCTTCCATTCTTTTCCTGCTTCCTACCTGGCTTCATGAGACCTTCACCACACTCCCTCTATCCCTATTCTGGCTACAGGTGAAAATCCAGGGGCAGAACAAGGAGATGTTGGCAGCTGCCTGCCAGATGTTCCTGGGGAAGACAGAGGCTGAGATTGCCCATATTGCACTGGAGACTCTGGAGGGCCACCAGAGGGCTATCATGGCCCACATGACTGTGGAGGTGGGCTTGAGGGCAGGGAAAGATCTGGGAGGCATACCAGAGTGAGTTGGGCCTCTGGGCCAAGCTAGTCTGTGGGAGACAGTAGCCAGAGGACTGAGAGCTTAAATTCCTCCTTCCTACCATTCTGTTACCCTAGGAAATCTATAAGGACAGGCAGAAATTCTCAGAGCAAGTTTTCAAAGTGGCCTCCTCAGACCTGGTCAACATGGGCATCAGTGTGGTTAGCTATACCCTGAAGGACATTCATGATGATCAGGTATACCTAGGTGGCTGATCTTCTCCAGTTCCCTGCTCCCATCTCTTAAATCTTCCTGAGGATTCTGATTTCTGCTTCTCTCCCACAGGATTATTTGCACTCTTTAGGGAAGGCTCGAACCGCTCAAGTCCAAAAAGATGCTCGGATTGGGGAAGCAGAAGCCAAAAGAGATGCTGGGATCCGGGTGAGATAGATCCCACTTGGGGGGTCAGTTGGTCACTATGGATTTGTTGGGCATGCAGCGGGAGAGGGGATGGAAGAGGCACATCTGAGTGAGGTCTGGTAGAGCTGGGTTGGCAGAGGATATAGATGAGGCCACGTGCAGGGGAGCCTGGTGAGGAGTAGGCTCTCCCCGCGGGGCCTTCCTCTCCCTACTCTGACTTCCTTCCTGATCTCTGTGTGGACAGGAGGCCAAAGCCAAGCAGGAAAAGGTGTCTGCTCAGTACCTGAGTGAGATCGAGATGGCCAAAGCACAGAGAGACTATGAGCTAAAGAAGGCTGCATATGACATCGAGGTCAACACCCGCCGAGCACAGGCTGACTTGGCCTATCAGCTTCAGGTCAGAACTACCACACTGGGCAGTTCCTCTCAGGCCCTCCATCTCAGGCTACCACACTTTCTCAGGTTCTAACTCTGATCCCTTTACTCTGGCTGTCCATTTCTGACCCAACTCCTCCATATGAGGAAGATTTGAAAAACCTAACCATTTCAGTTGAAAAGTAAAGGCCAAGAAGGGATATGGTCAATAGGACTGGTCATATGTTTGGGCAGACTGTTCCCTGTGAAAGGGCACCTGGGTGAATGGGGTGAAGCAGAGCTAGGATCCAGCCCATGCTCTGCTCACCATACTGTGCATTCTGCCACAGGTCAGTGGTTCCGCATCCACCCAGGGGAAGGGGCACCTTTTTCTGATTTTCCGTGGGCTCAAAGCAGCCCTGGTGATCCAAGAAGGGCGTGAGGAAGAAAAACATGGATGTGAGCTTTGAATCCTGCAAAGTGAGATATGGGCAGCCCTTGATATTGCAAGGAGGCATGATCAGTCCTCTTTGTTTGCAGATTCTGTATTTGAGAATTTGCCTACTCAAAAATTTATTGGTAACCCCAGAAACAGTACTTGTGGCACCTTTGTGGTCATTTGCACACAATGCACAGAGCAGTGAAAACTTTGAGTTGCCTAACGTGCAGCGGAGGTTGAACAAGATGTTCTGCCTTCCTGTTTCAGCTCTCATAAGGTAAAAAGTGTCATTTTCACAGTATATTTACTGCCATGTTTTTTGCATTTTTGTACTTTTTGTTGGTGATTTTGCTGTTTAAAATGGCCCCCAAGCGTACTGCTAAAGTGCTAAGTATTTCTAAGTGCAAGGAGGCTGTGATATGCCTATAGAGAAAATACATGTGTTAGATAAGCTTCTTTCAGACAGGAGTTATAGTGCTTTTGGCTATGAGTTTGTTGTTAATGAATTAACAATGTATATTACATAAGGTATCTTTCAACAGAAACACATGTAAAACAAGGACATATACTAATCTGTCGATGAAAATGTTGTGACCAAGGGCTCACAGGAACCTAATAGCAAAATAAGTATTTGCTAATTCAGTATTCATGGCTACTCTATAGATCTACCACAAATAATGAAAATCAACTGTATTTTGAGACCTTTACCCAAAGGATGGCAATATTATGAAATTTGGTTTTGCCAAGAATTGGTACAGGCTGAAAGCCTAATGAAGTGCAAAACCTCTTTAGTTTATGATGTTAAATTCCTGGTGTTTTGACAGGTAATTGAGTGTAGCATAGTGCTTTGCTCCTCAGCATGGTCTGCCTACCAGCAGCATCAGCATCAGCATCACTGTGGAACTTGTTAGATACAAAATCTCAGGCTCCAGTCCTACTGACTGAATCAGAATCTGCATTTTTTTTTTTTTAAGTAGGCTGCAGACCCAGTGTGGGACATGAATGCACGACCCTGAGGTCAAGAGTCACATGCTTTACTGACTGGGCTAGCCAGGTGCCCCCAAAGCCTGCATTTTTAACAAAATCCCCAGGAGATTCATGTACACACTGGAGTTTGAAAAGCACTAACATTGTGGAAACCATTTGCTTGAGTGGTCCTTAACCTTCTAAAAATGGCTTTATTTGTCTGAAGATCAAAGGATTGAGCTGATTTTGGCTCTGTTCCAGCTTTTATGAGTTCTTTATTTTGTGCCAGGCTTTGTGCTAGGTGCTCATGAAATAAGGATTCATTCAATAAATATGTATTCAATAAATACATATTCATTCAATAAATATGTAAGTGCTTACTATGTGCCAGACATTGTTTTGGAGGTAAGGATATAAGGCAGAAAAGATTCCTGCCCTTGTGGAGCTTACATTATAACACAGGAAACAGCTAATAAGCAAGTACATAATTTTTATGGGTTCTTGTTTAAGTGCTATGATGGAAATACACAGAGTGAGCAAAAAACAGTGGAGAGGTACTATATTAGGTTAGGGGTGATCCAAGAAAGCTTCAGTGAGGAAGTGACTTATGAGATGAAACCTGAACATGAGAAGGAGCCAGCAATGTAAAGAGTTGTGGACCAAGAACATTCTAGGCCAAGACTGTTCAAATAGAACTTTCTATGATGATGGAAGTGCTGTAAATCTGTGCTGTGATTTTTTTTTTTTACACATTTTTTAATTGTTTTTATTCGTTTTCAAGTTTATTTATTTTTGAGAGAGAGAGAGAGACTCACACACAATGCAAGTGGGGGAGGGGCAGAGAGAGAGGGATACATAGAATCTGAAGCAGGCTCCAGGCTCTGAGCTGTCAGCACAGAGCCCAGTGTGGGACTTGAACTAACGAACTGCGAGATCATGACCTGAGCTGAAGTCGGATGCTTGACCACTGAGCCACCCAGGCGTCTCTGTGCTGTGATGTTCAGTGCTTCAAATGTGGCTAGTAAAATGTAGGAACAGAATTTTTAATTGTATTTAATATTAATTTAAATATAAATAGCCATATGTGGCTAGGCAGAGGACCATCATGTGCAAAGGCCCTGAGGTAGGAAAGCTTGGTATATCCCAGGAACAGAAAGGAGGGTTCTGATCTGGTGTGGCTGGTATGCAGTGAGATGGCAAGGTAGGCATGGCCAGGTCACATAGGGTTCAGGTGGTCGTGATGGAGACTTAGAATTCAAAACCCAGTAGAATGCTATTGGAGAACTTTTTTTTTTTTTTTTTTTTTTTTTTTTGAGAAAGAGTGTACACACAAGAGCAGGGGAAGATGAGAGAGAGGGGGAGAGAGAATCCCAAGAATGCTCCACACTACCAGTGTGGAGCCCAGTGCAGGGCTCGACCCCACGAAACTTGAGATCATGACCTGCATCAAAACCAAGAGTCAGACGCTCATCTGACTGAGGCACTTAGGTGTCCCATACTATTGGAGAACTCTAAGCAGCGTGCTGCCATGGTCTAATTTACATTTTCACAAGGATCAGTCTGGCTGCTATGAGGAGAATTGATTGTCAGAAGACAAGAGAGGAAGCAGGAATTTAAGTTGGAAGCTTTCTCAAAGATGATGGATTGAATAAATATAGTTAATTGCACTCCCTCTAAAACCTCACTAAAACCACATAGAGTGATTTTTGAAAAGAAAGGGAAGACAAAAACAGATGCAGAGAATAGAATCAGAGGGAACAGAAAGCATTTTGGAAGCCAGAAAGCCATCGTAATTGACTAAGCCAGTCTGAGACAGCTGAGCCAGAGCTGCAGGGAGAAACAATGTAATCAGCTGAGGCTCAGGAGATAGCAGCAACAGGTGCCTCTGGAGTTGTGATGAGCCTGTTGAAATGAGGAGAAATGAGGTAAATGTGATAAAAAGTCACTTCTCAGCTCCTCTGGCTCCCTATGTCTTTGGTCATAGGCTCTTCTCTGCCCTAGTAGACATTGGGAAGTTTATTATCTGACAAGAGAAAACTAGAGGATATGATATGAGCCAGCTAGGCACAGGTGAGGGCCTGGTACTTTATCAATGACAGGCACGATGTGACTGACCATTGAATACTAAATGCTGACAGCCTCCCCTAACTCCCTTACCCCATTTGCCCCCCAGACCCTCCATCTTCCAAAGAAGACATCAGAAGACCATGCTGGGGAACATGACCAATCCAAAGGGAAAGGCTTAAAGATTCTGAATCAGAGGTTCCTCAGCAGGTGACCTGCCCAATCACCCTAGAGTGAAGCTCAAAGTCAACAAGCTTTATCCACATGCCCACAGTTTCCTTTCACTGTTTTAAACTTTAAACAGTTTTAAACTGTTTAAAACTGTTTTAAACAGTTTTTTTACTGTGAGCAGACAGCCAAGAATTACCTGATATATGAGGGAATACTGCAACATGGAAGACTGAGACCAAAACCACAAACAGCAAAGTGATTTGAAGGATATATATACTATGCAGGGAGAAGAAAGTTAAAAAAAAAATTTTTAATACCCCCAGTGAGATAAGAGGAAAATTCACATCCAGAAAATCAGGACATAGAACAGAAAACAAAAAAAGAGCTCTTAGGGGTGCCTGGGTAGTTCAGTTGGTTGCATGTCCGACTTCAGTTCAGGTCAAGATCTCACGGTTTGTGTGTTTGAGCCCTGTGTTGGGCTCTGTGCTGACAGCTCCGAACCTGGACCCTGCTTCGGATTCTGTGTCTCCCTCTCTCTTTGCCCCTCCCCCACTGGTGTGTGCGTGTGTGCTCTCTCTCACTCTCTCAAAAATAAAAAATAATAATAATAATTAAAAATAAGTAAATAATTAAAAGAGCTCCTAGAAATTAATAAGATGGCAGAAATGAGGGCGGAAATCACATTGAAAGAAATTCTAATCAAGGGATTTATTAACCTAATTCTAATAAATTATTCTAATTTTAATAAATTCATTAATCCTAATCTGTAGATTTATTAATCTAATAAATCAACAGAACAAAGTAACTGGGAGGAAAATTGCCAATGGAAAACATTTTTAAATGGTTATTCTGAAAGGTATGACTTTCTAGGTTGAAACCCTCTACCAAGTATGTAATACAATGAATGAAAAACAACTACACCGTGAAATTTCAGAACATGGAGAACAAAGAAAGGATCTAAAAGCTTCCACAGAAAAAGAACAGATCTCAAAGGGTCAGGCATCAAAATGACTTCAGATTTCTCAAGAAACTAGAAGACCATGGAGAAATGCTTTCAAAATGCTGATGGAAAATGAATTCTAAAGTTTACTTATTTTGAGAGAGAGAGAGAGAGAGAACAAGTGAGGGAGAGACAGAGAGGGAGAGAGAGAGATTCCCAAGTAGGCTGAGCTGACACAACGTGGGGCTCAAACCCATGAACTGTGAGATCACGACCTGAGCTGAAATCAAAAGTCGGATGCTTAAATGACTGATCCACCCAGGTGTCCCCCCCCCCCCAACCTTTTTAAAACTTTATTTATTTATTTTGGGAAAATGAATTTTAACATAATAACTTGTACTCAACCTAATTGTCATTCAAATAGAAAGGTAGGGGAAAACCTCAGAAAAGCAAGATCTCAAAAAACTTATTGTCCACATACTCTTTCTGAGGAAGCTGCTGGGGGTTATTTCATCAAAAGGTGGGCTTAAACAGGAGGGGTGCCTGAGTGGCTCAGTGGGTTGAGTGTCAAACTTCTGCTCAGGTCATGATCTGATGGTTTGTGGGTTCAAGCCCTGCGTTAGGCTCTGGGCTGACAGCTCGGAGCCTGGAGCCTGCTTCAGATTCTGTGTCTCCCTCTCTGCCCCTCCCCTGCTCTCACTCTGTTTCTCGAATTGTCTCAAAAATAAACAACATTTAAAAAAAAAAAAAAAAGGTGGGCTTAAAGCGGGCAGGAGGGACTCCAACACAGAGAGATCCTGCACTCTGGGGTAGAGAGCAACTAGTCCAGTTTGGGACCTGTTTGGAATTTTAGGGTCAAAGACACTGGAGGGTGCCATACTCAGAAGCATTGTTCTCGAGTGAACAGATGGCTGCATTAGAGGCTGGGCACCATCTCTGGTATTGATAAGACCCACAGAGATGTTGGTACATGGCTGAGCCAGAGCAGTGAGATAATAAAGACACATGTTTTTCTCTGGTACCTCTCACCAAAGTCTTGGCAAGAGCCTTCTGATCTCTGTACTCTACAAGGAATTAGAAAAAGAAATATGCCTAAATAAGAGGAATTCTATATGTACACATTCTTGTAGATGCTTTGAATGTCCCTGGGAGAAGAATACACAAGAAACTGGTCACAATGGTTGCTTCTGGGGAAAGGAACAAGGTGGTTTGAGGAAATAAGTGGATGGAAGCCTTGCTTATCATTATTCGTTTTTTTTTTTCTTCTGAATTTGTACCATATGCAAAAAATAAAAGTGAAAAAGATACATACATACACCCGCCCCTGCCCCTGCCCAAGCCAGTTAGGCAGCTGTTGGCAGGTCAGGCTAGAGTTGAGGGTGACTTGCAGGAAGTTTACAGGAGTACAGATGGAAAGAAGTACATGGGTTTGAGTGAGCCTAAAGGTGGAAGACGGCCACTGTGCACCAGAGCCCTCCAGTGCTCGTACTCTAGCAATGGACACTGTGGAGAAATAGACTAATAGGGGAGCTCAACAGAGGGAAACTTAGCATGGCCAAGGGAGAACAGGGACTGGATCCCAGCCCTATGCATCTCTTGATGCTGAGGCTGCCTAGAAAATGCCCTACCCTTGATATTGCCTCTGAGAAGGATCAGGCCATCCCCCAATCTATGACTGGGATCCATATGGGAAATGGACTTTGCTGGGCTGGCTGAACCCGCCAAGGACTAACTTCATGTACCTACTCTGTTTATATCTCTCCTGGAGCTCTGGCTTCTCTCTGTGGTTCCTGGGAACTTGCCCTTCAGCCCTGATGTTGAGCATCTCTCCTACCCAGGTGGCCAAGACTAAGCAGCAGATCGAGGAGCAGCGGGTACAGGTGCAGGTGGTGGAGCGGGCCCAGCAGGTGGCAGTGCAGGAACAGGAGATCGCCCGCCGAGAGAAGGAGCTGGAGGCCCGAGTTCGGAAGCCAGCCGAGGCTGAGCGCTACAAGCTGGAGCGCCTAGCTGAGGCAGAGAAGTAAATGCCCCTTCCCAGGCCCCATCCTGGATCCTTTACCATGTGGGTGCCCCCAGATGAAGAACTGAGTTCTATGGAACTCGGGTTACAGGAGCCTCTGTCTCTCCAATGGGGTCTGCCTTTTGCCCCTCCTCAGCCCCTCCCTCCCCTTGTGTGCCCAGGTCTCAACTGATTATGCAGGCTGAGGCAGAAGCTGAATCTGTGAGGGTGAGTTAAGAGGGGGCTCTTGCTGGCTTGTGGAGGGAGTAGGGGTTGCTGTATCAGCTTGGGTTCCTTATCCTTAACTACAGCCATCAGTACCACAACTTTCCTGTACCCTTCTCAGATGCGTGGGGAGGCTGAGGCCTTTGCCATAGGGGCTCGAGCCCGGGCCGAGGCTGAGCAGATGGCCAAGAAAGCGGAAGCATTCCAGCTGTACCAGGAGGCTGCTCAGCTGGACATGCTGCTGGAGAAGCTGCCCCAGGTCTGGAGGTTGTGTGGGCACCAGGAGAGGAACAGAACCAGGGAATGTAGGGTGGGCGGAAATGAGGGGCAAGAGCTTGGGGAGAACCAGGCTAGGGGACCATAAATTAGGGGTGGGAATTATAAGCCAGCAACCAAAGTGAGGAAGGATGATCTTTACAAAGTGAAGCAGATCAAGGATCTTGAAGCCCAGGGTAAGGCGTTTTAGGAAGGAGTGTGGTCAGACCACAGGTGCTGAGTGGGCATCTCTCACCTACCAGGTAGCAGAGGAGATCAGTGGTCCCTTGACCTCTGCCAAAAAGATCACACTGGTGTCCAGTGGAGGCGGGGCCATGGGGGCGGCCAAAGTGACGGGGGAAGTACTGGACATACTGAGCCGCTTGCCAGAGAGCGTGGAAAGACTCACAGGCGTCAGCATCTCCCAGGTGAGGGTCTGTAGGGTGGGAGCTGTGGAACAGAATTTCTGGGTTCCTGGGGCATGTGATGCAGTGGGCCTAGTAGTGGGACCAGCACTAAGGAGGCTTGGGGACCATTGACGTTTTTGTTTTCTATGTGCCAGACACACTGCTAAGCTTCTACACATATGGTTGGTTTTTTAAAATCAAAGTATGCTTTGGGTAAGTAGTATTTTACAAAGTAAAGAAACAACTTCCAATATGTTAAGGAACTCAGCCCCTGTCATACAGCTGGTGAAGCTAGGCTTCAAACCCAGGCTTACCATCCTCTAGAGCCTTGTGGCCCCACTAGCACAAGAAACTAGTTGCAGCCTGTTGACAATTAATTCCAAGCCATATTACTACTTTTCTTGGTGTCTGTTTATTCACCTATAGATTATGGTAGAGGTCAGAAAGCAGGCCCTGGAACCAGACTGTTCTGGTGTGAATCTTGGCTTCAGTGCCTGCTAGCTGTGATCTTAGACAAGTTCTCTACTTCCCTGTACCTCTTTCCTCACCTTAAAATCATGTTAATAATACTATTTACTATGTTGAATTGCTGAAGGGATTTTATATATATATATAAATATATATAGATATCTATATATAAATATATATAGATATATATATAAATATATAAAGTCGATTGAGCGTCCAGCTTCAGCTCAGGTCATGATCTCACGATTTGTAAGTTCAAGCCCCACATCAGGCTCGCTGCTGTCAGTGCAGAGCCAGCTTCAGATCCTCTGTCTCCCTCTCTCTTCTGCCCCTCCCCCGTTCCTGTTCTGTTGCTCAAAAATGAATAAACATTAAAAAAAAAAAATATATATATATATATATATATATATATATATATATATGGGGGTGCCTGGGTGGTTCAGTTGGTTAAGTGTCTAACTCTTATTTCAGCTCAGGTCATGATCTCAGTTTTGAGTTTGAGCCCTGCATTAGGCTCTGTGCTGACAGTGCAAAACCTGCATGGGATTCTCTCTCCCAGTCTCTCTGGCCCTCCCCTGCTCGCTCTCTCTCTCTCTCAAAAAATAAAAATTAAAAATATATAGAAGTGCCCTTCAAGTTAGTTTCCTTGGAGTCTTCTTGAGGCCTTCATTGAAAGCACTGAGAGATTAGGAGCTGAGGAAGGTCTGTGAAAGGGCTCTGGCCCTCTCTGCTCCTCTTCAGTGATAAATTGCTGTACATGGGGCCTAATGACCACTTGACAAGAGGGTAGGGTAGGGTGGCAGAAAAAAAACTTCTTAGAAGACTCCTGGAAAATGCATGTCCTCCCTTCAGCCTTCATCCAAATGGGGACCTGGGAGAATAGGGTACCTGGTTCCCAAGTGTCATCACCATTGTCTTTTTGCCAGGTTAACCACAAGCCTTTGCGAACAGCTTGAGCCGTCAACCTTCGCTGATGCCTAGCCTCATGGCTCAAGTTGCCAGAATGGTTCCCATACTGCATGTACAACTGGCTTCCCTGAGCATGTCCTTTTGACATTGGGGTCCCACCCCTCATCTCCTTGCCAAATTGCCTGTGCCTTGCCTTGAAGGGGAATGGTCACTCCCCTTGCCAACCCTACACTGCCAAGAGCATCGGTCCCCCAGGATTCCCATGCCAGTCTTCTGATTATCCTACTCACCCAGCTTATTTAACTTCCTAATTACACTGTGTGAGCCTAATTACACTGTCTAGAATTTTCCTGACCCAAACTTGAGGGATGGCCTGGAGGTTCGCAACTTTGTCAAATCAATTGCTGTTAAGAAGCACTAACACTAGAGTGTCTGGGTGGCTCAGTCAGTTAAGCATTCGACTTCAGCTCAGGTCATGATCTTGCAGTTTGTGGATTCAAGCCCTGCATTGGGTTCTGTGTTGACAGCTTGGAGCCTGGAGCCTGCTGTGAATTCTGTATCTCCCTGTCTCTCTGCCCCTCCCCTGCTCACACTCTCTCAAAAATAAAAAAAATTACAAATTACAAATACTGATGAACAATTAATAAAGCAGAATTCATTCAAAATGAATGCTAGTATGTAGCTTATTCCCTTCGTTCAGTAGACTTTTGGGACACCTGGGTGGCTCAGTCAGTTAAGCATCCAACTTCAGTTCAGGTCATGATCTTGCCATTCCGGAGTTCAACCCCCGAATTGAGCTCAGTGCTGATATCTCAGAGCCTGGAGCCTGTTTCAGATTCTGTGTCTCCTTCTCTCTCTGCCCCTCCCCCACTCATGCGCACGCGCGCGCGCGCTCTCTCTCTCTCTCAAAAATAAACATTAAAAGTTTTAAGGGGCGCCTGAGTGGCTCGGTCAGTTAAGTGACTCACTTTGGCTCAGGTCATGATCTCACGGTTCCTGCATTTGAGCCCCACATGCTGACAGCTCAGAGCCTGGCGCTGGCTTCGGATTCTGTGGCTCCATCTCTCTCTCTGCCCCTCCCCCACTCATGCTCTGTCTCTCTCAAAAACAAAAAAGATACCAAAAAAAGTTTTTAAATACTTTCTAGAATGGGAGAAGTTACTTGTACACTGTTAAAGTTGCACAACTTTTTTCCTGCAAAAAAGTTGGCTACAGGCGGAAAGCGTGCTGAAATGGGAGGAATGGAGAGAACTGCACTAGTCCCCAGAATTACTGAAAATAGGGCCAAGGAAAATTATGTTGACTTAAATTTCTAAGGTAGCTTTGAGACTTATTTTGTGTACTTAGAAGTATGGGGTAGGTTTTAGGTGTAAGTCACTTTAGACCATAACGTGGCATCCCTCACTAGTTATCTTTCCCTTGTGTTAACTGAGAAAATGCCAAAGGGTAACAGAAAACAGGACAGAGCCATAACCCAAATGAACCCTGGATGTGCTATACTTTGGAAGTGGTGCAGTAGTAACTTCCAACTCTTCATTCATGAGATTCTCCCAGACTACGGTTAAAACAGATTGCTGTAGTCAACTGGTTTCTGGTTTAGTACATCCCAGTAGGCCTGAGGATCTGCATTTCTAGAAGTTCCAAGAGGATGTTGATGCCTGCTGGTCTGGGAACCAGTTACACAAACATTCATCTCCGTTCCCATTTCTGTCCATAGATCCTGCATCTGAGCCTAGGACTATCCCAGTTACTGAGACTGGTAGTAAGGGTGGTGGGGTGGTTTGGGTACTAGGGCTAAGAAATGAAAGTCAATTAAGTATAAGGATATTCTCGTCAGCTTATGGAAAGCAGAGTATATGTATAACTGAACTTGAGCTTCATGTGTCCACTGGCAAGCTTTCCCTAAATGAGCACACATCTCACAACTTCTTTTCAATTCTCATTTATTTTTGGCTCTTGGGGCAATGTCATCTTTTCAATATGAAAAAAAGCAAGTTCAACACAAAATAGAAATTTGAAGTGTAGGACAGGACAAAACCAAGGGCAGGTGGATAAAAGGAATAGCAAAAGGACGAGATGAGATGTTGCCAAAAGATGGAGGGTTCTCCTTGTCCCTTCTCTGGAGGAATGACTCAAGTATTTAGGTGGCAATACACACCTTATACATGGCAGGGCTAGGTTTGTAAGAAAAAGTGGGGATGGGGAGGGCCTTTCTGGAGGCTTTAGGGACCAAAGTCAGTCGCTCTTCCCCCTTTTGGCCTTCTTCTCCAACCATGGGAAAAGGAATCCAACATGTGAAAGAGGTTGCATAGAAGAGGGAAGGATCCCACTCAACAGAGTGGGCAGACCCCTACAAAGGAAATAGGACAGAGCTTGGAAGGGGACTAAAAATGGAGATAATACTGTTAACACCTTCCCTAAAGCTGAGAAATAACAGGGAAATTCCCGGAAATCAGGACTTCAATAGCCTGTATAGCCTTCCCCAAAACCGCTCTGGAATAGAAAACCCTAACCCTTCCTTATAGGTACCCCTACCTGTTATGAAGTGGGTTGGTTTCCTTTCCCTTGGGCTACCACATGGGCTTAGGATGGTGGCCATCTACTGGGTTTTCAGCATATGGTTCTAAATGAGATCTAATGAATTCCAGCTTCTTAAACAAAGGGAAATATCAACTGGACAGATGAGAGAAATGTATACCTAAGGGGAATACCAGGTTACCCAGAATGGCAGAAATCTAGGTTTTCCCAAAGTGGAAGAGAGGAGACATTCAACAAACAACAAATATTTATTGAGCGCCTATTATGTGCCAGGCACTGTTCTAGGAACCCCCCTCCAAAAAAGGAAAAACAAAAAACAAGATAGAGGCAGAAAATGCAAATTCTGAGGGAGAGGACAGGGGCAGTTGAGGAAGAAGGCTGAGGGAACAGAGAAGGCTACGGTGATGATGCTCTTAGGCCTCCTCTTCAGCCTCCTCGCCAAAATCCTCTTCTTCTTCTGCGGTGGCATCCTGGTACTGCTGGTACTCGGAGACAAGGTCGTTCATGTTGCTCTCAGCTTCAGTGAACTCCATCTCGTCCATGCCCTCACCTGTGTACCAGTGGAGGAAGGCCTTGCGCCGGAACATGGCCGTGAATTGCTCTGAGATGCGCTTGAAGAGCTCCTGGATGGCCGTGCTGTTGCCGATGAAGGTGACTGCCATCTTGAGGCCACGGGGTGGGATGTCACAGACAGCCGTCTTGACATTGTTGGGGATCCATTCCACGAAGTAGCTGCTATTCTTGTTTTGCACATTGAGCATCTGCTCATCTACCTCCTTCATGGACATCCGCCCACGGAAGACAGCAGCTACAGTGAGGTAACGGCCATGGCGGGGGTCACAGGCAGCCATCATGTTCTTGGCATCGAAGACCTGCTGGGTGAGTTCAGGCACAGTAAGGGCCCGATACTGCTGGCTTCCACGGCTGGTCAGAGGTGCAAAGCCAGGCATAAAGAAGTGGAGACGTGGGAAGGGCACCATGTTAACTGCCAGCTTGCGGAGGTCTGCATTGAGCTGACCAGGGAAGCGAAGGCAGGTGGTGACACCGCTCATGGTGGCTGAAACAAGGTGGTTCAGGTCCCCGTAGGTTGGAGTGGTCAGCTTGAGAGTGCGGAAGCAGATGTCATAAAGGGCCTCGTTGTCAATGCAGTAGGTCTCATCTGTGTTCTCTACCAATTGATGGACGGAGAGGGTGGCATTGTAGGGCTCAACCACAGTGTCAGACACTTTGGGTGAAGGTACCACGCTGAAGGTGTTCATGATGCGGTCAGGATATTCTTCTCGGATCTTGCTGATGAGCAAGGTGCCCATTCCAGAGCCTGTGCCCCCACCCAGTGAGTGGGTCAGCTGGAAGCCCTGCAGGCAGTCACAGCTCTCGGCCTCCTTCCGTACCACATCCAAGACTGAGTCAACCAGCTCAGCCCCCTCTGTGTAGTGGCCCTTGGCCCAGTTGTTGCCTGCCCCAGACTGACCTGGAATGGGGTCAGGAGGCAATCTTGGTTAGTGAGGTGAGAGATAAAAGACCAAATTCCACCTTCAACTTTTGGAAAAATGTCCATGAATGTGCCTTCTTTCTCACTCACCTGTGATATACCGCCCCCCCCCATTATTTACAACCTAGGGTAGTCACTATCAACACCCTGCATTAGAGATTTCAGAACACAGCCCCAGGTAAGCTCTCCAGTATAACAATTATCTCCTAATTCTTCCTGTTTCCTTCATACTAGTAAATTGAACAGCACATTATCTACTAATATGTGTATAACTCACCGAAAACAAAGTTGTCTGGTCTGAATATCTGCCCAAAAGGACCTGAGCGAACAGAGTCCATGGTCCCTGGTTCTAGATCCACCAAGATAGCACGAGGAACATATTTGCCACCTATATGGAAGAAAGTAGAGTAAAAATTGGCAGACAAGATAAATTGGGGCTGGGAGACCAAGGACCCAAACTTGTGATTCCAAGTGCTGCCACCAGGGGGCAGGAGAGCCAATCTTTTGCTCCACGGGGAAGTCAAATTAAGTTGAGTTCTCCTTTAAAAAAAAAAAAAAGATAGACCCATCCGAAGGTGGTAAAGGGTTCTCCAGGGCTGGAAAGAGACCCCAGAGAAGGGGGAGAGGAGATAGGAGGCAAACTTCCCAGGCTCCCGCCCTTACCTGTAGCTTCATTATAGTACACGGAGATGCGGTCCAGCTGCAGGTCGCTGTCACCGTGGTAGGTACCGGTGGGGTCAATGCCATGTTCATCACTGATTACCTCCCAGAACTGCCGAGGGAAAACAATGAGACCTCAAAAGCTCTGGTCCCAGCCAATTAGGCTCCCCCGATCCACACATTTTAATCCCAGACACCCCGGTGGTGAGCCTGGTTCTAGGGCCCGGTATTCCCATCTGCCTGCCACTTCCTTCCACGAGCCACCCGCAGGTTTCACTGCTTGGGATGTGAACGGAGTTGCGGCTGAGGATGCCCGGCGATAGCAGGAAATTGTGGGGTGGGAGTGTGCCGAGGGGGATGGAGGCGGCAGACCAGACTGGACAAGCGCACCTCCCGGACTTGTACAAAGGGCAAGGGGTAGAGAAAGCAGCAGCTGCTGCGGTGGACCACCCTCCCTCCACGATTGAGGCGCACGCGCGCGCCGTGCCACTGACAAAGGGTGCGTCGCGCGTGGGCGGGGGCGCGAATTCCGCGCGAGGCGGGGCTCAACTCGGACTAGCGCGCCCCCAGCCGGTCGGCAGGGCCGCATTGTCCCCGCGCGCCAGGGGCGCCCGGCCCCGCCCTTCTGCTACAACGTAGCAGCAGCACTTCCTCCCCGCCCTTCCCCCGCTACACTGTAACGGCGCGCAAAAAAAAAAAAAAAAAAAAAGAAAAAAGAAAAACCACCACTCCCCAACTCTGCCTTGGTTGGCCTCGGTATTTTATTCCTTGGCTAGCTTTTAAGCCCTCGCTTTAAATACGGATTATCTTCCTTTCTCCCCCTGGTTATTCCTGAGGGACCCTTTAAAGAAAAGGACTCTCCCGCCCTCTTTCCCGGTATCTGTTCACGCCCTAAAAGGGTCTCTTTACGGGAGATGAAAGGAAATAAAATTAATTCAGCACCTATTAGTCTTCCATCCACGAAGAACTACGGGGCCGCCCCTCAGGGATCGCGGGCGCGCGAGATGCCTATCTTTTGCGAAGGGCACCGCTCAGCGCAGCCCACCCTGGCGCAACGCGTCCCCCAGCCCACGGGTGGGATTCGAGCTCTCCGCAGCCGCCGCCCAACCTCTCTCCTTCCCCCTCCGACGAAACCCAGCCAAGGGGGATGCACATGGGGGAAACCTCGCTTCGCTTTGTCTCGAACCGTTTCCGCATCTTCCTCCCTCCCCGGTCCTCAGACCGTTAGAACACTTTCAGGTAAAATCTTACAGAACCCGAAAGGTACTTAATAGCTTTCCCAAAATAAGCCAGCCAAGAATTCCCCATTTTTCAAAAGCGAAATCTAGCTACAGAGGTCTATTATGTATAGAAAACTTTTGGGGGGCAAAGTTCAACTATGGATGAAATGCAAATATATCCCACAACTATTCTTCATCATTTATCTGGACTTTTTCCATCTCAAAAGAAATATAATTAAAAGAAGAGGTTTAAAATCCTTACCTTGGCACCGATCTGGTTGCCACACTGACCGGCCTGGATGTGCACGATTTCCCTCATTGTTAAAATTTATTTTAAATTTTTTGCTCGCCTCAAGATGTGTAGGGGGCAAGAAAATGATACGGAATTTTTTTTCTATACTGCTAGTCGCAGGCTGGAAGGATGGGACGTGTCCCGGAGCCTAGAGCAGCGAGGTCCGAACGCAGCTGCAGGAAGGTTCTGAGAGGGAGAAAGAAGAGGGGAGGGCAAAGGAGGGAAGGCGGGCAGGGCGGGGCGCGCGTGCGCCCAGGCTGGGAGGCGGGAGAACGCGCCCCGCGCCGCGGTCCCGAGACAAAGCCTTATCTAGGCTGGCCCTGATTAGTCGATGCCACTCACGTATGAGACGTCCATTGGTCTCTGCTTGGATGGAGGAACGCAGGCCTCACTGGGAGTTGTAGTCCTCCATTGTTGTCCACGCTGGAAAAGGAAGGGAGGGATGGGTGGATACTGGATTTTTGGTTTGGGTTTTGTTTTTTGTTTTGATGAAAAGTGATCTTGCGCAAGATTTCTTTCCCCCATGCCTGAGTTTTTGTACTAAGAGGGAGTAGTTTTCGGGGACACACTAAGTGGGAACCCTAGGGTGCCAGGCGTTGGAAGGTGGAGTGGGCACGCCCCGAACGCTCCCTGCTGCGGTAGCTCTTGGGAAGAGAGGGCCGCTTAGCTCAGCGAAAACGGGAGAAATGCGGCACCCTGCTCTGCTAACGGCTGGTCCTTTGGTGCCCCTAGGCATGAGCGCCAGTGAGCCGCTGCTCCCCCAGATAGAAAGAGCGTATTGCCTCTCTATTTCTTTGTAAGTTTTCTAATGATAATGTTTAGAAAGAAACCAAATTGCAGCAAGGGCTTTTTAGAAGAGAGATATAATTGTCTGAGGGTGTGTTCAAAGAATAAGTTGAATGGTTTAGAGAAACTGTATCTGGAATCTGTGAAGCCAGAAGTCTTTGTCTACGTGTAACGGGTTCTGGGCCTTAGAGCAGCACTAAAGACGCTTTTTGTCACAGAACTGTTGAGATGAAGTGCGTGGTAGAATTTTAGTGTCTTCCAGCCTGCCTCTCTAGACACTTCAGTGGAACTGTTTTTCAGTTTGCTGAATTCACTGACTAGGTGGCTGGTCATTGCAATCTTTCAAAAGCCTCAGGATTGAAACAAAAGAGGGGAGCTGATGGGAGAAAATTGGATGGGCTCAAGTCAGGGTAGCATGCCTCTTCTTAGGGGTTAATTCGTTTGATAGAAACTAGGTATCCAACAAACCAGAAGCTACGGATACAAAAAGAGTAAAAATTAGCTCCCGGGTCTTCAGGATCTTGCAATTTGATGGGAAGTGTGTAAACAATGGAGTGTGGTAAGCACTGTAACAATATGGGACAACAAGATCATTCACAATCCATTCAACACATTTCTCCTCACCTAAAAAAATAAACATCAAGTTGTATAAGACCCCCTCTACCCACTAAAAAGAGAATATTTCATGTTTTGGAGCATGATCACCATGAAAGCAGTTATTTTGTGGTAGTGGGGAGGGCTCAGAATTTAGAATTAGAGGACTTGTTTCAAGTTGTCTCTACCTAACATTAGCTGTAGGAACCTCGGGAGGTCCGCGCAGACCTTCAATTCCTTCTGTAAAATCTACTTCTCCTTATTTGATTGTTGTGGTCGGAAGAAAGTGAGATAAAGAATGCAAAAAGACTCCCTAAATTATACACATATCGAATTGTTACTATACTCTTCTCCTCTTAGTATGAGATCATGAAATAGATGATTTTATCATCCTTTCTACACCTCTTGAAAGACCTTGGTCAACCTTTAAGATAGTTAACAAAACAGTTCTCTCTCTTCGCCTACGGATCCTTAGGAAAATGACCTCCAAATGTCCATCAGGGATGTATTCTCAGGGAGCAACAGACATGACTTCTACTAAAAAAGCCAAATCAGAAGGAAATGAAGTTCCATGAGGGAGTCCTCAAGCGCCACGCCTACGGGCCGTTCTCCAAACTGCAGCCTCCAGCCACGACTGCAACCCACACCTCATTTTCATTTCTCATGAGTCAGCGGACTCCATGTCTCGGAGGACTGGGGAAGGGCTCTCTGGTTGCAGTAAACGCATCCGGCAATGACTATGGTAAGCCCCTCTATCCGCCGGCGGCAGCCAGACTCTGTGGTTGCGGTTTGGAAATCTACGCGGGAAGTGGGCGGTGGGTGGTGAAGCGGTGGTGGGTTGTGCCTCGGAGCTGTCCAATCGAGGTGCGCGATTCTGTGCGCACAGAGCAACCTCCGATTGCCGCCTCCCTCAACCGATTTCGGGTTCCCGGGAGAAGCAGCCCCTTGAAGCTGTTAAGGGTGGGGGCGGGGCTTTGTGTCTCGGCGTTGGGAGCTTCGTCAATCGTCGCGCAGCAGGGCTGTGAAAGACAGCAGCAGGAGCCAATCAGCGAATCGGCTCCCTCCCGGCACGAGCTCTAGCGCCACTGGGTCGTGGCCGTTACTGGTGGCGCGCGCGGGGACTCAAAGTAGGTGAGTTCTGGGGGCCTCGCCCACGACTCCTCGGGTGCCATCTTTGTTCTCCCGGAGGGCGGGAGGGGCGTGCCTTGGGTGCGACTGGGCGGAGGATACTTGGAAGTTTGCTTCTCGGATTGTAATACTCATCCTTACTTGACGCTCCTCCCCGAGTTTAGGTATGAGACATTGGGCCTGGAGGGAACCCACTGGGGTAGGGATCAAAGATGGTGGTCCACTGGATTGGAGCCAAGGGTCCCGGGCTCCCGCCGAATCCTCCAGTCTTAAGGACGGAGTTAGCACTGTCCCCATGGACGCGTCCTACTTTCCCTGTCAACAATTAACCTCTGGGATGGCATCCTTCTAAGTGAGTTCCACCCATCCTGTTTTGAGTTTTCATCCCCTTTCAACAGGAGGGCAGGGTTAATTTTATGTTTGGTTTGAACAGTACCAGGTACACAATAGGTACTGTCGAGCGAATATGGTGTGCCCTAGGGGAAAAGACACAGTTCTGCTGGTCCAGTTCTCGAGAGGGTGTGTGAAGGCAGAAATGGAAAGTACTGGTTACAATATAGTGAGAAAGGTTAGGGGAAAGACAAGTTTACTGACCACTGTGGAACATGTGGGTACACAAAGAACACCAGAAAGCAGGGAAGACTCCAGGAAAGGCTTTGTTGGAAGTGACATTTGAATTGAATCATAAATCATGGGTAGGAGTTGGATCAGAAAACTAGGAGTTAAGGGCCAAGGTACTGGCTAAAGCATGCAGGTGTGGGAGACAACAGGAACTGTGTTGGGAAATTGGGGAGAAGGTCCATATGGCTGAACCATAGGCTTTGGGGGAGGGGAGCATACATTGTAGGACCTGAGGTTCAGATCATGGAAGGTCTTGCTATGG
The DNA here is from genome assembly GCF_023721935.1 of Panthera uncia. Classification (NCBI taxonomy): domain Eukaryota; kingdom Metazoa; phylum Chordata; class Mammalia; order Carnivora; family Felidae; genus Panthera; species Panthera uncia. The sequence goes on from NW_026057580.1 coordinate 11,487,603, forward strand.
AGTTGAGATTTTACTTTATTCTGTGGGCATGAAAAGCCACCAAATGTTAAACAGAGGATGGACAGTATCTTGGTGATCTCGGGCAAGTTCTTGAACCCATGTATGTTGCAGTTTCCTAATCCGAGAAATAGAATGTAGTAATAGTTGTTTACAAGATTCTTGTGAGGACTGAATCTGTATATATAAATATATGTACTTATATGTATATATGTACATATATAGAGATAGGTAGATAGATATAAAGTAACTAGAGCAGTGCTTCACACATAGCAAGCATGTATGTATATCAGCTGTTAGGATTCTTTGAAGTTTACTCTGATCATACTGAGATGTTCTGGTAAAGTGTAAAAACCATGGGCTTTGCCTCCAGAAGCATATTTATTCTTGTCCTTTCCACCTACTTGCTATGTTATTCTGAGCAACTCATTTAATATTTTTAGCATTACTTTCCTAAATGCATGCCTCCTATGTCTGCTATGCCTGACATATAACACAATGCCCAACACATAGTTGATGCTTAGCATAATTTGGCTCCCTTTGAAATGTTTTTTTTTCAAACTGTGTGTTGCAAATCAGCATTTAAAAAATAGAGAACGGGAATGAAAACTATCAGTATATTGTATATCCTAAGGCAAACATTGTTTCTGAAAATGTTTGTCTCTGTACGTAAGCACGTGTGTTTGTATATATTTGTGTACTTGGGACCTTGTAATATTTATCCCCCACCAATATTTATTTTTTATCATAGTCACAAATTTTTATTTAGTTTTGAGAGAGGGAGAGCATGTCCATGTGTGTAAGTGGGGGAAGGGCAGAGAGAGAGGGGGACAGAGGATTCAAAGCTGGCTTTGTGCTGACAGCATAGAGCCCAATGTTGAGCTCCAACTCACTAACCATCACAAATATTTTTTAAATGTTGTGATAGAGATGATGATAATGTGTTTCTTTCCCAGGTCATGGAAGACACCCAAGCTATTAACTGGGAGGTTGAGGAAGAGGAGGAGAAAGAGATACCCAGTGAATCCTTGGGGTGTAGCTTGGAGCCCGTAGGACGACTGCATATCTTCAGTAGTGCCCATGGACCAGAAAAAGGTCAGAGGTTATTAGATGCTCGAGTACTGACACAGGCCCCTTATTTTTATGGGGAGGTAGTTGGAAGGTTGCAAGAAGCTTATATATATTTCAAGGAGATCTGAAAATGTTTTTCACTGGGAATGGAGAAGAGGGGGCTGATTGAGTTGATTGTTCCAGGCAAGTGCCCTGGACTCAATGGGCTCAATTTTACTTTGGTAGGAGAAGGTGAAGAGATTCAGATAGAAATTGAGCATAGTCTGGAAATGGATGGTGGTGATGGTTGCACAACAATGTGAGTGTACTTAATGCCCCTGAACTGTACACTTAAAAATGGTTACATGGTAAATTTTAACATATATTTTACCACAATAGAAAAAAACCCAATATGGATGGATGGATATTGACAATGAATAACATTGCTTATATTCTTCAATACTTAGGTGTACTACAGCCTTTATTTTCTTATGTATGTGGAGACCTTGAGTTAGTAGTGGGGTACTTAACAGGAATATTTTCCTGATAGCAGGCCAAGACTCTGGCCTTAATCTATCTACCTCTCTAATTCTTAGATTTCCCTCTGTATCTCGGGAAGAATATGGTAGGCCGAATGCCTGATTGCTCTGTGACCCTGCCCTTTTCATCCATCTCCAAACAACATGCAGTGATTGAAATCTTGGCCTGGGACAAGGCACCTGTCCTTCAAGATTGTGGCAGCCTCAATGGTACTCAAGTCCTAAGGCCTCCTAAGGTCCTAAGCCCAGGGGTGAGTCATCGGCTGAGGGACCAGGAGTTGATTCTCTTTGCTGACTTGCCCTGCCAGTACCATCGCCTGAATGTTCCCCTGCCCTTTGTTTCCCGGGGCCCTCTAACTATAGAAGAGACACCCAGGGTACAGGGACGAACTCAACCCCAGGGACTCCTGTTGGCTGAGGACTCAGAGGAGGAAGTAGGTATGTTTGTGTATTGGGAGGGTGGGTGAGAAGATGGGGATGGTGAGTTTAAAATAGTCAACTTACTCCTTTCTATTCTTTATAGATTCTCCTTCAGAAAGGTGTGTGGTGAAAGAACCAAGAACCTGCCCTCTAGCTGCAGTGGTTCCAGAGAGGTGAGTGCAGAAGACCAGATACTTGAGTCTTCAAAAGGAGGAGGAACCAGGGCTATAGGATCCATCTCTGAGAGATGATTATCATGAAAGTGGGGCCGGGGAATTGCACATAGTCTTTTGCTCAGCTGAACTTTCATTAACCTGACGTGCCAAGTAGAGAACTAATTGCTGGAGAGAAAAAAACAGCTACTGCCTTGTGTCTGCTCTCAGGGAGCTCCCTGTTGAGTAGAATATTCCTTCTTGGGAAACATGCTTTAGATTCTTTCCTTTCTGTTCCCTTCACAGTGATGAAGAGGGGCCTTCCCCTGCCCCAGATGGCCCTGGGCCACCTTTTGTATTCAACCTGGACAGTGACACAGATGAGGAAGAAAGTCAACATCCAGCATCAGGAGAGGCCTCCTCAACTGCCAGAGGAGGCTCCACTACAGAGACAAAACAGTCTACAGCTATGGCAACTGAAATCCAGCTTGAAAAGAATCAGTGTTCAGTAAAAGAGAGAAACAATGACACAGAAGTTGAAAGGGATGCAAGGAATGGGGTGGTTTCACTTGGGGTGATACTGGAGAGGAACCAACCTACTGGGGAAGACAGTGACACAGATGTGGATGATGAGAGCAGGCCTCCAGGAAGGCCTGCTGTGGTCCATTTGGAAAGGGCTCAGCCTTCTGACTTCATAGACAGTGATACTGATGTGGAAGAAGAAGAGATCCCTGCAACCCCAGCTGTAGATCCTATGAAGAAGAGGCAAATCTTCCATGGAATTAGTACAGAGAGTCCTCGGACACATGCCTTGGTACATCTACAGGAGAGCCCAACTGGTAATGATACAGATGTGGGGGAAGGTGAGATCCAGCTGGCAGTCCCTCTAGAGAGAAGCCAAGCCTCTGTGGTGATTGACAGCAATACAGATGGTGAGAAAGAAGTCTTAGCAGCACTCGCTTTGGCACATCTGAAAGAGAGCCGAGCCACTACATGGAACAGAGATACAGATTTGGAAGAGGACAGGGCCCAACCTGTGGCCCTTCTGGAGCAAAACCAAACCTCTACTGGGAGAGACAGCGACACAGACATGGAGGAGGAGGGGCTCCCAATGGAAAAGAGAGGAACTGTTTTCAAGGGTCACACAGACCAGGCATATTCAGAAAACAGGCAACCTCCTCCCCAAAACAGTGATCTAGGGGTGGACAAAGATAAGAGCTCACTTGGGGTCCATCTGGAGAGAAGCCAAGCCTCTGCCACAGTGGACATCAACATACAAGTGAAGGAGAAAGTCCCACCAGGGTCAGCTGTTATACTTGTGGAGAAGCATCAGGTGCCTGTGGTATGGACAGATCAAACAGATGTGGAAGTAGAAGAGGGCCAAGCAAAGCTGCCTGTGATGCATCTAGAGGAAGCCCAACCTCCATCTGGGGACTGTGAGACAGGTGTGGAGGGCATATCCTTAGCAGCTTCAGTGGTGGCAGATATAAGAAAGAGCCAGCTTCCAGCAGAAGAGGATGCTGGGGCAAAGAGGGCTGTAACTGTTCTTGAGCACAAGAGAGATCTTGAGGCGAGGGCCCAGGGTGGGTCACTTGTGTCACAGGTGGAGCAGGATCACCTCCCTGTCTCGAGGGAGGACATTAATGATCTGGTGGTCACAGGCACTTCAGGGAAATCCATCCAGCCACAGAGAGAGGGAACCCAGACCTCCATAGAAAGGGAGAGAGAACCACATATGGACAGGACCCAGGACTCTGGAGACAACCACGGTGGTAAGTGCTGGCCTTCTCCCTTGACCCCTAAAAGAAAGAATGCTTATAGAGTATCTTAGTCCATTTGGGCTGCAATAACAGAATACTGGTGGCTTATAAATAACAGAAATTTATTTTTCACACAGTTGTGAAGGCTGGTAAGTCTAAGATCAAAATGCCAGATTGGTCATGTTCTGGTAAAGACTTGCTTCCTTGTTCATAGGCAGCTGTGTTCTTACTATGTCCTCACATGGCAGAGGGCACAAGGGAACTCTCTGGGGTCTCTCTTTTTTTTTTTTTTTTTAATTTTTTTTTTTTTTAACGTTTATTTATTTTTGAGACAGAGAGAGACAGAGCATGAACGGGGGAGGGGCAGAGAGAGAGGGAGATACAGAATCTGAAACAGGCTCCAGGCTCTGAGCGGTCAGCAAAGAGCCCGACGCGGGGCTCGAACTCATGGACCGCGAGATCATGACCTGAGCCAAAGTCGGATGCTTAACCGACTGAGCCACCCAGGCGCCCCTCTGGGGTCTCTTTTTAAGGGTACTAGTCCCATTTACGTGTGTTCTATTCTTATGTACTAATCATCTCCCTAAGGCCCCACCTCCTAATAAACTCACTTTGGAAATTATATTTCAGCATATGAATTTGGGGGATACACACATTTGGTCCATTGCAGAAGGATTTGGGTTAGGGAGAAAATGGTAGAGAGAGTAAGGAATTAAGGGTCAGGTAGAGTTTTTATTATCTGTCCTCTATTCTTCCTCCACCAGATTCTGAAGACCTGGACCTACAGGCTACTCAGTGCTTTGTGGAGAGAGACAATCAGAATCTGGAAGGTGAGGACATCCATGTCATGTGGATGTTGGTGCAGGTGGGACCTGGGAGCCCAAAATGGTGGTCCTTGAAGGTTGTGAAAGCTAGCATGGGTGAGGCAAGAAACCAGGAATGGGACCCTGGAGTTCTGTGGAGGAGCTGTGCTTGAGTTGGCTTTTCTTGTGCAACAGCCCAGAGCATGGAGGATGAAGCCACCCAGGCGTTTCTGGTTACTCTACCCCAAGAGCCTGGTCCTTCCTGCCGTAGCTTCCAGGATACAGGTATAAGCTATTCTGTCTTTCATGCCCCTAACTTGGCATCATTGCTTTCTCCCTCTACATGCTTTTTTCATATTGTTTGACTTTTGCTGATGTTTCTCCATCTCCATCATCTTTTTAAATTTTTTTTTTTAAGTTTATTTATTTATTTGAGAGAGGGAGAGAGAAAGAATCCCCAGCAGGCTCTCGTTGTTAATGCAGAGCCTGATGCAAGGCTCAATATCCCGAATCATGAGATCATTACCTGAGCTGAAATCAAGCCGGACACTTAACCAACTGAGCCACCCAGGCGCCCCTCCCTCATTTTTAAAGAGGCTGCTATGAGAACTTTTTTTTTTTAACTTTATTTATTTATTTTGAGAGAGAACGAGCTGGAGAGGGGCAGTGAGAGAGGGGGATAGAGGATCCGAAGCGGGCTCTGTGCTGACAGCAGAGAGCCTGATGTGGGGCTTGAGCTCATGAACCACAAGATCATGACCTAAGCCAAAGTTGGATGCTTAACCAACTGAGCCACCCAGGCACCCCTATGAGAATTTATGTACGTGTGTGGGGTCTTATTTTTTAGAGAAATACTAAATGTTATAACTGTCCTCCTTATTCCCAACTTTCCTTTAATAATCCATTTAGGTTTATTATTCATGAATTTATCTTAATCTTTTCTCAACCTGTTACATTTTCAATCTGTATCTCTCTCTCTCCCTCTCTCCTTCCAGGTACCTTGGATGAGCCGTGGGAGGTCTTGGCAACACAGCCATTCTGTCCGAGAGAGTCTGAGGCCCCTGAGCCCGAGCCCATTGTTGCTCCTCTTGATGCCCATGGATCCTGCCTCTCTACACCTTGGACAATACCACAAGGCCAAAATCCAGGAAGCCCAGTTCACATAGAGCCATTGGGGATTCAGGACAAAGGGATGCAGACTATGGAGAAAGACATGGGGATACCAAGAGAAGCAGCAGAGGGGGTGGCCCCTGAGAGAGGACCATTGGACAGGGAAACTGAGAACCTGCCATCAGGAGAACAAGAAGATGTGATAGGAGAAGAAGAGTTAACCAGAGGGATACAGGTGTTAGCTAGAGATACTCAAGGACAAGAGTCTGACCAAAAGGTGAAAATTGCAAGTATTAAAAGAAATATGGAGAGTTTGAACATAGAAATTGAGATAACCAGGGAAATACAAGAGAAAGAGATAGAAAAGCAGATTCTTGCAAGAGAAATATTTGAGAGAGAAACAGAGAAACTAGTACTAGAGAGAGAGGGTGAGCCAAATGGATTAGGAGTTGAGGTACCGGAAGTAATACTGGAGAGAGGCCCACAGAGAGGGGAGACTGAGAAAGGGAGCCAGGACCAGGAAGGGCAAGCCTCCAGTCCAACACTAGAGCTTGAAACAGGGACAGGCGGTCATCAGGGACTTGCTTCAGCCTCAGTAGCTTCTGGGAGCCAGTCAGGTGGAGGAGAGGGAGTCCCAATGAACCCCAGGAGGCAGCAGAGAGGTAAGTGAAGACAGAGGGGAACTCCAGGTTAGCCTTCGTGCTAATCAACCCCCAAGTGACTGACTGCTTAGACTTCAGCTACACTTGTTTTTACTTTCTGTCTAGGCCACTTGACTTGTGAGGTGCCACCTGCTGAGAAGGCCTTCGGGGTGAGAGCTGCTGTTTCTGCCTCCTATTCCACTGTTCCTTCCCCTGACCTTGCTCCAATCTACTCCTTTCTCTGTCTTCCCAGTTTTAATCTGTTGTCACCACTCCTTAGTTGGTTTCTTTCCCTTTCCCTTGGCACCTGTCATTTTCTGTATCTGTTTTTCAAGTTCTGTCTCCCTGTACCTAACTCAGAATATCCATTTTTTTTGTGTCTTTTCCCTCTTTTTTCCAACCATCCTCTTATTGCCATCATCCATCTATGGAGAACACTATTCTAGCATGAGGCGGGGTCTGTGGGAACGAGGACTGCTCCCTCCCCAGGAAGTTTCCAGTCTTAGGAAGGGAGGTCATAGACAAGTGAAATGCCAGGAACACAGTCTAACCATAAACAAGTATCAAGAACAGTATTCAAGTACTGTCTTTCTTCTTTCTGCCTCTTCCTCCCTCACTTGCTTCTATTTCTCCTCAGGGTGATCAGGAATCCACAGATGCTTGTCAGCCTCCTGCAGTACCTGAAGCTTCAGCCCCACACCAAAACCCCCTCCTCTTTCAGAGTCAAAAACATCCTGTGCCTCAGCCCTTCTGTTCTTCCTCTCCATCTTCTTTAGAGCCCATTCCCAGGACCAGGCAAAACAGGAATCAAAAAGTTCCAGAGACTCCCTTGCCAAAACCCAAAGTCAGGCTCCGAGGGTCCTCCAGGAAGACACCCTCTCCAGTTTCTTCTGTAGCCCTTGAACCTCATACTGCCATTCCCACAGACCAACCCCTCAGTGCTGAGCCCACATCTCAGGTCACTCGGGGCAGGAGACGTAGGTCCTCTGTGAAGACCCCTGAACTGGTTGTCCCCACAGCCCCTGAGCTCCAGCCTTCCATTTCCAAAGACCAGCCTGTCACCCCTGAGCCCACATCGCGGATCACTCGGGGTAGGACACAAAGGTTCTCTGTCAAGGCCCCTGAACTAGTTGTCCCTACAGCCCCTGATGTTGAGCCTTCCACCTCTAAAGACCAGTCTGTCACTCCTGAGCTCATATCTCAGGACAGGACACATAAATTTGTAAAAACCCCTGAACCGGTTATTTCCACAGCCTCTCAGCTCCAGCCTTCCACCTCCAAAGGCCAGTTTGTCATCACTGAGTCTGTATCTGGGGCTACTCAGGGCAGGGCACGTAGGTCTTGTGTCAAGACTCCCAAAGCAATTGTCCCCACAGCCCCTGAGCCCCAGCCTTCTACTTCCAAAGACCAGCCTATCACCCCTGAGCCCACATCTCGAGTCACTCGAGGCAGGACACGTGGGTCCTCTGTCAAGATCCCTCCTGAATCAACTGTCCCCACGGCCCCTGAACTCCAGCCTACCACCTCCAAAGACCAGTCTGTCCTCACTGAGCCCACATCTGGGGCCACTCATAGCACGATACCTAGGTCTTCTGTCAAGATTCCTGAGCTAGTTGTCCCAACAGCTCCTGAAGTCCAGTCTTCCATCCCCACAGACCAGTCTGTCACCCCCAAACCCACATCTCAGCGCAGGACATCCAGGTCTTTTGTCAAGACCCATGAACCAACTGTTCCCACAGCCCCTGAGCTCCAGCCTACCACCCCCAAAGGCCAGTCTGTCACCCCCAAACGTAAATCTCAGGGCAGGACACCCAGGTCTTCTAGCAAGACCCCCAAACCAGTTGTCCCCACAGTCCCTGAGCTCCAGGCTTCCACCCCCACAGACGAGCCTGTCACTCCCAAACTCACACCTCGGGCCACTCGGGGCAGGACACAAAGGTCCTCAGTCAAGACCCCTGAGCCAGTTGTCCCCACAGCCTCTGAGCTCCAGCCTTCCATCTCCACAGATCAGCCTGTCACCCCTGAGCCTACATTTCGGGCCACTCGGGGAAGGATACATAGGTCCTCTGTCAAGATCCCCCAACCAATTGAATCTATAGCCTCTGACCTTGAATCTCTCAACCCCATAGATCAACTGGTCACCCCTAAGGCTATAGCTGAGGGTGGTCAGGGTAAGACACTAAGGTCTACAGTAAGTGCTGTGCCAGTTCTTACCACCCCTGAGTCCCAGAATCCTGACCCCATAGGCCAGCCTGTTCCCCCTGAGCCCATCCCTCAAGCCAACTGCAGCAGTAAGCGGAGGGCCACAAGGAAGCATGGGTCCTTCACAGCTCCCATTGTCCATGAGCCCCACTCTGCACCCCCTGAACCTAACTCTCGATCCTCAAAGAACCAAAGACGAGCAGTGAGAGCAGTGGAGTCTCTTAGGACCATTCCCGAGCCTGCTCTTGCCCAGCTTCCTGAGGCCCCCACTCATGCTACCCAGATCCAAAAGGTAGAGGCAGCAGGCAGATCTGAGTTCACCCCAGAGCCCCAGTCTAAGCCCTCTCAGAGCCGCAAGAGGCCTTTGGCTACTGTGGATTCACCCCCACTTCAAAAACGGCTCCAACAGAAGACCGTGTCCCTCCACAAAGAGGAAGAAGATTCAGCAGAGAGCCCAAGGAAGGATAAGGTGAGGTGAGGGCTGGGGCCATGAAGCTAGGAAAGGGCTTGGAGGCTCAGAAACTCCCAGCAAGATCTTTCTCAATCCCAGGTTGCAGTGATTCCAGGACCAGGCAAGAGAAAGAGAGACCAAACAGAGGAGGAGCCCAGGGGAATCCCAAGCCGCAGCCTTCGGCGGGTCAAACCTAACCAAGAGTCCACAGCACCCAAAGTAGGAGAGAAGGGGCCTGGGGCTTGGTGGGAGACAGACATGGGAGGATGGGAGGAGACTTAGGGGTTCAGAGATAGACACTGATGGCGTGGGTTGCCGTGACCAACTTAGGCTAACTCCTTCCACAGGTACTCTTCACAGGTGTGGTGGATGCCCGTGGAGAACGGGCGGTGCTGGCCCTGGGTGGGAGTCTGGCCAGCTCAGTGGCAGAGGCTTCCCACCTGGTGACTGATCGAGTCCGCCGCACGGTCAAGTTCCTGTGTGCCCTGGGGCGGGGGATCCCCATCCTCTCCCTGGACTGGCTGCACCAGGTGAGAGGCCAGGAGGTGATAGCACACCAGCAGAGATATTGATGGCAGAAGACTGCTCACATGATGCTCTAGAAAGTAGTGAGGGGAAAGAGGGTAAAGGAAGACAAGGGAGGTGAATGAGGCAGAAAGCTTAATTCAAAGAACATTTCATAAGCTCCGTCCACATGCTAAGCAGAAGAGCTGGGTGGTAGGCTGGGCTGAGCTTTGATGCTCACTGCTGCTATCCTTAGTCCCGCAAGGCTGGTTGCTTCTTGCCCCCGGATGAATATGTGGTGGCTGATCCTGAGCAGGAGAAGAACTTTGGCTTCAGCCTTCGAGATGCCCTGAGCCGGGCTCGGGAGAGAAGGTTGCTAGAGGTGAGAGGCTGTCTTCTACCCCATGTTTCAGGCCTCCTTCCTGAGGCTCTCCAGCTGTTCATGGGCTCTCAGTGCATACATCTATGGTCTTCACTGTTTTCTTCTGCTTAGGGCTATGAGATCCATGTGACCCCAGGAGTCCAGCCACCACCACCTCAAATGGGAGAGATCATCAGCTGCTGTGGAGGCACTGTCCTACCCAGCATGCCCCGCTCCTATAAGGTATGGGTGGTATGTTTTGGGTCTAGTGAGGTGGCAGTTAAAGAGGTGGCTGGAATGGGAAAAGTTTGGAGAATACTGGTATGGATAGAAACACAGAGTAGTGAGAGGGTGGGGGTAAGCTCTGTGGTATATAAAGGGATAGGAATGTAGGAGAGGTTTGCTGATTCCAAATGGATTTTTATTTTGCATTTTTAATATTTTAAATATACACAAAGGGAGAGAGAACTTCCATATATCAATGAACCTCCACATATCAGTCACTCAGATTTAACAAGGTAGCTTAGATTTTGCTACATCGTCTGCATTTATCCCTTTTTTTTTCTTTGCTGAAGTACTTAAAAAAAAGTTTTTTAAAGTTTATTTATTTTGAAAGAGTATGAGCAAGGTAGGGGCAGAAAGAGAGGGGAGACAGATCATCCCAAGCAGGCTCTGCACAGAGCCTGATGCGGGGCTCAGACTCACAAACCATGAGATCATGTCATGGGCTGAAACCAAGAGTCAGATGCTTTACTGACCTAGCCACCGAGGCGCCCCTTTGCTGAAGTATCTTAAAGGAAACTACAAGCATCATATTATTTCCCCTTACATACTTAAAGTATACTTCTGTAAGAAATGATGTATGTTTGTTTACATAATCACAATGCCATTATTGATCCATAACAAAATTAACAATAGTTTCTTGTCATTTTCTCAGAGTCCATTAGTCAGATTTTTCCAATTGGCCAAAAATGTGTCTTTATAATTCAAGTCAAGATTCAGATGAGGTCCAAGTATTGCCACAATTGCAATCTCCTTTTTTTTTAATGGTTATTTAAAAAAACTTTTTTAATGTTTATTTATTTTTGAGAGAGAGAGAGAGACACAGTGCAAGCAGGGTAGGGGCAGAAAGAGACAGAATCTGAAGCTGGCTCCAGGCTCTCAGCTGTCAACACAGAGCCTGAGGTGGGGCTCAAACCCACGAACTGTGAGATCATGACCTGAGCCAAAGTTGGAGGCTTAACCAACTGAGCCACTCAGGCACCCCTGTTTATTTTTGAGAGAGAGTATGCTTGCACATGTGAGCAGGAAGGGGCAGAGAGAGAGGATCCCAAGCAGGCCCTGCCCTGACAACACAGAGCCCCAACTCAGGGCTCCATCTCATCACCCCTGAGATCATGACTTGAGCTGAAATAAGTTGCTTAACTGACTGAGCCACCCAGGCTCCCCTCACAATTGCATGTCTCTTAATTCTCTTTTACTCTAGAAGATCCTCCCCCCCCCCCAACCCACCCAGCCTTTCTTATTCCATTGACTTCCTGCAGAAACTATGTCAGTTGTTCTTTAGAATGTTCCAGTCTGGGTTTTTCTGTTTGCTCTTTTGCTGTGTAATTTATCTTGTTCTTCCATCTCTTACATTCCTTGTAAATTGTAGTTAATTTTAAAAGCTCGAATAAATTCAGGTTCAGTTTTTCTGGGAAGAGTACTTCCAGCAAGTGTGCTTCCTATCAGGAGGTATATTGTAGCGATGCTGAAACTGATTTGTGGACTCCAAACCTATTTCTAGGATTGTTTTTCACCCATGACTTTGTCTTTGCTCTCTGTCTTTCCCAGCCTCAGAGAGTTGTGATTACATGCTCCCAGGACTTCTCTCGATGCTCTATTCCATTTCGGGTTGGGCTGCCCATTCTCTCACCTGAGTTCCTGCTGACAGGAGTGCTGAAGCAGGAAGCCAAGCCAGAGGCCTTCATCCTCTCCACTTTGGAAATGTCATCCTCGTGAAAACATCACCACAGTACTTACTGTTTTCCCTCCCAGACCAGTAAATAAAGTGTTAGAAAAGATTTGGAAGAAAGAACCTAGGGCTTTAGAAAGAATTGGGGTATACTGACCTGATTTGTCTTGGAACATGGGTGGGGCTAAAAAGGCTTATGGATAAACAAAAAGATAGTGAGATTTTAGCCACAGTTTTTTTTTTTTTCTGTTTCTTTTTTTTTTTTTTTTTTTTTTTTTTTTTTTTAGTAAACAACCTAGTCTTTTATTTGCCCAAGGCTGGCTGTTGCAGGCACTAAGGCCCCAAAACTTCCAGAAGGGATGGAGGAGGGAGGGGCAAACCATCCTGCCTACCAGGTGCTACCTGCCCCCATCCTGCTTCCTGCAGGAAGCGGGAAAGGAGATGAAGTCTACATTTGTGCCATCAAGTATCAAGCCTGCTTTCAGATACTGTAAATACTCAGTTGCTATTGAGGAGGAAACTGAGGCACTCTGACTCCCCAGGCCTCTATCTGCCAGTCCAAGTTTTTGCCTGCTCTCTCTCTCCAGAATGAGCTGCAGGCAGCCCTTTGCTGGGGGAGGGTCTCAGGAGCCCATCTCGTGGCCTGTGTGTGGGGGAGAAGGCCAGCCAGTGTCAAGGGCTGGGGCAGCAGGAGGAGGGGTGTGTTTGGAAGAGAGCAGCTGCTAGGAGGGGGGAGTCAGCACTGAATAGGGACCCCAGCTGGGGTTCCATAATGATATCAGTGGGGGACAGCCAGAGCCCTCTGCTCTCTAGAAGGGGAAACTGAGGCAGAGACCCCTCCCATCTTTGAGAAGGGAGGGGCCTCCTATAAGCTATTCAGGTCTATTTACCATCTCCACAAAGACACTACAGCCCAGGAGTTGGAGCATGTCAGTGGTCACTCAGTGTTTAGATTGAGACACAAAGAGTGGGAGGCAGCTGGGTCACCTGATGAGACACAGATTTCTCAAATGGCCACTTAGAGTTGGGTAATCCCATTCTCAGATATCATAAGTGGCTGCCCTTAGCAGGACTGATGTACTTACTTCTGTGTGGCACACATGGTGTCCTGCCTCCTGTTTGGAAGCCATCTCTCTCCCTCTTTGACTGGGATTCTTATTCATCCTCTGAAAGAGAGTAGAAACAATTTTAGTGTCAAGAACTTGAAGGGATGCTTGGAGTAAGTAAATTTGAGGTTGGAGGTATGGAATGCTACTAAAATATTTTCCTCTCTCCTCACCCCATCTTGTTAGAAGTGTTCTTTAGTTTTGACTTTGAGCAGATCTTTGCACTTTTCTGGCCTGCTTTTCCAGTATTTATAAAATTAGAGCTTACGTTTAATTTCTGTGATAAATAAATATTCACTCTGTGCCTTATGGTGTAGTGCAGGGTTTTTTTAAACATCTTAAATTTATGTATTATTTATTTATAATCTTACATCTTATTTATGTATTTGTTTATTTTTGTCTTTAAAGTAAGCCCTACACCCACTGTGGGGCTTAAACTCACAACCCCAAGATCAAGAGTTGCATGTTCCACCAATTGAGCCATCCAGGTGCCCCTTAAATTTAAAGTTTAAAAGTTGGTTGATTTCAATGATGTGGAGAAATTGGAACCCTTATCACATATTGCTGGTGGGAATATAAAATGGTTCAGCTGCTGTGGTAAACAATCTGACAATTTCTAAAAAATTAGACAGAGAATTACCAAAAGACCCAGTAATTCCACTAGTAGGTGTGCACCCAAAAGACTTAAAACACATGTTGAAACAAATACTTGTACACAGATGTTCATATCTATACTTCATTAGAGCCAAAAGGTGAAAAGAAAAATGTTCATTAACAGGTGAATAAACAAATGTGGCATATCCACACAACAGAATATTATTCAGCCATAAAAGGAGATGAAGTATTGATTCTTGCTACAATGTTTTGAGAATGAACCTCAAAAGCATTATACTAAGTGAAAGAAGCCAGACACAAAGTCGCCTGGGATGATTCCACCTACATGAAATACTTGGAATAGGTAAATTCATAGAGACAGAGTAGAGTAGTGGTTGTCAGCAGCTGGGAGAAGGGGGAAATGGGGAGTGACTGCTTAATGGGTATAGGGTTTTATTTTGGGATGATAAAAACGCTTTGGAACTAGATAGAGATGGTGATTGCACACATTATGAATTGTATTAAATGTCACTGGATTGTTCTCTTTAAAATAGTTGTTTTTATGTTATGTGAATTTCACTTTAATAACAAAGATGGGTGATTAGTTAGTGGCTTTTCTGCAAGTAAATTATACTTAAGTTTGTAAAACTTTGGTGTAGTAGAAAGAGCATGAGCTTTGCCACTACTGCTGACTTTTAAACATATAAACATGTCTCTCTTTTTTAATGTTTATTTATTTTTGAGAGAGAGAGAGCACACACGCGCAAGGGGGGGAAGGGCAGAGAGAGGGAGACAGAATCTGAAGCAGGCTCCAGGCTCTGAGCTGTCAGCACAGTAGGACCCAAATAAATATTAGTCCCCTTGCACACTCAGAATCTTGTACTGTGTAAAACTGTCTATGGCCTTGAGGTTCATGGGACGCCTTACAGTACTAGCTGTCTCTATACTCCCATTTTAGCACTCATCTGCACCTTGACTTAGTGACATTGAAGTGCCCCAGTTTAAACTTCTGGAGAATAGAGATCTTTTCTTACACTTCCAATGAATACTATAGTAGTACAAATAATGTATTTCTATCAGGGTCCTAGCAGGAAATAACAGCACAGTCAAATTAGGATAATTGGAGAGAGTTTAATACAGTGAAAATGACAAGGAAGTTGGGAGAGTGTAGAGAAATCATAATGTTACAGTACCCTAGTACTCACAGCTCTATTGTGACCACCTCTAAGTCCAAAAGGTTGAGAGGAGAGAGCAGTTATGCAGAGAGGGCTTCCTCAATAAAAGCTGTGATTTTCATTGATTTAGTCCATTCGGGACAACCTTGAACAAGAAGGGTGAAGGGTGCATCTGGAGGGAAAACATAAGACTGGTATAGTTTACAACAGCACTGATTCAGAGGAGGGTGGGAGTACTGATCCTCCAACAGAAGGAAAGTAAAGGCTGTGGGATGCTGCCTGGCAATTTTCTCATCCATGAGCCCACAGGACTAGCAGCAACTTAGTTCTCATCTTGGTCAATTTTCTTTATATTCTTATGTCTGTAAGCTGAAGGATTTCGCTACATGATGTTCTAAGGTCCCTGCTATGGTCCTAGGTACTGTGACTAGGTCCTTAGCAACATGATGTTTAATTCAGATGGAGGAAAACCTTATTTTTACTTTGCTTTTCAAATATGTTATTCTGTAGGTATTACAAACAGGTCTGAAGGAAAAAATTCAGACAAAAGATCTTAGCGGTTTCTGACTCGTGGATGGTGGTCAGGCTTATGAGCTTGCAGAGTAAAGTCATAATTATCACAAGCTTGGGTAAAATTAACCTACTACAAAGTTTACAACACAAAATTTTCTATCACAAATATTTAACATTGTTATTCTCATGATTATAGATCAACAGCCTTTGGCATTATTAGAAATAATCTAAGTGTTACAGAGAAATTCTCTGTCCTTGGCAAGTGGAGAGAATAAGTTACAGAATAAACATTAATTTACTTTATGGTAAAATGGTCACTAACTTTTTAACAAGATACAATAGGTGATTCAGACCTTTGGGTTTTCAGCCTCGGTCAACAGTCTTCCGTTCTCTCACCGTTTCCTATTTGAAGTGTTAACCGACGCTTTGTAACCTCTGACTTTGGCTATGTTTAGTGGCTAAGGTTACAGAAAAGGGGGTTTATAATTCTCGTTTTCTACAAGAACCCTGAAAGAAACGAACGAACTGTCTTCATTTTAGATGAGACAACTAGCCGAGCTGCGACTCAACCCACACGAGTGGCTGCAGAGCAGCTACGTTTCCACTTGTCACTCAGAATTCTAACATTCCCTTCTATGACGCGGCGACCGCAGGCTCAGTCAGGGCGCCGGGACCCGCCATAGGGACAGTGTGGAAAAAAAGCGCGCGGAGAACGCACGCCGAGGCAGCGGCGCGAAGGGGCCACGCCTTCCTGGGCAGGACCCCAGGCTGGAGGTGGGGGCGGGGGCGGGGCCTGCGGCCGCGGGAATCCCATACCCGCCCTTTTCTCAACCCCTCCGAGTGTCGCCATGGCCCCAACTCTGCTCCTGGTCCCTGCTGCCCTCGCCTCTTTCATCCTGGCTTTTGGCACCGGAGTGGAGTTCGTGCGCTTTACCTCTCTTCGGCCACTTCTTGGAGGGCTCCCGGAGCCTGGGGGTCCGGGTGAGCGGAAGGGATCGAGGACGAGCTCTGTGGCTGGAGGTGGAGCCGGACGAGAGCGAGGGAGGGCGGGGCTTCGAGACAAATGACAGGGGAAGTCCGGGAGAGGGAACTAGAACCTTGAAAGCCCGAGAAGCTTCAGGGCTGACCGGAGGGCTAAATTAGGAACTCAGGGATTAGCGGTTTGGAGAGGCGGAAGAGTTAGGACTGAGTGGGGAGGGAAAAGGCGATAAGAAGCAGAGGAAAGGAAAGTGCTTTTGTAGAGAGGACTATGGAGAGGGGAGTGTTAAAAAGAGGGCACATTTGGAGTACCGAAAACACGAGGATCAGTCCAATGGTGGCCTCTCCAGCCAAGCCTTTTGTGATTGAAGGAATCCTCCTCCCCACTCTGAAGGAGGCCTGGGGAAAAGGGAAAGGGCAGAGAATGGAAAAGCGATATGGGAAAAACCAGGAGAGGAAGCATTAAGGCTCGTGAAAGCATTAAAGGACATGGCCTGGGACCCCCAAGAGGAGATTAGGGTAGGGGGTGTTTCCTGAAACTTTCTTGATCTTTTGTCCCCTTCTTGAACTCCCCCTAGATGCCCGCCAAGGATGGCTGGCTGCTCTGCAGGACTGCAGCATCCTTGCCCCCCTGGCTTGGGATCTGGGTCTCCTGATACTATTTGTGGGGCAGCACAGCCTCATGGCAACTGAGACAGTGAAGGCGTGGATGTCTCGATATTTTGGGGTTCTTCAGAGGTCACTGTACGTGGCATGCACTGCCCTGGCATTGCAGGTATGAGGCCTTGGCCACTGAGTCCCCAAGGGAAACAATCTGTGAGAAGGGTGCCCTCAGTTGAAGGGGCAAGGACCTTAGCCTTCTGATAAAATGTGGGTTTAGGGGAATTTAGGTTGTTTAGGACTCTAATCTCAGCTTCCATTCCTCCACAGCACATATCCTTCTTCTTATCAAGAATGGTGTACCATTCCTCATTCCCCAAGCACCATATGTGCATTCTCACCTTTGCAACTTTGTTCATGTTGTTCTGCTTGAGATCCCTTTGGTGACACCTCTTTCAGTCCTACCCTTTCTTCAGAATCACTTCCTGAGGTCTCAAGAGGAGGCTTCCCAGTTAGTACACATTTGTTTTCTCAGTGTGTGCTTGGCACAGGCTACTTTATGTACCTATCTGGTCACCCCCATCTGTTCTCTTAAGTCCTCAGGGTAGATACAGGTTATCCTTACATCCTTGGGACCCCACCTAGCATGCTCCACATGGTGAATTTTTGTTTATGATGCTCATGGTAGAGGTGGGGAGAACTGCAGTCCAGCCTGGGGTGGGGGCAGCCTCTGGGTCTAGGTCTTTCAAGGGTAGGCTGCTGAGATACCCAGCCCTTCATCCTTTCCCAGTTGGTGATGCGGTACTGGGAACCTGTACCCAGAGGCCCTGTGTTGTGGGAGGCTCGAGCTGAGCCATGGGCCACCTGGGTGCCCCTCCTCTGCTTTGTGCTCCACGTCATAGCCTGGCTCCTCATCTTCAGCATCCTTCTCGTCTTTGACTACGCCGAGCTCATGGGCCTCAAACAGGTGAGGCTCCCAGATTCCTACCTGAGACCTCTGATTCCCTCTAGAATGCCTCTTTCCCTTTCAAGGATTTCCCTCCTCCTCCTCCTCCCATGCTCTTCCACCTTCCTCTTCTTTCAACTCCCTCACCTACTTCCTTTTCTTATAAGAGAGTCTCCCCTCAGCTTTCCCTCAAAGGTCAGAAACCATAGGCCTCCTGGGCCTAGCAGAGATGAGAATCAGGAGTCCAAGTCTCAGAAGGGTGGTTCTTGGGCCTGAGTTATAGAAGGGGAAGTTTCCTCCAAAGGGAGGAAAGAGGTGGCTAAGTTGCAAAAAGGGTTTGACTTCATTTCTAAGCTGTTCTCCCTCCTAGGTATACTACCATGTGCTGGGGCTGGGTGAGCCTCTGGCCCTGAAGTCTCCCCGGGCTCTGAGACTCTTCTCCCACTTGCGCCACCCAGTCTGTGTGGAGTTGCTGACAGTGCTGTGGGTGGTGCCCACTCTGGGCACTGACCGCCTCCTCCTTGCTCTCCTCCTTACACTCTACCTGGGCCTGGCTCACGGACTTGACCAGCAAGACCTCCGCTACCTCCGGGCCCAGTTACAAAGAAAACTCAACCTGCTCTCCCGGCCCCAGGAAGGTGAGGCTGAGTGAAGAGCTAGCCTGGTTCCAAGCCCTGAGCTTCCTCTCCTTTAACATCCAGGCCCTGGCTGCTTCAGACCAGAGGCCCAAATCTATGGACTGAAGGGGCTGTCCCTTCCCTTGTTTGAGCCTCCACTTCTTGGGCCCAGCTCCATACCCTAAATTTTGAGTTTCAACCACTGGACCTCCAAGATCTTCTTCTCACCAGCCAAGAAAAGGAGGTGGGAAACTTATGTCTCCTCACAGTTTAGGGCTTGATCCCCCCCTTCCCCTCCCACCCACCTGCCTCAAGAACCTCCTTATAAAGGAAGAAGGGTGGGCCTGACCACTTCTCTCCCACTGTTACTTGATTCTGTGCCTCAGGGATCCCCTTCTCCTCCAGCTTCCCTTCCTAGGAGCAGAGTCTGCAGGTTTGATGGTAGTGCCTGCCCCACTGGCCTCTTTAGGCCCTGCCCCTGGCTCTGTCCTCTAACCTAGTTGAGAGGATCCTTCCGCTCTTCTGTTCTCCCGAGGAACACGCGCAGCAGAAAAATAAAATTCAGCCTTTTTTTTCTACATATGCCATGTAGTCTGTCAGTGTCTTCTCTAGCCGGAGGGCTAACTTTGGGACGGAAGGCAAGCGGAGCCAGGGCACGCCAAACTCGAGTCTGGGCAGCCACCGCGCCCTCTGGCGACAGCTGGGCGGCGACCACTCCGGCAGACCCACCCCCATCTCCCTGGTCCCCCTTCCTCCAAATTCCCCAATTTTCCCACTGCAGACCAGGGGACCCATGGAAGACAGGATGAAGCTAGAGAGTGGGGCATTGGCTCTGGTGGGGGAACCAGTTTCCAAAGTCGTTGGCTTCTGAGCACTTCTCCAGCCGCCCCGGCTCTCCACAGACCCACCGCAGCCTGGTGGCGGCCCTGGACCCCGCAGTAACAAAGGCTGTCGGGGTGGGGGGCGGGGGGGAGGCAAAAGCGTGGGGAGGAGCGGCAGGAGATGGGAAGGGCGGGCCCGGCTCGCAGCAGCTGCTGCTTCCTCTCCAAGTCCCTGGAGGGGCCTGAGTCATGGGCCGCTGCCTTGAGTCTGTGAGCTGGGGGCGAGGGTCTGGACACCTAGGTTCTCCAGGACTACTGGGAGATGGGGGTGGGTTGAGGGTCCTGAAGACAGAGAGCGGAGGGCCAGGGGTTGCGGCGGGAAAGGGGTGAGTCGAAGAGTCTAGTCCCACGCGGGGATCTCTGGAGCGAAGCCCCGCCCCCTCTGGCACCGCCCCGCGCCCCCTTCCCTTTCCCCATTGTCCTCAGACAAAGCGGTCGCCGCCCCCCGCCCGGCCCCCAGGTCTCTGTCTCCGTCCCTCCTCCTCTACTCCCTCTTCCCTCCTCCTCCTTTCCTTCCCTCCTCCTTTCCTTCCCTCCTCCCCTCCCTCCTGTCTCCGGATCTCCCTCAATCCCACTCTCCTCCTCTTCCTCTCTCCTCCTCCCTCCGGACGCCAGGCTCCTCCGCACCCCCTCCCCTGGGAGCCCCGCTGGCTAGTGAGTTGACTGAGGGGCTTCAGACTTGGGGAAGGGGTGTCTCCTCCCTCTGTCCCCGCTCCTGCCCCCAGCCAGGACCTTGGGCTGTCTCCTCTTTGTGCCGAGATTGTCTGTGCGGTCCGAGCTGGGTGGGGATGGCCGGCTATGTCAGGGTTCGGTGAGATCGGAGACCCGGGCATAGGACTCGAAGGTCCGGAGAGCAGAGTCGTGGAGCCGGTGCTCCGCACCCAGGGTCCCGGGCCTGGCCGGTGGGAGAGGCAGGCGGTGGTGGCGGGACGGGTGGGGGTGGACGCCAGGGTTCCGAAAGTCCCCAAGGGACGGTATTTCCCCCCGACCTGCCTGGGGGCGGAGTGCAGGGCGGAGGGGTGGCGGCTGGGGGCCGGAGAGGTGTGGCCCGAGCGGATCTGGGAGGGGAGCCAGGACCTCCCCGGCCCGCGCTGAAACGCGCGCCCCGCTCCTCCCGCGGAGCTCTATTTCCCCTCTGCCTCCGGAGTCCCCTTGCTCCCCTGGACCTCTCCACTCTCCGCCCCTCCTCACCTCCCCGCCCCCCCTCCTCAGGTCCCACCACCCCTTCTCGGGCGGGATTCCCTGACCTCCCTTCCCACTCTAACCGCCTCTGGAGTAGCTGTGGGGAAACCTCGCCTGACCCCTACTCCCCCGCAACCCCCCCTCCCCCGCCTCTCTTTTCTCTCTCCTCCCTCATGCCGGCTTCTTTTTCCGCCTTTCTCTCCTCTCACATCCTTGGGACTGTCTGTGATACCATTAACCGTACATTACCAAATCTGACTCCTGCCTCTTTGCCCTGAATCTCCACTCTTCCTCTCTGCCACGACCCCACCCCCACTTGGTCCACAGCTTTTTCTTCACTTTCTTAGTTTTCCCCTTTCTCTGCTTTCCGTCTTCTCCCTCTTTCCCTCTGTCTTCACCCTCAGCTCCTTTGCCCATCTCTGTGTCCCACCTCTCCCCCTCTACTTCCTCTCCGCCCACCCCCAGTCTCACCCCCAGGGCCTCTGGAGCCTCTCCTTCCTGTTCTCTGGCCCCAGCGCTCGGCACCCTTAGCTCAACGCGGTCATGGCCACCATCCCAGACTGGAAGCTACAGCTGCTAGCCCGGCGACGGCAGGAGGAGGCAGCCCTTCGTGGCCGGGAGAAGGCAGAGCGGGAGCGTCTGTCCCAGATGCCAGCCTGGAAGCGGGGGCTCCTGGAGCGCCGCCGGGCCAAGCTTGGTCTGTCTCCTGGGGAGCCTACCCCTACACCTGGGACTACAGAGGCTGGACCTCCAGACCCAGACGAGTCGGCTGTCCTCCTAGAGGCCATTGGGCCAGTGCACCAGAACCGATTCATTCGGCAGGAGCGCCAGCAGCAGCAGCAGCAGCAGCAGCAGCAGCAGCAGCGTAATGAAGAACTACTTGCAGAAAGAAGGCCTGGGACTTTGGAGGCCAGGGAGCAGAGATCCAGCCCTGGGGAGATGCGGGATCAGAGCCCCAAGGGAAGAGAGTCGAGAGAAGAGCGGCTCAGTCCCAGGGAGGCCAGAGAGAAGAGGATAGGGGGAGCCCGAGAGTCAAGCCCCAGGCCTTCAGAGGCTTGGGACTGGAGGCAGAGCCCAGGAGAGGCTGGAGACAAGAGCTCCAGACTGTCAGAAGCGCGGAAATGGAGGCTGAGCCCGGGAGAAACTCCAGAGTGGAGTCTGAGACTGGCAGAGCCTGGAGAACAAAGCCCGAGGAGAAAAGAGGTGGTGGAAAGTAGACTGAGCCCAGCGGAGTCTGACAACCAGAAGATGGGCCTGACAGAGGTCCATAAATGGAGGCCCGACTCTGGAGAGTCTCAGGAACAGAGTTTGGTACAACTGGAGATATCAGAGTGGAGGCTGAGCTTAGAAAAAAGAAAAGACTGCTCAGAGGAATGTGGGAGAAAAGAAGAGAAGCCAATTCCAACACTGGCCTCAGAAGAGATTACAGAGCTGTCAGAGACCCTGAGTAGGGAGGCTCCAGACAGCAGCTCTGGAGAAGTGGAGGCAGCAGAACAAAGGCGTAGCCCTGTGCAGGATGGTGAGAGGGGACTGAGGCTGACAGAAGGATGGAAATGGACCCTGAATTCTGGGAAGGTTCGAGAATGGACACCCAGGGACACAGAGACTCAAATTCAGAAACCAGTCCCCCCAGAGTCTGCTGAGAAGTATCTGGGGCCCTTTGGTACAGAGGCTGGAGAAGGCGAGGCTGAGAAGGAGAAGGCGGGGGCTCTGGGCAGGCCTTTGAGAACCCTGCAGAACTGCAGCTCTGTGCCCTCCCCCTTCCCACCAGAGGACGCTGGGACTGGAGGCTCTAGAGGGCAGGAAGAGGAAGCAGTGCAACCCCGGCCCCCACCAGCAGCCCCTCTGTCTCCCCCACCCCCAGCCCCACCTGCCCCCCAGTCCCCTGGGGATCCCCTCATGAACCGACTGTTCTATGGGGTGAAGGCAGGGCCAGGGGTGGGGGCCCCTCGCCGCAGTGGACACACCTTCACAGTCAACCCCCGGCGGTCCCTGCCCCCTGCAGCCCCCACCACTCCTCCGGCCACCCCAGCCACAGCTGATGTTGCAGTCCCCGGAGCTGGGAAGAAGCGGTACCCAACTGCTGAGGAGATCT
This sequence comes from Panthera uncia, assembly GCF_023721935.1. Classification (NCBI taxonomy): domain Eukaryota; kingdom Metazoa; phylum Chordata; class Mammalia; order Carnivora; family Felidae; genus Panthera; species Panthera uncia. The sequence goes on from NW_026057580.1 coordinate 11,510,234, forward strand.
TGGTTCTGGGGGGCTACCTCCGTCTCAGCCGCAGCTGCCTTGTCAAGGGGTCCCCTGAAAGGCACCACAAACAGGTAGGGAACAGCTAAGCCAGCTTTCTTTAGAAGCCTGCTCATTGGTTCTTTCTGTACTCCTTTCTTTTTTTATATCCCTATGTTCTGGTCTTCCTCTATTCTTTCGTGCTAATTCCTGCCACAACCCTTCCTCCTCTGCACACACACCCTTCCTTCTTGTTGCCCTCCTTTTCCATTCATTTCCAAGCCCAAGAATCCTGCCCTAAATCAAGTGCTGTCTCTGGGTGTGTCTCTCTCAGGGTGTGCCCAGGCTGCTCACTCTTCATTCCCTCAGGCTCTGAGTCCCTCCCTGCCCCCCATTTCTTTCCTTCCTTTCCTCTGAGTCTGGGACACAACCCGTGTGGTGGAGACCTGAGCTGAGGCTACAGCCTAGAATCTATGAGAGCAGGGTCCTCAGATTGAAAGCACACACAGCCTCCCAGGGGAGGGAATGTGGGGCCAGGAAGCCTGAAGAGGCACAGGGGGTGCCTTTGGGGTTCTAGGGGAAAATGGCAGGGAGAAGTGAGTGGAGGAAGTTCTCAGTCCCAAGGCAGAGGGGGCAGAGCCAGTGAGGGAACTACTGGGATGAGGGTGGGGGAATGGAATAAGGCTGGCCAAAGAGAAGACTTTTGAACCCCAAGTCTGCTCCATGGGAGAGGCACACACAGAAGCCATTTGAAGTGGGTGACCTCAGGGTTGCACACCCCCAGCTGGGCCACTGCTTTAAACAGTGCTCCCTTCTCTCTTGGGACAAGAAAAGCCTTCTCTTCTTCCAAAATACCCCCACCCCTCACTCCCCTTCTTCCTTCCTCCCTGGGCTTCCCCTCCCTCCCCAGAACTGGCTCAGCAGTTGGTTTTCCCCTCTCTTCCTGTTGCCCTGGCCTCTCCCTCCCTTTGGGGTAGCAAAAGAGAGAAGTGAATTTGGAGACACTGAGCTGAGAGCAGGGAATACAATGGGAGTTGGGGACAGGGATGGGGGCTGAGGCCAGCAGAGGGTTAGAGGTTAAACTGGAAAAAGGACAAAGTGCAGGAAGTGGGAGCAGCCAGGCTTCTTGCTGTGGCTTCAGCCCAACCCCTTCCTTACACACCAATCAGTTTCCAGCTTGAAAATCTCTAAGGAAAGAGAGGTCCCTGCACCTAACACATCTCCTCAGAGACTGAGAAGCCCTTCATAGTGTCCAGTTGTCATCTCATCTGACGTCCTCAGATTTGTCTTGTGTGTGTGTGCGCGCGTGCGTGCTTTGTCAGTGGGAAACCACAGGGACCAAAGACCTAGATTAAGCTTGCAGGACACTTGATCCCCCAGTTCATCCTCATGTGCAGCTCAAGCTCCCCTCCCTGAGCCATGGTACCTGAGTCTATCCTGAGCACTCTGACTGCTACCCGCCCCTTCCCCTTTGGGCTGGACAGATGTTAGGAGGTAGGCCAGGAACTGCCAGAGTGAGGTGTTCAGACAAGTCACTTCCTATAGAGGTTGGCCTGTGCCTTTGGGGAGGAAGAGCAGAGGGAGGCATGAAATTCAGGGCCCAAAGCTGGGGACCATGTGAGTGCAGGACAGGACCTGTGATGGTGACCATACCTAGGTTAGGGAGCAGGGAAGCCGGAAGCAGATCACCCAAACAGGAAGCCTGGGGTGGGGGCCGGAAGGCTGGTGGGGCTGAGTGGGGAACCGCTGGGCCCTAGGCCTGCCAAAACTGCTCAGGATGTGGTGAGAGAATGAGGAAGCCATAGCTGCTCTAGGGGTGGGGGTGGAGAGAAGCAGCACAGAGTTTTCTAGACCCAGACACCTCCCCCTCCACCCTGTCTGAGGCCTTCTTCCCTCTCTCTGCACCCTGCTCAGCAGGGACTGACATGCTTGTTCCAGCTCTGACCCAATCCACTTGCTCTGGGACCAGAGGACTGCCCCCTCACCCCCTTCCCGAAATAACTCTTGTTTGGAAGCTAAGGCCATCAAATGCATCCTTGCCATGGGAGAGAAATCCCAGCCCTGTCTTGTGGCTGGTGTCCTTCCCCAGAGGCCCTTCTAGCTGAGAGATGGGCCCCTCCCCTCTTTGGCCCCCTTGTGACTTTATATAGCTGATGGGAGAGGAGCAAGTGAGTCACACCCCTCTGTACTCCCTCCACCAAACTCCCATGGAGGCTGTGCATTCCTGAGAAACCCAGTCAGAAGTTGTGGGGGGGGGGGGGATGTGAGCAGAGAAGCAGGATTGGAGAAGAGAGACAAACAGATTGAGAACAAATAAAATGAATCATTTTTCAGAGTGGATAACAAACCATGGAGCTTGTTATCCCAAAAGGGAATGTGAAAAGAAAATAAATGGGTTCCCAGAAGTTTGGGTAAATCTGTCAGTAACAGAACCAGAACTGGTCCTTCTGAAGAACTGGGATATAAGGGATCTGGTTGCTGTCATGCATTTCTACCAGCAGTTCCACAGATAGACTGTGTACCTTCCACACTGGTCCCCAGTGTTGGTTGTCTGTGGGGATCACACCTGAGGTCTGAACCAACTCTTCCTTACTCACCATAGCAACTTTCATGCTCTTATGGACAGTGGACACAGAATAACAAGTAAATTCTCTGGTAGATTAGGAGGTGGTAAATGATTATGGAAAAAAATTACAACAGGGTAAGTGGAACGTAGACAGCGAGAAAGTTGGGGGAGTGAATATGAACTTTAAATAGGGTGACTGGGAGAGAGGGAGCTATGGGGGTATTTGGGGGAACAGTGTTCCAGGCAGAAGGAATAGCCAGTGCAAAGGCCTTAAGACTGGAGTGCCCCTGTTGGCCTTAGAGGAACTGTGACCAGGGTGGCTGCAGTGGGAGCAGATAGTTGCCTGAGAAGTGGGGGGTAGGGAGAAGTGGTACAGTGGGAGTACCCTGTGGGCCTTCGTCAGGCTCTGGCTTTTCCTCCCAGTGAAATGGGGAGTCAATGGTGGGTTTGGAGCCAAGGGGTCTCTTAGTTCCAGCTTCCCATGGGAACCCATGTTGCACATTCTGTACAGCCCTTAGCATCCACTTGTCCAGCCACCCTCCCGGTTTCTCTTTTCTCACACCCCAGTCCATGTGGAGACTCAAGGATGCAGGGCCCAAGCTCCAAGTTTCCCAAACAGGTCTTCTGGGAAGACCTGAATAGATGGTCTGGACCTTTCCAAGTAGTTCACACAGAATCCTCCTGTTTGTCTCCTTAATCGCTTTGGCTCCCAGAGTTAATCCCACTCTGCCCCTGCCCCTGAGCTTCTTAAAAGGGCAAAGGGGAAGAGTAGAAAGGGAATGAGAACATCTGGGGCTCGCCTGCTCTTGGGACAGTGTGTTTGTGGAGGATTTCTGCCCCCTCCAGGTCCCCTCTGGCTTTTTGCCTCTGTCTCTGCATGTTTCTCCTGTTGCGCTTTCCACCCCAACCTGTGTTTGCATGGACTTTCTTCTCTGCCCCTGACGCCTCACCTAGCTTCCCTTGCAGGGACTCAAGGGCCCATCTCCTCTCTGTGTTAGGGGAGAGTCTTGTTTCCTCTGGGCTTTTCAGCAGAGTCTCTTCTTCCCTCCCAGGCCCCAGCCCCACTTTGTTGTGAGTTCACTCCAGCTGTAGGAGAGGAGTGAGGGGGGGAGCAGGAGGGCACAGGTGTCCAGGGTTTCTCAGGAACAGCCAAGGGTCTGAGGATGTGGAAACCAATGTGCTCTTCCTTGCTTTTGCCTGGGACTCCCTCTAGCCACCTATTTCCTGCCAACTCAAACTTCCTACCTCTGGGAAGCCTTCTTGATTGCCCTCAGGGTACCCAAAGATTCGGTTCTGATCACAGGGGTTATCTCCACGTATTTTCTTTTTACCCTTCTGCCACCCACAGTCTAAAGAGTAGGAAGCTGGGTCCTTTATTACTCACTTCTGCACCTGTGTCAAAGTTCAGGCAAAAGTCTGATGTTTTGGAAATGATATGATAGAAGAAGGGAAATCTGGGATTGGAGAGCCTATATCAAAAGGAAAACTGGGTGGGATGCCTGGGTGGCTCAGTCGGTTAAGTGTTGGACTCTTGGTTTTGGCTCAGGTCATGGTTTCACAGTTGGTGAGTTCAAGCCCCCTCACGGCTAGCTCCATGCTGACAGCAAGGAGCCTGCTTGGGGTTCTCTTTTTTTTTTTTTAACGTTTATTTATTTTTGAGACAGAGAGAGAGTGTGAATAGGGGAGGGGCAGAGAGAGAGACACACAGAATCTGAAACAGGCTCCAGGCTCTGAGCTGTCAGCACAGAGGCCGACGCAGGGCTCAAACTCATGGACCCCAAGATCATGACCTGAGCTGAAGTCGGACGCTTAACCGACTGAGCCACCCAGGCACCCCATGGGGTTCTCTTTAACTCTCCTCACGTTTTCTCTCTCTCAAAATAAACAAGTATTAAATTAATAAATGCATAATAAGTAATATTTATAAATAATTTATTATTATGTATTATATTATATTATATTATATTAGTGCTATATATATTATAATAATTAATACATAAAATAATAAAAATTTAGGGGGAAAAAAAGGAAAACTGGATCCCTGGGCCCCAGAGTGGATAGGGAGGGTAAAGTCAGTAGGGTGCCCAAATCCAGCTCCCCTCCCCACCTGGCACGTGCTTCCCTAGGAGCTTTCCCAGGCTGAACTCCATGCCTCCTGCGTTTCTCTCCTACTCTCAGCTCAAGATCTCCTTCAGCGAGACAGCATTGGAGACCACGTATCAATACCCCTCTGAAAGTTCAGTGCTGGAGGAGCTGGGCCCAGAGCCTGAGGCTCCCAGTACCCCCAGCCCCCCAGCGGCCCAACCCGATGACGAAGAGGATGAGGAAGAGTTGTTGCTGCTACAACGGGAGCTCCAGGGCGGCCTGCGCACCAAGGCCCTGATCGTGGGTGAGCTGAGGCTCTGCTGGTCCGAGGACACCCCCTGGTGTTCCTATTGGGCACTGCAGTCCAGGAGGGAAGGGGAGGAATTAATTAATGTTGTGCTCCTGGAAGAGACTTGGTAGGATCTCTAACCCCACCCACTCCCTTGACAAATGGGGAAACCAAGGTCTTAGAAAGTGAAGTGCACAAGGGATCTCCAGATTTCAAAACCATAACTCTGAGCACTCTACTGTGGTTAAAAACACAAGGTTTTGGTCAGACAGGACTGTGTTTAAATTTTTTTTTTTTTTTAATGTTTATTTATTTTTGAGATAGGGAGAGACAGAGCATGAACGGGGGAGGGTCAGAGAGAGAGGGAAACACAGAATCTGAAACAGGCTCCAGGCTCTGAGCAGTCAGCACAGAGCCTGACGCGGGGCCCGAACTCCCGGACTGCGAGATCGTGACCTGAGCCGAAGTCGGACGCTTAATCGACTGAACCACCCAGGCGCCCCAAGACAGGACTGTGTTTAAATTCCATCTTGTCTCTTACCTGTGGTGTAATCTCCAGGAAATTACCTGCTCTCTGGCCTTATTTTTAGCAATTATGACATGGAGCTAAAAATAACCACCTCCTGGGGTTTACTGAGAGGGTTCAGTAATTTTTATGAAGCATCTTGGAACTATGGCTGGACATTAAATTACTTAAACTCATCTGGGGTTATTGTGTGATTAAACAGGTTGTAAGAATGCCTGGCACAGAACGCAAGCTTAGTGAATGATGGCTGCTGTTATTGTAGTAGCAAGCACTCAGCATGAAAGATATAAAGACTTATCTTCAGTGTGGAGAGTAAGGGGGGAAGGCAGGTGGCAGAGGCCCTCACTCATTCTCTATCGTTATTGCCTCCTCTCCCACAGATGAGTCCTGCCGGAGGTGACCCTCTTCCAACATACGGTCTATACCTTCCCCTTTCCCAGAACTGAAGATCCTGGAGCCCAGAAGATTGAGAACAGAGAAACCCTGAACATGAGCTTGGAAGGGAAGGCAACCGACATCTTCCAACTTGCTTTCCTCATCCTGTTTATAGGGGCAGAGCTAGTTACCCACAGTTTCCACATTCACCAAATGTCTCTGATGTGAGTGCATCAGACATGCTGGTGCACCCTGGGTGATTCAAGAGTGAGCATCAAGTCCTGGGGAGGAGCACAGAGCTCATGGGGGTGAGGGGTTGGGGGAGGGAGATGAAGCACCTCTTACATCTCCATGGACAGAGTACACTCTCCAGCCTTCCTTTACTCCCCACCACCCCTTGAGGGCTCTTACAATTTAAACACTCATCCTGGGCAGCCTGCCCCCATTCTATTTACAGGCCCCTCTCCTTCCTGTTCCTTAGGTCACTGCCCCTTTGTTTACAGCTCCTGCCACCTCCCTTGACCACCAGCCTGGTTTACAAACCCCACTAGCTCCCAGCCCTACCTGCCAAAGTCCCAGGTTTACAACCACACCTACATGTTGAGTCTATGTGGAATCCTCTCCCCTGTCCCTGGCAGTTGCCTCATTGGGGGTGTGGCTTCTTCCACTTTTGCTCAGTCTGTACCTCTGTTTTCCCCAAGAGGAAAGTCTGGGAATCCTAACCCTAACCTTGTACCCCCATTTAGTTATTTAATTCTGTTCCTCCTAGTGGTTCACAATTGAATTGCAAGGGTGTGGAGTGACAAACAATGCACCTCAACTCTTCTCTCCCATTTCTCCTTCCTTATCAACTGCCTGTTTGGTTTTTGTTTGTTTGTTTGTTTGGTTGGTTTTTTTTTTGAAGTTTTCCATAATAAAATGGAGATCTCTCCAACTCTCCTGCTGCTTTTCCTTCTTTAGAAAAAAAGTATGTGTGTGGGAGGTTCTGTGTTTCTCATACCAAGCCTCTCCCATCTTCCTATTGGCCTTGAAGAGGTAGTGGCTACGGCTGCAGGAGGGAAAAATGATGGAAGTGAAACAGGAACTCAATACTGACATGAAGAAAGGGCTCTGTAAGAGCCCTGTATCTGTTTCTCGAAGGACTAGCAGGAAAAGGACTGGTTTGAGGAAGGGCAGGAAGAATCCACTAAACTGGAAGTGCCACAAGGGCAAACGATGTCAGTTGGGTTTAATGAAGTAGCCCAGGCCTCACAAAACTATTACTAGATTGAATGACTGAACAAATACAGGAATAGATGAAAATAGCTAAAATATTGGAATTGAAGAATTTCAGTATTTAGAAGCCTGCTAGAAGCAGCCAGCTAGTGTATAACACTGGCTAGTCCAGGGGCATTTACTTCAAGACTTGGGACCATATATAACAAGACTAAAATTGCTGCAAAATATAGTGTATGTACAGAAGTGCAGTTTTCTGAAAACGAGTCCGCTAGACAATGGGTTTTATACCTAAAGGTTTAAGAGCCATTGATAATTCATGGGTTTGTTGCCCAAGTACACTGAATGTTGGCATTTCAAAGAATTTCTATCTTCTATAAATGTGGAAGATCTATACATGTAGTTTGCTTATCAAGTCTTTTTTTTTTTTTTTTTCTTTCTAGTTTGCTAAGGTAGTAAAGACTTGTTTGAGTAGTTATAGTCCTACTATTACGGGAGTTTTCTCAGCCTAGTCAGAGGAGACTCCCTTTTACTAAATACAAAATAAGACAAAGTGATCTTAAACACATACCAAAAGTCTTCAATTTACTAGCAAAGGAACAAGCAAGGTGTTAGAACAATGAGCCAATTTAGAGAGGGTGTGAGTATAGAGGGAAACAATGCTTACATTAGTAGCTAATTAAGTAAAGATCCTAATCTCTTGTAACCCAGGAAAGCAGGGCAGGAAGCTCTGATATGCCTGTGGTGCCCAAAGTCCATCTCAGAAACAGAAAACAATGCATCTAAGAAGTCAATGCTAAGGAGCTACCTGTGGCTGTTGGATTATTTCATTTCCCAACAGTAGTATCTGATCAGTCCAGTTAGTCATAAAAGTATGAAACAGGGTCAAACCGACGTCAGATAAGCAGAGAGCAAGGTAACAAGTTCTGCTTATTTTTTGATTAAATGCCACCAGAGAATTCAAGCGGTTAGCGAAAATGTAGAACACAGTTTACACATTTCTTAGTTTGGAGACTTTTAAAAATAACTTTAAGACAGCACAAAGAAAAAAGGGAACCTTTGTTTTTTTCCCAAATCCTGTTCCTGCTTGGAGGTCCTTGCTTATTCCTAACCTGTATTCCTTCCTGCTGCAGGTACAGTGCTAACAAAGGTAACTCCTAAACAGCATGGGCTAATCTTTCATCAGCATGTACCTGACCTTCCATTTGAAAGAGAATCTCCCCCCACAACACACAAACCTTGCATTATTTTTTGACATATTTTTGACCATAGGACTTACATGTTTTATTATGTATCTCGTCTTCGACCCTCCCTTCGGTAAGGGATTTTTTCTGATTAGTTCTTTGCCATATCCCCAGCAACTAAAATTGTGCTTAGCACACAGCATTTGTTGAATGAATAAATGAGAGAGGCATCCACAGACCGACCATCAGGGGACGACTGAGGAACTTAGTAGAGGCGGAAATAGAACATTTTATCCCGAGCCTCAGGGGCGGTACCGCGAGGTTTGAACTCGCTCGGCCACCATAGTGCTTAGACCGGAAATGATCGGACGCTTCCGGCCTCGGTGGTCCGGGAGGAAGGTTTGGGGCTGTCGAAAACCGAACCTCAAGGTCCTAAGGCAGGTCCTTTGCGGAGCTGAGACTCCAGCCTAGGACTCCAGGTCTCCGGGCCTCCGACGGGACGGCCGCCAGCGTGGCTGCTCGAGAGAATTCAGGGCCAGGAACGGGGCAGCGTGGGTCACCATGGCGACGCCAGCTGGGCTGGAGCGCTGGGTGCAGGACGAGCTGCACTCGGTGTTGGGGTTGAGCGAACGGCATGTAGCCCAATTTCTGATCGGTACCGCGCAGCGCTGTGCCTCGGCCGAGGAGTTCGTGCAGCGCCTCCGAGACACCGATACTCTGGACCTCAGCGGGCCGGCCCGGGACTTCGCCCTGAGACTCTGGAACAAGGTGTGGGAAAGGGTGAGGCAGGGCCCACCGGGAGAGGAGGTGGAGCAGGGGAGGGGCCCCAGTTTATTTGTCCTGGTGAGACTGGGCTAACTGTTGTTCGGGGAATTAAATAAGCTCAGTTTACAAGCACCTAGCCTTGTCCGTTGTCGCCTGGGTCCTGTGCTAGGTGCTGGACGTCCAGCTGTGGGGAGAAGTTCAAGGAGGGTTAAGTGCTACAGAGCAGTGTTTCTTGAACTTTAATATGCAGAGACTCATTCAAGACCCTTGTTAAAGTGCAGATTCCGATTTATTAGTCATGGGATGGGATCTTAATTTTTGCATTTCTAACTAGTTTCCGGGTAAATCCGATAGTCCACAGACTACACTTTGAATAGCGAGGCCAGAGAAGAGAGGTGCTGGGGCACTTGGGTGGCTCAGTGGGTAAAGCGTCCGTCTTCAGCTCGGGTCAGGATCTCCCGCTCTTGAGTTGGAGCCCTGCCACCAGCTCTGTGCTGACAACTCAGAGCCTGAATCCTGCTTCGGATTCTGTCTCCCTCTGTCTCTGCCCCTCCCCCGCTCACTCTCTGTCTCTCTCTTTCTCTCTCAGAAATAAATAAACATTAAAAATTTTTAAAAAGAGAGAGAGAGAAGTTCTGTGGAAGGGCAGAAAAAGGTAGCAGTACTGATCAAGGCATGCGGGCCCAAAAATTCCTTGAAATTTGTCAGAGAAGGGGAAAGTAGTAAAGGTGTAAAGGTGAGCTTCTAGAGGACAGAACTGTGTATTTCTTGTCTTTGTATTTCTCTCACCTGACAGCACCTTACAAAACAGGTATATGGAAGAGTGAAAGTGTTTGGCATGTTGCTAGAATGGCATATAGCCTGCTTTAGCTGTCTGGTGAGAGATATGGTGCCTGGTGAGAGATAAATTTAGAATGTAAGTAAGATGAGGGTAGATGATTTATGTTAATCTGTTTAGCATCTCTGGAATCTGATACAGTGCCAGACATATGACAAGCCTTTGCAAATCAATCCTCGTAGCATGTCGGCCGCCAGCATGGCTGCTTCAGAGAATTCAGGGCCAGGAACGGGGCGCGTGGGTCATCATGACGACACCGGCTGGGCTGGAGCACTGGGTGCAGTGGTATCAGAATGACTTAATCATGAGGAACAACAGAGGCTGAGCAACTGAGAATTGATTTTGAGAATGCAAAATAAACTCCATGAAGGCAGGGATTTTTGTCTTTCGTTTATTCCTGTGTTCGTACCTAGCAAGTACCTGGTGCATTGGACAGGTTTCAATAAATGTTAATTACTGGATGAACATGGTGTGAAGCCATTGGGAAGAGGGACAATGAAGGCTGGTTTAAGATCAGGTCATTCCTTAAATTTGGAATGGGGCAAACTTGGTGGGCAGAGATCAGGAGTTGCTCACATCCCATTATCTTCCCTCCTACTGAAAGGTACCACGGAAGGCAGTGGTAGAAAAGCCAGCTCGAGTGGCAGAGCGAGAGGCCCGAGCCCTGCTAGAGAAGAACCTATCCTATAAGTTGCTGGAAGACAGTGAGGAGAGCAGTGAGGAGACCGTAGGTAGAGCTGGGAGCAATGTCCAGAAGAAGCGTAAAAAACGGAAACACCTCAGGAAGAAACGTCAGGATGAAGAGGAAGAAGAGGAGCAAGAGGTTTCTGAGAAGGAGAAGAGAAAGACAGGGTAAGACAGAAGCAGGATGGGGCAGGGGATGATGGGATGATAAACCTTCTAGGAGGCCTTATGTGATCCTTCGGGCTGGGCTGCAGAGGAAGTAAACAGCTGACTGAGAAGCCAGAGTCGGAGGATGAGTGGGAGAGGACTGAGCGAGAGCGCCTTCAGGACCTGGAGGAACGTGATGCCTTTGCTGAGAGGGTTCGGCAGCGGGACAAGGATCGGACTCGAAATGTCTTGGAGCGGTCAGACAAGAAGGTACATAGGAGCAGCATGTTTTGTAAATCCCCAGGAATATTCCTGGTTGGGTGTGATTGCAGAGATAGTAATCTTTGGGAAGACCAGCGATGGCCTCTGGTGGTATTCATCTGTATGGTAAAAGGACCCCTCTGGGTGCTTTGGCTAAGGCGACCCTCTGCTGAACCTGTAGCCCTAGAGATTCCCACTGAGAAGGGACATTTCTTCATGCTATGGTATATCAAAACCTTGTGATTCTAAAGGGGGAGTGACTGTGGCTTTGGGAGATTTTGTCCTCACAGTGCTTTACTCTTGGCTTCTTTTCCTAGGCTTATGAAGAGGCTCAGAAGCGCCTCAAGATGGCTGAGGAAGACCGGAAAGCCATGGTGAGTCCCAGTGCCCAAGAAGCCAACATCAGAAGGCAAAAGGAAAGACTTTCTAATGAAGTGGTTTGGGGTAGGGGAAAAAGGACACGAAATACAGCGGGGATGCTGATGGGGTGTCAGGTCCCTGTTGACAGGAGCCTACCAAGGACAAACTTAAGTTGTAGAGGGAAGGAAGCTACACACAAACCCTCCTGACTCCTTAGAATTAAATCACGCTGTGTTCGTAAAGGAAGTGTGAGCTTTCCCTTTTCCTGAGACTTAATGAGATGTAATCAAAAGGCATCTGGAACATCAAGGGGGGTGGCTGGAGGGCAGGGGCAGGGCAGCTATCCCACTGCCCAGGGATCTGCCTAGGGATATGCTGACCATTCAGTTTGGACACACCCAGTTCCAAATACCTTCGTACCATCTAGTCTCTCTATCCCGGACATGGCCTTGTGATCTTCCTCTAGTTTCCTGAGTTGGTCTTCTTACTGAATGGGGACACAACCCTTGTAATTCATGAACTGAACTTGTTATGGTATAAGTTTAGTTAGGGTAGGTGGTTTTCCAAAGGTTTGGTCTTCCCAAGTAAGGTTATACTTTGGTTTCTCAAAAGAATTTTGAGACTCTTGATGTCCTAAGAATGACCTATTAGAACTCAGGTCTCTCCTGACCAAGCCGTCTCGTGACCCACCCCACAAAACAATTGTGGTCAGAGAGTACTAAGACATTTGTCTGTACAGGTGTAATGTTTTTATTTGCCAGAATTTAATTTTCCTTTTCTTTTTGAATCATGAAAACTTCCAAACAAATAAGAATGTTGAAAGCATTAGTATAATGAACATTCATATAAACTGGATTCAGAAATGGTTAATTTTTTTCTTAAGTTTTTTTTTTTTAATGTTTATTTTAGAGAGCGAGCACATGTATGAGCGGGAGAGAGGCAGAGAGAGAGAGGGAACAGAGGATCTGAAGGGGACTCTGTTCTCAGAGCAGAGAACCCCATGCAGGGTTCGAACTCACAAACTGTGAGATCATGACCTGAACTGAAGTAGGATGCTTAACCAACTGAGCCACCCAGGCACCCCTAGAAATGGTTAATATTATGTGTAGTATTTGCGATGTCTGTGTGAGTGTAGGCTTTTTTTTCTTTTTGAACCATTTAAAAGAGTTTAGACATGGCATTTTATCCTATTAACATGTACCTTCTAAAAATAAAGATATTGTCCTCTAAAGCCACAGTGCCATTGTCACACCCCAGAAGATGAACAGTACTTCTCATGTGTCAACTAGGAACCTGTCCATAGTAAAACTTCCCCAGTTACCCCAAAATGTGTTTAGTAACTGCTTTTCCAAGCAGGAACCCAGTTAAATTTCCTACATTACATTTGGTGTTTCAGACTGTTATATATTTTTTTGTTTCATTCTCTCTCTCTCTCTCTCTCTCTCTCTCTCTCTCTCATCTTGTACTATGTCCTACATTCTGGATTTATCTGACGCTTATCTTGTGGTATTGAGTTCTTCTATGCCCCATGCTTCCTTTAAAGTGGAAATTATATCTAAATCTTGCCTCAACTCAGATTAAAAAGTTGTGACAGGAACACCTCTTGGGTGGCGATGTGCACTTCACATTATACCACATCAGGGGGGACATCCTATCCGATGGCTACCTGTTAGTGCAGATATCCTTTTTGCCAACAGCCTTTCATCTAATGGTTTTAGTAGCCATTAGATGCAGATCCTTTCCTGAATCTGCTGTTTCACTGGGGATTGCAGAAGGTGATTTTTGGAGTTTGACATCCCTTCTACATTTTTTGGCTATCCTTGTTATGTAAAGAAGAGCTTTTCCTTAACAAGTAGGAATGAGCTATCATTCCTTTTTAAAAGGCAGGGAAAATGTTTAATTACTAATTTTCAGAGTAAGGAGTTTGGTGTAACAGCCACCTCACTGGGGGCAAAAGCTTTTTCCCATTCTTAGTGTGTATGTGTGTCACATTGGACTCACGAATTTCTATTTTGCAGTATTTTATAGTTTCATATCATTATTCTTTTTTTTTTTTTATTTTGAGAGACAGTGCATGTGCATGAGTGGGGAAAGGGCAGAAAGAGAGGGAGAGAGAGAGAGAGAGAGAGAGAGAGAATCCCAAGCAGGCTTCACTTTGTCAATGCAGAGCCCAATGTAGGATTCCATTCCACAAACTGTGAGATTATGACCTGAGCTGAAATCAAGAGTTAGATGCTTAACTGACTGAGCCACCCAGGTGCCCTATCATGATTCTTTTTGATGTTTATATTGCCCTGGGTTGTTTTTGTTTGTTTGTTTGTATGTTTGTTTGTTTGTTTGTTTGTTTTAGTAATAGCTACACCCAGTGTGGGGTTTGAACTCAGGATCCTGAGATCAAGAGTTCCATGCTCTTCTGACTAAGCCAGCCAGGTGCCCCTCAAATTGCCCTGGTTTTTTGTCCATATTTTAAAAGGATATCTTCTGCTTTACCCATCAGGTTGGAAGGGTATTTGATTGTGTACTCACATTAGATCATGAGCATAAACTTTTAAGTCTTCACAGAACGAACAAGAAAAGCCAAGCAATTAAACCGAATTGGAGCCCCCAACGAAAGGGCTTAATGAGGTTTTGCCACCACAGTAGAGGAGGTTGTTGTGATCTGGAGAAGACAATGTTGCCACAGTGGGAGGGCTCAGGATGAGAGCTGAGAAAGGTCTTATGGATGTGGCCAGTCTTTTATTGGTATCCATAATATGTCCTAAAAAGCTCATATCAAAGGAACCTGTAGAAGCCAAATGACACATTGTAGGAGGCGGGGAGAGGTTAGTTTCAGAGAGCTAGGCCTTTCTAATTACATCTTGCCTTACAGAACACTTTCTGATGTTATACTTCCATTTTTTTGTATATAGTGTATTTTTCCCCTTTTCCCAAACCATAGTCATTTGATTTAAGACCAGGGAGCATCTAACAGACTGAAGATTACCTACTGTTTTTGGCACAGCCAGTGGTTTTCGTTTGAGACCTGTGCTTCTAAATGCTGGTATTAGCCCTTTTGTTTTCCTCCTTTCCACTAAGTTGAATAAAATAATAATATAATCTAAAATATTCAAATAATTGCCCTGATGTATTTGTATTGACAAAGATGGTGAGACTGTCCAGAAGTCCTTCCAGTTGGATCGTGCTGCTAGAAGATAGTGTGTGGGGTCAGTGTGTGGCTTTCAGAGAGGCCCAGCTTGGAGTATACCATTAGGTTGGACATTGCAGAGGGACATTGCCAGCCTGTTGGGGAATTTGTCACTTTTACAGATAGATAAGGAAAGGGGTTGCTATTCTAATAAGATAAGGATTTGGTTGCCCTGTCCTGACCCAGGTCCCTGAGCTGCGGAAGAAATCCCGCCGAGAGTACTTGGCTAAGAGGGAACGAGAGAAACTTGAGGATCTGGAGGCTGAGCTGGCTGATGAGGAGTTCCTTTTTGGGGATGTGGAGCTGAGCCGACATGAGCGGCGGGAGCTCAAATACAAGCGGCGAGTGCGGGACTTGGCCCGAGAGTACCGGGCTGCTGGGGAGCAGGAGAAGCTGGAGGCCACCAATCGTTACCATATGCCTGAGGAAACCCGAGGACAGGTGAGATTAAGCAGAATCAGCTTCAGCCCTGCTCCCCAAGCTGAGGGGAGGGAGGTCTTGAAGGCATTGACCAGGGCTGTGGCTGGCCCCTTCTTTGTCTTGCCTTTCCTGGTGGGCAGGGGTAGTGACTGGGGAGGAGGGGCCTGGAAAGAAGGCATCACCTATCTTCACATGTCCTCTCCATAGCCAGCACGAGCTATGGATCTAGGGGAGGAGGAATCAGGTGCCCCTGGGGAGGAGCAGCGGCGCTGGGAGGAGGCCCGGCTGGGGGCAGCGTCCCTGAAATTTGGGGCCCGAGATGCTGCCTCCCAGAAGCCCAAGTATCAGCTGGTGCTGGAGGAAGAGGAGACCATCGAGTTTGTCCGGGCCACTCAGCTCCAGGGTGACGAGGTGAGCGGGAGAACTCTGGGACATCCTAAGGAGGTTGGGAAGCTGGCTCTGAAGCTCATGCCATTCTTTCTCCTTCTCAGGAGCCATCAGGCCCACCACCTCCAACCCAGGCTCAGCAGAAAGAGTCCATCCAGGCTGTCCGCCGCAGCCTCCCAGTGTTCCCATTCCGTGAGGAGCTCCTGGCTGCTATTGCTAATCATCAGGTCCTCATCATCGAGGGTGAGACAGGCTCCGGGAAGACCACCCAGATCCCGCAGTATCTCTTTGAGGAGGTACAGTCATCCACACCCTCCAGGTTGCTGGGCACTGGCCCTTGACAAGCACAGTCCTGTCAGACCTTCTTTTACATGGTGTTTTGAGTAGCTGCTTACCTTTTCGTCTTCAGTCACTTAGTCTTTTCCTCTAAATTGTGAGTTTCTTAAGAATAAGGACAAACCCTTTATGTTTCTATTCTCACTTGCTGCCACAATGTTTGTGTCTGGTTCCATACATTCATGTTGGAAGAACATGTAAAGCGGATAGATGGTGGGCTGTGGACCTTCCCATGCCAGCCAGCTCAGCTGTTGCTCCTCTGCAGGGGCCAAAGAACGAAGAGTCAAAGGACTCATTTTCCTTTTTCACCTTCTTTTGTTTTCCATTGCATCTGGGTCTGCCCCAGTTGTCTGTCCTGTTCCCCCTCAAATCTAGCAGGGCCTGAACATGATTACCCAGACACTGGGACTCTCAGGGCTGGGTGACGACGCCCTCAAGGGCCCTAGGTGTGCTGTCCTATCCGTTTGCCCTTGTGGTCTGGTTTTCAGGTTCTGTCTGTTCCCTCCATTCCCCCTGCCCTGTCGTGAATTTACATCTCTTTCTCTGAATTGTCCTGGGTTCCAGGAGCATATTTAACAAAGAGAAAACCTCTTCTCTTGTCATTCAGGGTTACACAAAGAAGGGAATGAAGATTGCCTGCACCCAGCCCCGGAGAGTGGCAGCCATGAGTGTGGCTGCCCGAGTGGCCCGGGAGATGGGTGTGAAGCTTGGGAATGAGGTGAGATATGTGGGGACCGAAGGGCGAGGGGAGCCTCTAGGGTCTGGGACGTAGCCCACACTGCACAGGGCTTCACACCACAGGTCCAGGCCCTGGCACCTCGTCCCCTAGCCCTGCACTCCCTTCAGGGAGCACCAGCCCAATTTTGATTGCTAATGGCCCCCTTAACAGGTTGGCTATAGCATCCGCTTTGAGGACTGCACGTCGGAGCGAACTGTCCTCCGCTACATGACAGATGGGATGCTCCTCCGGGAGTTCCTCTCTGAACCTGACCTTGCAAGTTACAGGTACACAAGGGGTCCCCACCTCCCACAAGAGAGCCACCATCTTCTCCTCTACCCCATCTGCTGCCTTCCTCCCCCTTCAGTATCTTCCTGTATCTCCTTTAATTTCTGGCCTTTCTTCTCTTTAGTCTTACCCAGCTAGTTTGGCCTTTGTCTTCTGACTAGCCCACCACTTCTTAGATCTTTATGGTGTGGATGGTACTAGGACTGAACTGCAGGCGCCATAGAGATGGGGTAGAAGAGACTGCAGAGAAGTCCTCTCCCTTCCCTGCCCACCCACCGCCCCCTGCCCTGTTGCTTCCAGAGTGTAGAAAATACCAGGATGGTAAAGTAGTGCTGTAGAGACTTGAAAAGCCATGTGAAGACCCTTTGAAGAAACTTAGAATGTTCAGCTTAGAGAGAAGAAACTCAGGGGACACATCCTGGTTCCCTCTAAACATGGGAAGGGGTGTTACTTGGAAAAAAAGGTCAGACTTGTTTCACGTGACTACAGACAGTACATGGAGCAACCATGGGAGAGGTTATAGTGAGACAGATTTCAGCACAATACCAAGAAGCCAGAGTGGTGATTGGAGGGGCTGTCAGTATGCCTGGACCCTCACTCTTGGGCCTTTGGCCAAAGTCTTGGAGTGCCTTGGCCTGTGAATAGTGAGTTCTCAGTGTTGGTGTTGGCCAAGCAGGGCTTTGCATGAACATGTGTTTAGGAGGAGAAGGGATCTGTGCATGGGCTAGTGGTGGGGTCAGGCTAGCTGAGCAATATGTGCCTTTTTAACTTTTAGGAGGCTATAGATTTCTGGTCCTAGGATATCATATATGGAGCAATAGAACAAATATAATTTGAGCCTTCACATCCCTTGCAAAAATCTCAGAACCCATAGAAGGCTAGCCAGTGTAAGAGTGTTTGGGGCATGGAGTTTTCCCATCAAATCAGCCTGCTTTGTGAAACAGCTGGGGACTACACCAGCATAGTCAGGGTTAGGCACAAAGGGTTGAGCCAGGGGGTGAGCTCCTGCAGGCTTGACTGTCACTTGGAAATCCAAAGACTTGAGCAAGGATAAAGAAGCATGGCACACATGTAACTAAGGAGGAAACCAAGAAGCCTGCAAGGTCCTTTAAGTTTGGGGTAGAAAGACTTAACCGCTCCCTCTCTCCACAAAGAGGCAGCAGGACCAACAGGGACACATCACAGCAGTCCATTGGGAGCCTGGGAACTTCTGGGCTGTTCAGATCGTGGTGGCTCAGATCTGTCTGTTCATCCCCAGCCAGCCTGGGGAGCCCAGCCTTATTTGAAGAGGCCCTGCTCTCACTTTTTTTCCGCTTTAAAACAGATATTCTTACTTCTGTTGACTCTGACAGACCTTTGACTCTGATCCAGAGAGGATTGTCTGACTTGTCCTGGCCTTGGCTTCCAGCCTCCAGATCTTGGTTATTGTTGTCTGCCAGGCTGGAATAGGCTGCAGACCCTGGGGTCTTGACCTTCTTTAACTTTTTGTTGGTCTTCCTTAACTGGGGTGATTGGCTTCTCCTTGGAACTCCCTCCTCCCACATTCACCTTTGGGCTCTTTACTTCCATTTGTGCCCTTATCCAGGGCACCCTAGTGTCCTCTCCTGCAATGCCCAGCTTTCCTTGCTCACTGCTCCCCTGTTCTTTCCCCAGCGTGGTGATGGTAGATGAGGCTCATGAACGGACCCTACACACAGACATTCTCTTTGGGTTGATCAAGGATGTTGCTCGCTTCCGGCCTGAGCTGAAGGTCTTGGTGGCTTCAGCCACACTGGACACTGCCCGTTTTTCCACCTTCTTTGATGACGCCCCTGTCTTCCGAATCCCTGGACGCAGGTTTCCAGTTGACATCTTCTATACCAAGGTGCTCCCCTCAGGGAGGATGGACTTAAGTGTGAGGCACCAAAGCTTGAGCCTTTGGAGAAGGTTGTTCTAAAGATGGAAGGGGAAATGGAGAGTCCAAAGGGGAACTGGGATAAAGTGGTTACTGAGCTGGGAGAAGAGGAAGAGGTTTCCTGAGCAGATGGCCTTCCTGTGACCCTTCTCCTCCTCATCCCCAGGCTCCAGAGGCTGACTACCTGGAAGCTTGTGTGGTGTCTGTGCTGCAGATCCATGTGACCCAGCCTCCCGGGGATATCCTGGTGTTCCTGACAGGACAGGTGTGACATGTAGGGGAGGGATGATGATGTGTGTATCCCAGGGGAAGACAGAGCTGGCATGTCAGCTGTATGTCACTGGACTGTTCTCCCCATCCCAAATCTAGGAGGAGATTGAGGCCGCCTGTGAGATGCTCCAGGATCGCTGCCGCCGCCTGGGCTCCAAAATCCGGGAGCTCTTGGTGTTACCCATTTATGCCAACCTGCCTTCTGACATGCAAGCTCGAATCTTCCAGCCCACACCCCCTGGGGCACGAAAGGTTAGTTGGAGAAACCCACACAACTAGTAATGGAAAAGAGAGTATGTGCCTGCCCTGTGCAGGATATGTCCTGGGCACTGTTGCAGCTACAGGGTTCAGTAATAGTCCCTCACTTCCAGAGCTGGAGAGAGAGAATAATTCAGCATGAACTGAGACATAGCCAAATACATGATCTGTTAAGTAGCACTGTAGGGGTGCAGAGGAGGAGGGAGGTCCTTGGTGTGCCAGCAGGTTAGATTTGATCTGGACCTTTAAGAAAAATGGTGGGGAATATCAGAGCAAGGCCTAAGGTGAGTTTGAGATCAGAGCGTTATCTAGAAGGCTGAGTGGAAAGTTCACAAGGTGAAAACTTTGGGCTGATATTAGGGAGGGCCTTTCATAGCAGTTGAAAGCATTTGGACTTCAGATGATTGGGTGGCATTCAAAAGGTTTTGAGCAAAGATGTAACTTTCATTCAACAAATATTTAACAAGCTCTCCCACATGCCAGTTACTGTTCTAGGGAACGAAGATACAGTGATAAACTAAGTCCCTAGCCTCCCAGAGTTTATAGTCTAACAGAGGTTAGGAGACAGTGGACATGTAAATACACAATGCTGATTTATGACAAATGCTAATGCTGTGGAGAAATACAGTGCAGCTTGGGAAGATGGAGACTGACTCTAGGGGGTGGGAGTGAGGAATGGCAGGGAAGTATTTTCCTTGGGGTGTAGGGAAGGCCTCTCCCTCTCCAGTAAGGTGAAAGGGAAGCTGAGGCCTGAACCTGGTGAGGGAGGGAGCCAGGCTGATAATCTGGGAGATGAGTGTGTCCAGCAGAGGTAAGAGCTTATGCAAAGGACCCGAGTGAGGAGTATGCTCGGACCAGCCTGGGAGCCTGGCTGGGAGCCCTTACTCAGAGGTAAGGTCAGAATGGTAGCCAGGGCTGGATGACTGAGGGCCTTAAGGGACTTGTATATAATTCTCAAGTAGGCAGGAAGCCATTGAAGGATGGGGTTAGAGACGTGACAAGTTAACATTTTTAAAGAACCATCTGGATGCCAGGTAAACAGGGCTTGGAGTAAAGCCAGGAAGACACATGAGGAGGCTATTGCAGGAAGTAGTGGGGGAGGGTGAATGTGAAAGTGGTGTTGGACAAGATGGAGGCAGGGACCTGGACCCACCCTCTCCCATTTCTGAAAAAAGTTCTAACTCCTCTTCTCCCTATTCCCTTTCCACATCATGTCCCTGTTTATCCCTACTTCTCCCTTGCCTCTGCCTGGCCTTGGACCTCTCTCCTGCCTTTGGATATGAATGCCCTCAGCTCTTGCCCCTTGTCTGCACCTGCTTGTCTACTTGAATCTTCCAGGATTACTTTTTCTAGGTAACTTGGTGGGTGGGGTCCCTGGGTGATTCTACATCCTTTCACTCAGGTGGTTGTGGCAACAAACATCGCTGAGACGTCACTCACCATAGAGGGCATCATTTATGTGCTGGATCCAGGGTTCTGTAAGCAGAAGAGCTACAACCCTCGCACAGGCATGGAATCCCTCACTGTCACACCCTGCAGCAAGGTCAGCCTGATTGGGCTCTAGCAGGGTCTCCATGGGGAAGGTTCAACTCAGAAACCTGTGGGAGCTTCTCAGAGGACAGGAAATAAGCAACCTACATCCTCTCAGATTTCTTTTTTTTTTTTTTTTTTTTTTTTAACATTTATTCACTTCTGAGAGAGAGAGAGACAGAGCATGAGTGGGGGAGGGGCAGAGGGAGAGGGAGACACAGAATCAGAAGCAGGCTCCAGGCTCCAAGCTGTCAGCACAGGGCCCGACGCGGGGCTAGAACTCATGGACTGCGGGATCATGACCTGAGCCGAAGTTGGATGCTCAACCGACTGAGCCACCTAGGTGCCCCCTTTTTTTTAAATGTTCATTTATTTTTGAGAGAGACTGAGTGCGAGTGGCAAGGAGGGGCAGAGAGAAAGGGAGATACGGAATCCAAAGCAGGCTCCATGCTGTTAGCACAGAGTCCAACGTGGGGCTCAGACTCACTAACCATGAGATTGTGACCTGATCGGAAGTCAGATGCTTAACCGACCAAGTCACCCAGGTGCTCCCATCCTTTCAGATCTCTTGCATAAATATTGCCCTTTGTCTTTTCCCTCATCAGATTGTCAGCTGTCCTGCTTCTCCTTTCTTTCCAGGCCTCAGCCAATCAACGAGCTGGTCGGGCGGGTCGGGTGGCTGCAGGGAAGTGCTTCCGCCTGTATACCGCCTGGGCCTATCAGCATGAGCTGGAGGAAACCACTGTGCCAGAGATCCAGAGGACCAGCCTGGGCAATGTTGTGTTGCTGCTCAAGAGCTTAGGTTATTGGGGTCCCCCAGTTTTCCTGAGAGGAGGGAGGTGGGGTTAGAGTCACTGGTCCTTGCAGAGAAACTGTCTATTCCCTCATATCTTTCTTTAGGGATCCATGACCTAATGCACTTTGATTTCCTGGACCCTCCACCATATGAGACCCTGCTGCTAGCCTTGGAGCAGTTGTATGCTCTGGGAGCCCTCAACCACCTTGGGGAGCTCACCACGGTGAGGTGGGAGGGCAGCATGGGCTGGGCAGGATGAAGGGATTGGGGGTAACCTCTTGAATGGTGGAGAGACACCTGAAGGAGGACTGGCCTCACCTCTCTTTCCTTCCTTAGTCTGGTCGAAAGATGGCAGAGCTACCAGTGGATCCCATGCTATCTAAAATGATCTTGGCCTCTGAAAAGTAAGCAACCCTCACCCTGCCCAAACCCCCAGCACACAAACCAGCTGTGCCTCTTTCTGTCTCTTGGGGCCATCTTTGTTATCTTGCTTTTTTTCTCTACTGTATTATTCTTTAACAAGTAAGTTAGAAAGCTCTTACTGCCCCTTTTGAGGCTCACAAGGGGCAGTAAGACACTGTCTTGCCCTTCCTTGATCATGATATGAAATGGATAAGATTGACTAACAGAAAATTTGGGGGCATGAATGGATGTGGAAGTCCCTTCACACCTGTGCAGAGTGCTATTTGTGGACTGGTTTGGGGACTTACTCATTCCTAAGGTTTCAGACTGTAACATTCAGATGTAGTTGTGGAGGGATCACCTTTAAATGCCATTCCCCTGCCATGGTTGAGGTCAGAGGTGATTACATGAAGTGCTGTCTTTCCCTGATGCACACAATACACACCTTCCTCCTATAGAACCCTCAGAAGTCCCAAGTGCTTTCCTGTCCCCACCTCCAAGGATAGCCCTCCTCTGTTATGTTTCATGTCCTCGACACGCATATTGCCATTGCTGCAACCAAAATCTGTCTGCTCTGGTTTGTAGCCATTATCCTAACCAACAGTTTCCATGTGAGGACATAGCTACACACAGTGATCACTTTTCCCCTCACCGTGTGTCTGTTCCTGTGTGTCTTCCTTTGAATCCTCATGTTTTCCCCTTCCTGCCCCAGGTATAGCTGTTCAGAAGAGATCCTGACAGTGGCTGCCATGCTCTCTGTCAACAATTCCATCTTCTACCGACCCAAGGACAAGGTCGTCCATGCCGACAATGCCCGTGTCAACTTTTTCCTCCCTGGTGGGGACCACCTGGTTCTGCTAAACGTTTATACACAGGTCACTGGGCATGGATGATGGGAATGAGGGAGACATGGGGGGAGACTCTGGTTCTGCTACTTATCCCCCCCACTTCTCCCCCCTTTTTTTAACCGTCTTCACAGTGGGCTGAGAGTGGTTACTCTTCCCAGTGGTGCTATGAAAACTTTGTACAATTCAGATCAATGCGCCGAGCCAGGGATGTGCGGGAACAGCTGGAGGGGCTCTTGGAACGAGTGGAAGTTGGTCTCAGCTCCTGCCAAGGGGACTATATTCGTGTACGCAAGGTCAGCGTTTCTTTAGTCTGCTGTTCCCCACACCCCCTCAATCTATGGAGCAAGCTTCTCCAGCGGCCTGCAGTCATCCCTCCAGCCTGAGGATATGTCCTCTTCCCCTGTGGAAAGTGTGCTCTTCTGTGCTTTCTCCCCCACGCCAATGAA
Source organism: Panthera uncia (assembly GCF_023721935.1). NCBI lineage: Eukaryota > Metazoa > Chordata > Mammalia > Carnivora > Felidae > Panthera > Panthera uncia. The sequence goes on from NW_026057580.1 coordinate 11,533,285, forward strand.
GGTTCCTTCTCAGTGGGTTCTTCATGCATCCTTTACCTTTCTAGTTCTCCAGAAGCCTGAACTAAAAAGGTAGTGAGTGCTTAGGGTGCTTGGATATCTGGCTTTCTGGTTGACTTTCTTTCCTGTCTGCCCTTAAGGCCATCACAGCTGGTTACTTTTACCACACGGCGCGACTGACTCGTAGTGGCTATCGCACAGTCAAACAACAGCAGACAGTGTTCATTCACCCCAACTCCTCTCTCTTTGAGGAACAGCCACGCTGGCTGCTCTACCATGAACTTGTCTTGACCACCAAGGAATTCATGAGACAGGTGAGGGGACCTTCCCCTGCCCAGGAAGGTGGAGATATGTGGGGCGGTGGGATCCTAGCAAGCTCAAAATCCAGATTCAAGTTGCTGAGACCAGCAGAGAAAGGAAAACACATTGATTTAAGGTAGGATAAAATAGAAAGACATTGTTTCTAACAGCTGTGTCAGCATCTACTAAGATCTGCATACTCATTCAATGAATTAATGAATGAGAATGCCTGTTGTCTCAGTATTTTCAGATGCTGGGGTGAGAATGGTGAACAAAGCAGATGTGGTCTCTGTCATGAGTGTAGTTTATATAGCTTTATGATCAGATTTTTTAGGGATAGTTTGCTTGGGATCCTGAATGACATGTAGAGGTGTGTCTGCCTTTGGGGTATATAGTATTAGAACCTGGCACCTTTCCCCTAGCCCTGTAGTCAAAGGTGGAAAAAAAGAAACTTTTTGGTCAAACACGTACATTATGAATCTAGTTTGGAAAAAGGGGAACCCTGCTAATTTTTTTCATCTCTTCTAGGTATTAGAGATTGAAAGCAGTTGGCTTCTGGAGGTAGCTCCCCACTATTATAAGGCCAAGGAGCTAGAAGATCCCCATTCTAAGAAAATGCCAAAAAAAATAGGCAAGACACGAGAAGAGCTAGGGTAAAGAGAAGGGAACACAAACACAACCCAACGCCAGCTCCTTTTCTTTCTGTAGTATTATTTAATATCTATTAATAAAAGTATTTTTGGAATAAAGCTTTGTAGGAACTTTTGAGATGCAGAGAAAGTGACGTGGAAATTCTCATATATTTACTTAGACTTTATTATTTACAAATTAAATTACACAGCAGCTTTACATGGCATGAGATGGCAAAAAAGGAGAGAAAAGAGAGGAGGAAGCTGGCTCCCAGAGATTCTAGGCCACCTCCACCTCCACCACTTGTGCGTATGTAGCAAAGTCTTCAGTGCTGCCTCCACCCAGTTCCTGGATCAGGTCTTAGAACACAGGTGTAAGTTGGGTTCTGGCTCTGACAGTCCTAGAGCCACCAGGGCTCCCACTAGCAGTTTCTTCACAGGTGTTGGGGGTGAGTGTGAAGGCATCAGCTGCAGGAACAAAGGTTAATGCCAGCTGGTGGGATGTTCTATCCCTTCACCCCATCCCCATCCAGTCTAAAGGACTCACTTTGTCTAGGCGATGGCGACAAATGAGGCCATTGGAATTCAGGAAGAAGGTGGAATAGGCATCATAAGTCCTGGTGAAGGGATAAAGAAAGGCTTACTGAGGGAGGTGACTGATCGCAAAGTTTAATTCAAGCATTTGTTTAAACCAGTAGTTGCTAAATTTTGCTACACACTAGATCACTTGGAGAACTCTGAAAAGTCCTGATTGCCGAGGCTGTACCCTGTCCCACTTAAATCAGAATGTCTGGCACCAATATTTTTTAAAGATCCTTAGATGATTCCACCATGCAGCAAACTTTGAGGACCACTGGTTTGGGCTGAGCCTAACAATTTCTTGAGATTCTACTCTCTGCCAGAAACTTACCAAATACTCTACCTAGGGTTGCGAGGCTCAACTTATTACACAGGAATTTTCATTTGTTCAATAAATATTTGAATGCCTACTATGTACCACACAATGTACATGAAGAAACCTGAGTTTAGAGGTTTCCTTACGCTCAGTCCCTATTTCTGTATATTAAAGTAGACTAAAATGAAATCCCTGCCCTCAAGAAAAAGCTTGCAGTCAAGTCAGAGTAGATCAAGGATTGTCTGGAAGACTAGACCATCAGAGTCCTAAAGTAGGATTAGGAAACTGACTGGATCTTTTCTCTTACTGGTAAAGCTCTTCCTTGTCACGCTTGTAGAAACGCAGGAAAAGCATGTGGATGGGCAGCCCCACAAGCCGCCAGCGGGCTTGCAGGGTCCAATTCTCTGGGTGGCGGGTCAGCTGTAGAACCTCCAACCGAAGTTGTGCAAAATAGTTCCAGGCCAGAAAGCGGCAGAGGGTCAGTGACAGAATGTACCATGTTAGGCCCCTGTGAAGAAGGGATGGGAAAGCTATCTTATGATGGCATAATGAGAAAAACCTCACTGGCCTCTGGGGAATGGGAAACAGTTGTGAGAAGTAGCAGGACCTTCTCTGGTAAGTGAAAAAGGTCAAGTATAAAGCATTGGGTGGTTTTCTTTCCCAAGGCCCTACCCGTGCCTGGATTCTCACTTGGTGCGTATGTTCAGGATCTCATTGATGAATTCCACATCCGATGAGTAGAGAGTATAGTCGTGGGAGTGAAGGAAGAGATTGGGAAGCTAGGTGGAAGAAGAAGGCATCAGTCCAGTAGGAAAGAAATTATCCTATTTCTCAGTTTTCTCTTTTTGGTGCCTCTTTACTCCCCTCTGAAAGGAAATCTCATTCCATGTCTAACTTCCCTTAAATCAAAACTGAAGAACATCTCTTCCTTGGGAAATGACATAATACATATATTTGCCTGCCTCGTGATTTCAAGAAAATCCTCTATTTCCAAGTATTGCCTACATCCCTTCTCACTGTGGGTGAAGCCCACTTTCAGGCTGACTTACCTCGTGTCTCAGTCTCTCATACATGATAGCCAGGTGCTCCTCCATACTCGGATCTCCTGATGGCGTGGCAGGGGAAGGGCAAGAGGTCCCAGGGGCTTGGAAAGGTATCAAAGCCCCAGGATAGGGGCAGGGAGGTCCCTCAAATAGGCTCCTAAGCCCATCCAAGCAGCCGCTATGCATCTCAGGTCCTGGTCCCTCCTCTCCCTTTCCTGGAGGGAGAACCACCCATGGTGAGCTGAGGGCCTGGATCTGAGGGAGAGGGAGGGGGGGAGCTCGGGGAAGCAACCAGATAGGAGGGGGTGGGAGTGGGGGAGACCAGAAAATAGAAGATGGAGAAGTGGTTGTTGTGGAGTGGGGCCAAAGTGGAGGAAATGGTAGAGCCCGTGGAGAAAGCTGGTCCTAAGGAGGAAGAATAAAAGGAAAAAAGGTAAGAATCTAGCTGCCTGATACCCCCGCATCTAAACTCTGTTCATTAATATGCTTCCAATCCTGCTCCTCCTGACAGGAGAGAGAAAATTATTAGAGGAAAATGGGATGAATTCACCTCTACTGAAAACAGGAGGAAAGAGTTTCCTGTGACACAGGTACCAGTACTTCCCCCAAAACAGTACACTTGTTTAAGATCCTAACACTGTTTTGGGGGCAATTCCACCTCTCTTACAGGAAGAATCATAATATATTTTTTGAAAAAAGAACGAGTAACAGATTTTCGCTTACTGTGGATGAAATAACGTAGCCTGTAAGGGAACTCCACCAAGCAGTGTGTAACAGAAAAAAAACATCCAACTGGAAGTAGGAGACATTTCTCTGAGCTCCGATTACATTGTGACACCTTAGGCATTCTCATTACCTATGCCTATCTCTTATAAATGTCTTCTTATAAACGAGGACGATGAAGCCACACTGAGTTATTATGAGGACTATATGACCTAATAAATGTAAATAAAACTCCGCGACCTGTAAAGTAGTATGTAGATGTAACCTACTATCATTTCGGGCCCCCCTATGACAGAAACAAGCCCAGGAGACCGTTAAAGGTCTCCAGACCTTTAACGAAGGTTAATGAAACCAGAGGGCTTCATTCCTCTGGTTTACCTACGCTTAAAGTGCGATGAGTGGGAGGCCACTCATAGGCCTAGACCAAGTCTCTCCGCTCTCAAGGAACCCCCCCCCGGGGGGGGGGGGGTGTCTCACTATCGGGAAGGCTGGCGGGCCGTGCAGGTACCTCTGTCCCCAAAGGTGTCCCTGAGGCACCGTCTCCGCCGGGGGCGTGGCCATCTTGCCCACCCTGGAGCTGGGGCCCGAGCCCAGTCCAGCCGGGCCGGCCTTTCTGCCAGGACCGCTATCCGGGTGGAAGATGCGCGAGCTGCAAAGCGCGGCCCCTAGGTCTGTCCGGTCGGGACTTGGAAACTCCCGGGGCAGCTCCGCGGCCGGGCTGCGAACCTCTCCACCCACTGCCCTTCAAATCACCTCCAGGCACAGGTAACCGCAGAAGCTGGGACGAAATGCGGCCTCGCCCCGCCGTCCCAGCTTCAATCCAACCTGCACAACCCAGACCCGGGAGAACCAACATCCCGTGTACGCCACCGATGGCGGCGCAACCCTCCAATCCTCGCGACCCCTCGCCCCTCCATGCACCGCCCAGCCCAGGTGAAAAGAGGCGGTAGGACGCCACTGCGCCTGCGCGGACGGGGCGCGCGCTCCGCCCTACGCGCCGGCTCTGAGGAGGGTCTCACCCCGCCCCCTCCTCTCCCGGGTTTCCTCTTTGCTCTCACCTGGGGGCGAGCCTGGTAGGTACGGAGGCAGGGGCCGAGACGCCGGGCCGCCCCCCGGCTGGGCTGATACATGATCTTCCGGGAGCGGAGACAGCGCCTCCCGTGTCCGGCCTCTTCACAGGGGTGAGCGCGCCCTGGAGCCGGTTTCTTGAAGGGGAAAGGAGGTGGGGGGGGGGGCTGAGAGGAGGGAAACGGAGATGTTGCGCGCTTGCGCACTGCAGCGGATTCCAGGGAAGCGGTGAGGCACTTTGTCTGCACTAAGTGCGCCTGCGCTCGCCTGTTCTTGAGGCTGCCTCAGAGCGCTTGCGCAGTAAACTAGCGTTCAGGGGAACACAGCTGCCTCACGTGCGGCGCTTACGCAAAAGTCTGGGCGATGATAGGCCTGAACCAGGTGCAACAAAGAACGAGGGGTGGGACTGAAATAACGACAATCAAGTTTTTTAGTAGCTCTCGTGATAAAAATAAACTTTTATTGCTCTGGTTAAAAATAAAATACAAATGACTTGGCACTGGTAAGAAAAGCTGTTGAATGAATGAAAGAATTAATGAATAAATATTTCCATTATGAGGGAGGGCTTTGTTTGGCTACCTCCTGTAGTGAGAAATTATACTGACTTTGAAGGTGTGAGAAAGGGTTTCCGTCACCAAGGCCTAGTGCTGCGACGGTCCTGCAAGTTTCGAATGAACCTGGCGTTGAACATGTCCCCACCCATTGTCCAGGACTGAGCTGGTAGGGTCTGGGCCTGTGGAGGAACTGTGTGCATGAGTTCCTCCCCAGACCCATCCTGTGACAAGACCTGCTCCTCGCTGGCAGACCTGGTAGGTGAGAGGGAGATGGAAGGTGAATTACTGGGGTACTAGAGTGGCAATTAAGATCAGGGGCTCTTCAAGGTCTGGCCCTAATGTAGAGTAGGATACATGATGGAGTGAGTATGAGGCTGAAACCATTAGTGCTATGTGTCCAAATCTGAAACCCCTTAGTGCCAAAGTAAGCACGAGTTGAACCTATGGGGAAAGAGGGTTTAAGGATGTTAGGTGGAACAATTTATGGGAGGAGCTGGTGTTCAAAGGAGAAAGTAGCAGACAGTGATGTTAGGAAAGGAGTCAGAAGTGGTGGGAAGCTGGTAGAGGAAGGGCTCAGACCTCACCTATTCTGTGTTTCCTGTTCCCCTTGCTTCCACTCTTGATTGCCTGTGGAAACACCAGGCATGTCATGGGAAGGCTGGAGTAGGTAGTGAATATGGTCTACTTGGTTTGAGGATAAGGAAGGATGAATACTTACCTGTATTGGGGGATGAGGAACTCAATCCCCCATGGCGGCTGTAGCAGCAGCTTTGGGCTACCAGCCCTGGGGGAGCCCCCCTGTAGAAGAAATGGGAGATGATGGGGAAGAGGCTACAGGAAGAAAGATAAGTGGGTTTGGAGGGGGGAATCAGAGAAGAGAAAGGAAAGGAATAGTACAGGATAAAGACAAAGGGGTAATTACCATTCCTATGGGGTTTTAATCTAATCTATGCTTCAGAAAAGGGTAGTGAGCTCATTTTATACCCCAAGATTTTTTGGAACAGTCCTAGTTTGCTGTAGTCTTAGTTCTAGTTGAGGTAGTGTGTTAAAAATAAGGCTAAATGTGATTCGAGTTATGTCAGAAAACCAGAATCACATATAGGCAAAAAAAATTGTTAGACCAGATGCCCTGGTGTTTGGTTTAGAAAACATGGTTATTTTAATTATAGGATATGTCAGACCAGAGGGAAATAGGGAGTGACAAGGCTTAATTTAGGAGGAAAAGAAATTGTACGGAGAGAGGTCCAAGGGTGGGAGAGGGGCAGGAAACCAGAATGGGAAGAGGAATCCAGGGAACAGTCAGGAGGCAATGAGCAGGTCCCAGAGATGTTGGCAGATCTTGACATCTCAGCAATGGCTGGCCTATGCAAAAGGGTAGAAGTCACTGGGGAGAGCTGGAGGTTTCTGGAGGGAATGGGAGAGTAGATCCAGAAGCCTACCCAGAGGATCCAGTGACTACATGGACAGGAGAAGGAACCTGCAGAAGATCCAGTAGATCTCAGAGGTAAGGAAGATGAGAGGCACAGAGGTCCAGAGATCCCAAGGAAAAAAAAAACAGGTGACACACAAACGAGGCTGAGACCTGAAGTTTGGGGGTTTTTTTGTTTTTTTGTTTTTTTGTTTTTTTTATTTTTCTTTCATTGAAAATGTCCATTTAAAAAACACAAAAGAATGCAGTTTATTCAAACAACAGTGAGAAGGGGAAGGAAAAGGAGTGAGTTGGGAGAGAGGGAGATCCTGCTCCCAAGTACTGGGATGGGGGAACACACTGGGAGTAACCTGATCTACCACACATTCAGAAGGTAGGGAGGGGGAAGGATGTTCCATACCCTGGGTATGGAGCAGGGAAGGTTCTTGCTATGGAAGAAAGAAAGGAAGGCCAGAGGAAGAGTTCCTCCATCATCTCAAGACAACCTCACCAGACAGGCATTTATCAGCATCTAGCTACTGGGGAGGGATGTATACAAGAGGGGATCCCAGGAGCTAACAGATACTTGAGACTCAGGGCCTATCTTCTGAAACATGGCTAAGAGTGATCACAGGGTGCTCAACAGGATCTGCTGCCAAGAAACAAACTCCCTCACAGTATCTGGATCTGGGGGACGTGATGGTATCTTTAGAAGTGTGGGGAGTCTAGAGCCTCAAAGCAGACATCAGCTTGGGGGTTCCCAATACATACACAAAACATGGGGAGATTTAGAGTTTGGCAACGTTGAGTGGATCCCTTTGGGGAGCTGGTAAGACCCTGTCCGAGATCACTGAGCTGCTCTGAAGCAGAGCTCATTAGTTGGCTTCAGCAGGCTGAGAAGATAAATGTGGTAGGCAGCACAAAGCAGTATTAGAGCCACCAGTAACACTGTGGAAGGACTATGGGATTTATTCCATGGATAAGACTCCTTAAAAGTTTCCCTGGCAGAGGAGGCCCTTGGACCTTCCTTGGTGTTCTAGGGTCTAACACAGCAAGCAAAAGTGTGCTTCTCTGGATAATCAGTATGAGCCACCCAATCAATGGATCTGGCAGCAAATCAGGCTGTCTGTGGGAGTGTTCGCAGCCCACTTAGGAAGAAGGCAGAAAAGCTACAAAGTATTTGGCCATGTAGGACCCTGACAACACTGTTGCCCAAGAAAGTGGAAGAGGGAATCCTATGAGCTCTGTCAGGTTCCACTGAACCCTGGGGACTACAATGGAAGAGTGGGTCTGGGGTTCTCAGGGAGAGGGGGCTCTGCCCATCCCAGGTCTCCACGGGAGGGGAAGGGGTAGCTGTCTGTCAGTATCGACTCTCATCAGAGCGGGGAAGGGAGCTGAGGAAGGGTGTTATGGACAGGAGAAAGAGAAAGGGAAAGGGAAAATGGGGGAGAGAGAAAAACAGAAAGCAAAGTCAGAAGTGAAGAGAAAGCTAGGGAGAGAAATCAATGAGATGCCCACTCCACCTGTTAAGATGGGCTGCTGCCATATAAAGCACTAACATGGGGCCAGTGGCTCCCCAATATGTCAGAGACACTGCATCTTCCCAGTAAGTATTAAACCAAGATTTCCCCAATTTGACTCCATTTCCCCACCCAATGGATCTGTGTTTTTCCTTCCTCCTGTCTCTCACTTTAAAACTAGAGTCCCTAGATTCCGTATAAAGTACTATTCTGCTCCTTCGTTTATTTCTATACCACTCCTACCACTCCATACCACTCTGTTCCAATATATTCTTATCAAAAGGTTTCAGGCCTCTCCAATCCACATGTCCTACTGCTTCACATCTCTGGTGGATTCAAACTGCCCTTTGCCATTTCTAACAACCTCTCTGACAGTTTTGAGGCTCCCTAACCTTCCCTAACTCCTATTACCTGGTGCGGCGACGCTGGGCTGGACTGCCCCCAGGGTCGGTAGCAAGCAGAAGGCGGGCAGTAGGGTGTGGAGGGCAGAGGCGCAGGGAACGCAGCAGCTCCTGCTCTGGCACAAAGGGGCGGAGGGGACCCCGTTCTGGTGAGTTTCCCAGGCTGCTGGAGCGGGGGGGTGGGTGAACTGGAGGCGTAGCACGGCGAGGGGCCCTGTTTAGGGGCCAAGGAGGCTCCACAGCTACCTTCAGAACTGGCAAGAGGGAAAATACCACAACAGAGAAAGAAGAAAAAAAAGAGGGAAGAGAGTGATGACAGCAAAGATTTGGGTAGAAAAAAGAGAAATCAGAGCCTTTAGAGAGAACTAATCCTTCCCCTGGATTAAGGTCCCCAAGCCCAGCCACCCTACCCCAGTCTTACATTCTCGGTCACTAGAGGAATATGGCTTAATGTCTCCCTCTGCTCTCTTGGGTGGCAGCTTTCTTGCTGGAGCTGTCAGTGAAGAAGACACAGGCAAAGCAAGCATTAGGAGACATACCCTGCACCCCTCCTCCCAGCCACTACCCCCATGACCCCAAACCTCTACTCCCTGACACCACAGTTCTTCCCAGGGAAGGAGAGTTCAGCTCCATCACAGAAGCAGCTCTGTGGCAATGCCTTCACACCAAGAGGGAATTCAAGGAAAATGTTGGAGCATTTTTGAGGGGAGCCAGAAGGAGTAGGTCAAATGCAGAGTTGGGGGAAAAGTTCCAGGGGGAGACTCTGGGGCCTGGGTGATGCAGGAGAAGGATGGCTAAGGGAGGTGAGCTCTTACTGTCAGTGGGTGCTGTCAGGCCCCCCTGGGATTCTGGGGCAGTGGAATGGTCCCAGCTGGGCCAACGAGGACCCCAGGTCCCTCTAGATGAGACGGACAAAGCCCTTGGTTAATCAGGATTGCTTTGGAGAGGTTGGGGTGGGGCAGAACCTCTCCTTCTGGCGCAAAAATAGGACAAAACTTAAGCTTTTTTTAGGAAAAACAAAAGTTTGAGGAGAAAACAAAGACATCTGGAGTTAGCAGAGTAAATGGGAGGCTAACATATTATCCAAAGCTCTACTTTCCACCCCCTTACTTTCCTATTTGCTCCCTCCCTTTCCCTTTCCAGAGGTTCTCTATCACGTGTGGTAAATGAGAGACTTCTCAACAAATCCACTTAGGCTTTATCTGTGCTCTCCTCCCCTGTGGATATTGGTCCTCACTGTCCTTGTTGGCTCTCACTCCCTCTTACAGCCTGTAAGTCAGCAGGAGCTAGATGGAAGAAGCCTTGGCAAGCAAAGCAAGTCATGGATATGAATTGCCTCCCAGTGCCTGACACTGGTCGAAACTAATAACTGGTAACAGACTGTTCTTTGGGTGGCTGCTACTCCCTTTCCTGGCCATGGATGAGGTGAGAGCTAGCCACAAAACCAGATCAACAAGGGAGCACTTCTGTGCAAGCTGTGCTTCTCTACCTGTGGGAGGCAGTGAGGAAGAGTGAGGAGTGGGGCCCAAACTGGCAAGGAACATGTGTGTATGATGGAATGGGGAAGCTGGGCAGCATTTCAGTACCTCCTAGGTTTGGTTTCTCCAGATCAATTTCATTATTTGGTTGGAAATACTAAATTCTGAGCATTGTTTTTTAAAACTAATATATATTTAAACTTTGGACCATTTGTGTCACTATTCTATGATTGGAAATGGAAGGGCTGACTACACTTGTCTGTCCCTCACTGACTGACAGAAACCTGAGGGGTTTGCAAAGAAACGTGACTCTGGCCTATTTTGACGGACCTGAAGGGGCAAGAGACTCCATCAATACCAATCCTCAAACAGGCTCCCAGTGAACTCACTTGGTTAAAGTTCTAACAAACCTAAGATGCACTAAGCTCACAATGGCAATGGCAAACGGGTAACAATTGCCAGAGACTTCGGCTGCTTTAGAATTCACCCAAATTGCCCATGATTGCACTATGCTCCCTGTGGCCTCCAGAGGAACTACCCACTATGGCCCTACAGTTCTACCCATTCACTGCAGCTTTACCAGCAGGTGTAGGATCAACCACAGCAGCACGAGAATGTCGAGATGCTCTCAGGGAGGGAGCAGGGGGCCCTGTGAGGAAGGAAGTGGTGGTGCCCCTCAGTGAGGGGGCCAATGGGATCAAGAATCCACCTCTTTCCTTCCCCTCACCCCAACTACTTGGCCAACACACACAAATTGAGAGAACTTACGGTGCTGATGGGCAAAGAAGCCTTCGAAGATCACAAAGTTGTTGACCTATAAGATGAAACAAGTGAAATATAGTTGTCCATTCAGCACTACCCGGGGACAGAACTTGTCCTAAAAAAACATAGTGGGAGGAACAAAAAGCCAGCCTTCCTGTCCTTGTTGACAGAATCAGTCAAAAACTCAAACCCTGATAAGCTGATCCTAAAAGTTGATATGGAATTATAAAAGATCTCAAATAGCCAAGACAATCTTGGAGGATTCACACTTCCTGATTTCAAAACTTTCTACAAGGTATGGTAATCAAAATGGTATGGAAGAGGCCTAAAGATGGACAGAGAGAGAGACCATTGGAATGAATAGAGTCCAGAAATAAACCCATGTGTTTATGGTCAATTTTCAACAAGGATGCCAAGATGATTCAATGCAAGGAAAAGCAGCTTTTTAAACAAATGGTGCTTGGCACTCTGGAAGGTTCCTCAAAAAGTTAAAAATAGAACTACACTGCGATCCAGCAATTGCACCATTAGGTATTTACCCAAAGGATATAAAAACACAGATTCAAAAGGGAACATGCACCCCGATGTTTATAGCAGCACTATCAACAAAAGTCCAACTATGTAAAGAGTCCGTGTGTGTGTGTGTGTGTGTGTGTGAGAGAAATGGTATATCTATAATGGAATATTACTAAGCCATAAAAAAGGATGAAATCTTGCCATTTGCAGTGACATGGATGGAGCTAGAATGTATTATGCTAAGTGAAATAAGTCAGAGAAAGACAAATACCTTATGATTTCACTCATATGTGGAACTTAAGAAATGAAACAAATGAACATATGAGATGGGGGAACAAACTGTAAGAGACTCTTTTGCTTTTTAATTTTTTTAAGCTTTATTTTTTTTGAGAGAGAGAGAGAAAGCATAAGCAGGGGGGCGGGAAGAGAGAGGGAGACAGAATCCCAAGCAGGGTCTGTGCTGTCAGTGCTGGAATTCACGAACCATGAGATCATGACCTGAGCGAAAATCAAGAGTCGGACGCTTAGCTGACTGAGTCACCCAGGTGCCTCAAGAGACCTTAAAGATAGAGAACAAACTGAGGGTTGATGGAGAGAGGTAAGTGGGGGATGGGCTACATGGGTGATGGTTATTAAGGAGGGCACTTGTTATGATGAGCACCAGGCATTGTATGTAAGTGATGAATTGCTGAATTTTGCTCCTGAAACCAATATTGCACTGTATGTTAACTACAATTTGAATAAAAATTTGAAAAGGAAAAAACAAAACAAAACAAAAAACGGTGCTTGGACAACTGAATATTCACATGCAAGATACTGAATGTAGGCCTACACCTCACACTAGACAAAAATAACTTCAACTGGGTCAAAGATCTCAATTTCTTTTTTAATTTTTTAAAGTTTATGTATGTATGTATGTATGTATGTATGTAGTCTCTGCATCCAACATGGGGTTCAACTCACAGCCTAGAGACCAAGCATTGCATGCTCTTCTGACTGAGCCAGCGAGGTGCCCCAAAGATTTAATTGTTAAGAGCTAAAACTATGAAACTCTTAAAAGGAAACATAGGGAATAATATTCATGACCTGGATTAGACAATTGTTTCTTAAATATGACACCAAAGCATAAGAAAGCAAAGAAAAAAATTAATTGGACTTCATCAAAAGCAAAACCTTTTGTACTTCCAAAGACACAATTAAGAAAATGCAAAGGTGGGACACACCTGTGTGGCTCAGTTGGTTAAGTGTCCAACTCTTGGTTTCAGCTCAGGTCATTGTCTCCTGGTGTTTGAGTTAGAGCCCTGAATCAGGCTCTGCGGCTGGCAGCATGAAACCCGCTTGGGATTCTCTCTCTCTCCCTCTCTCTGGCCCTCCCCTGCTTGTGCTCTGTCTCTCTCAAAATAAGTAAACTTAAAAAGGAAGGAAGGAAGGAAGGAAGGAAGGAAGGAAGGAAGGAAAGAAGGAAGGAAGAAAGGAAGGAAGGAAGGAAGGAAGAAAAAAATGAAAAAACTCACAGAATAGAAAATATTTGCAAATCATACATCTGATAAGAGTGTTATATCTAGAATATATAAAGAACACTTAACAACTCAAGAACAAAGAACACAATTTAAGGGAGGGTGTAAATGGGTGGCTCAGTCAGTTAAGCGTCCAACTTCAGCTCAGGTCATGAACTCATGGTTTGTGAGTTTAAGCCCCACGTTGGGCTCTGTACTGACAGCTCAGAGCCTAAAGCCTGCTTGGGATCCTGTGTCTCCTGCTCTCTCTGACCCTCCCCCCTCTCACGCTCTGTCTCTCTCTCTCAAAAATAAACATTAAAAAAAATTTTAAAAAAGAACACAATTTAAAAATGGGACTTGATATTGGACTTGGAATAAACATTTCTCTGAAGATAAGCAAATGGCCAATAAACATTTGAAAAGATGCAGATCTGCATTAGTCATCAAGAAGATGCAAATCAAAACTGCAAAGAGATAACAGTGCATAGCCACTAGGATGACAAATGTTAGTAAGGATAATGAGAACTTGGAATACTGTATATTGCTGGTAGAAGATGTAAAATGTTGCAGTCATTGTGGAAAAACATCTTGTCAGTTCCTCAAACAGATAAAGAATTACCATTTGACCCAGCAATTCTACTCTTAGGCATATACCTAAAAGAACTATAAAGATATGTGCAAACACAATCTTGCCCACAAATATTCACAGCAGTATTATTCATAATAACCAAAAAGTAGAAACAACCAAATCTGAATCAGCTGATAAATGGATAAACAATGATAAATTGATAAACAAAATACGATATATCCAAATAATCGAGTATTATTCACCCATAAAAAGTGATGACGTACCAATACATGCTACAACGGATGAACCCTCTGAAAACATTATGCTAAGTGAAAGCCAAACACAAAGGCCACATATCGTATGATTCCATTTATATAAAATGTACAGAATAAGCAAATCCACAGAGTAAATTACTGGTTGACAAAGGCTGGGGAAAGGGGAATGGGAAGTGACTGCTTAATGAGTTCTGGGTTTCTCTTTGTCATAGAAATGGTCTAGAATTAGCAGGAATAATCACACAACATTGTGAAAATACTAAAAATCACTAAACTGTATATTTTAGATAGTTAAAACAGTGCATTTTATCTCAAAAACAAAAAACCCATACCCTACTTTTTAGTTCTCCCAGGACCCAAGCAAATGGGAAAGACAGCACACAAAACATCAGGGAAGATGAGGCATCCCGAACTGTCAAAACAAAAACTTAAACATTCACACACATTAACAAGACCAAATAGTTTAAGTATATAAACAATGAGAAAAACTAAGAATTAAGCAGGGTTCAAATGGGTGGAATTGTTAAGAGAAGACATGCTGGAGGACAGGGTGCCAATTGACCATTTTAGAGTTATTTTGTCAAACCACATTCAATTTGACCTTCACAACAATCCTTGTAGTCATAATGTTAAAGAAGAATAAAAAGGCTTGGAAACATGGCCTGCCGAAAGCCAAGTAGCTAACAAGTGACACAGCCAGGACTTAAGCCCCAGAATCTTGATTCTAGCTGCAGCATTTCGGCCAGGAATATAGTGTAGTCATAAAGAGTGGCCAATAGCTGGGATGCCTGGGTAGCTCAGTTGGTTAAGCATCTGACTTTGGCTCAGGTCATTATCTCACAGTTCATGGGTTCTAGCCCCATGTCAGGCTCTGTGCTGACAGGTCAAAGCCTGGAGGCTGCTTCAGATTCTGTGTCTCCTCTCTCTGCCCCTCCCCTGCTCACATTTTGTGTGTGTCTCTCTCTCCCTCAAAAATAAATAAAAAATTAAAAAAAAAAAGAGTGGGCATTGGGTTCACGTTATTGCCACTTATTAGCTGTGTGAACTTGGTCAAGTTGCTCATCTGTATAAACCCCTAAGTGGGGTCAATAAAAGCACCCATCTCAAAGAGAGGTACAAAGATCAACTAAGATGATGCATGTAGACAGCACACAGAGCTCATGAATCATTATTTACATAATTATACTCTACAATGCTTTGGTCTACAGGTTACCTTGGTATGCCCAATATGGTATGCTCCTCCCACCACTCTCCACTGCCTCTTAATGGAACAAAGTATTAGGGGAGGACATTCTAAATATAAATAGATCCTGCCTATCTCCTGCCTTGACCCTGTCTACAGGCCCACCCTCCTACTCCAGCAATAATTATTGCACATGCACAGCATTCCTGCCACACCATACTGCCTGTAGTACCCTAAAAGGTATCTGAATACCTATCTGCTTGTGCTCATGCTGGTTCCTCTATAGGAAATGCACTTTAGCCTGCCTACTTCTGTCCCCATGACATTCAGCTTTCACGATTAAACTAAGTCAAGCCTTCCTTTACCCAACCCCCACCCCAAGGTAGCACTCACCACCATGTCTTTATGCCTTCTTCTGTAAGTACATCAATCAAATCATGTTAGTGGATTGTCCATGCTCCTATCCAAAGCTAACTTGTCAACCCAATCCCAACCCCTCCTGCCCATTCAATGACATTGCTTCTGCAATTCTCCCTATGTTCTGACATCACATTTTCTATTAAGTCATTCTTATATTGCTGGTTCTTCCAAACGGAAACTGTCAACCCTGTCTTAATCCACTTTCCCCTCTAGCTCTTGCTCTATTTCTTTGTTCCCCTTAAAGCAGCATTTATGGCCTATTCTTGCCCTCTCCACTTCCTGGCTTCTCAATCTCCTTAAACCCAATCCATCCAGGCTTCTACCCACCACTACACCAAAACCCCTTGTCAGGATCACCAGTGGCCTCAGGCAGCTAAATACAACAGTCACCTCTCAGGCCTCTTCTGACCTCACTAATCAGCAGCATTTGACTCGGTAAGCCATTTCTTCCTCCTGGAAATGTTTTCTTCATTAGTCTTCCAGGTCACCCTACCTACCTGTAAATTTTCATCTACTTCACTAGTCGCTCCTTGGTCACATGTGCTGGTTCTTCTCCTCCTCTGGTGACACCCCTTAAAAGAGTGCTTGGGGTACCTGGGTTGAACACCTGATTCTTGGTTTCAGCTCAGGTTGTGATCTCATGGCTCATGGGACCAAGCCCCACAGTAGGCTCTGCACTGACAGTGTGGAGCCTGCTTGGGATCTTGGGATTCTCTCTCCCTCTCTCTTTGCCCCTCCCCCACTCACAGCTCTGTCTCTCTCAAAGTAAATAAACTTAAAAAAAAAAAAAGAAGTGCTCAATGGCTCAAGTCCTTGAACCACTTTTCTTTCTATTCTCACTCCTTGGTGATCTCCTCCTATCTCATCGCTTTCAACACCCTATGTATGCTGAGACCTTTCTATTCCAAATCTCTTCTGTGGACTCCAAAGAAGTACCCAACTGTCAACTCAACCTAGGATTAACAAAATCAAAATGGACTCCTACCATTTCCCTCCAAAGCTGCTCCACCTACCATCTCGGTTAAGCAAATTTCTTTTTTTAAAAAAAAAATTTTTTTTTTTTAACGTTTTATTTATTTTTGAGACAGAGAGAGACAGAGCATGAACAGGGGAGGGTCAGCGAGAGGGAGACACAGAATCTGAAACAGGCTCCAGGCTCTGAGCTGTCAGCACAGAGCCCGACGTGGGGCTCGAACTCACGGACCGCGAGATCATGACCTGAGCCGAAGTCGGCCGCCCAACCGACTGAGCCACCCAGGCGCCCCTAGGTTAAGCAAATTTCATCTGTCCAATGCCTCAGGCCGAGTGTGGGATCATCCTTAACTCCTTCTTTCTCTTTCTCCACAGATCATCTATTAGGATATCTTATTTAACTTCAAAATATTTAAAATCTGACCACCCTTTACCCTCTCTAATGCTACCACCTTGGTTTCAGCCCCACCATTTCCCATCAGGATTGTTGCTTCCTCACTAGTCTGCTTGCTTATATCCTTGCTCCCCTATTGCTATTCTTAATAACCAAAGTGGTCTCGTTAAATCAGATTGTATCATGTCTCTGCTCAAACTCCTATGATGACTCTCCTTTTTTCACTTAGAGCAAAAGCCAAAGCCTTTGCAATACCTGTACGGTCTGAAATGTTCTTCCTCCCCCTTGCTACTTGATCCACCACACTCCCATTCACTCAAACTGCTCTAGCCACACCAGCCAATTCATTCTCATTCAGGCACATTCTATCTCATGGACTTTGCACTAGCCATTCCTTCTGCCTGGATGCCCTCTCTCCAGATATTACCTGGCTCTTATTCTCACTTCCTTTAAGTTACTGCTCAAATGGCACTTTCTCAGGGAGGCCTTCCCTGATTATCCCATTTAAAATTTTTGAAGCTTACTTATTTTGCAAGAGAGAGTGAGCAGGGGAGCGAGCAGAGAGAGAGAGACTCCCAAGCAGCCAAGTACAGAGCCCAATGCTGGGTTTGAACTCACAAACTGTGAGATCATGACCTGAGCCAAAACCAAGAATGGGATGCTTAACAGACCACCCAGGTGCCCCTGATTATCCTATTTAAACTTGCAACCCCATGAACTCCCATCCCCACAATGGTACTTGCAAGCCTTCTCAGTGGCTCTCCTCTTTCCAGAGCACTTATCATCAACCATACTACATAGTCATTTGTTACGGTTGTTTCCCCAACGAGAATATAAACTGCACAAGGGCAGAGACTTTTGTCTGTTTTGTTGAGTAAGGTATTCCTAGTGTGCAAAACAGTGTCAAGTGCCCAATAAATATTTGTTAAATGAATGGATAGCATTAGTACATTGTATCATATTTACTTATACACAAACCACCTTCCCTATTAGGCCAAAACTCCTCCAAAACAAGGAATATATATTACTCTGGGCCTTAATAAATATTGATTGAGTAAAGGCCTGTGTAAAAACGAGGTGAAAACTGGCTATGTTTGGGGCACAAACATATTATTGGGTATACAGAACAGCCAATAACGAAAAATCAAAATACATGAAAGTGAATAGCTGCAGAATGAGAGATGGTACCATAAAAAAATGGGCGGTGGGGGGGGGGGGGGGAGCCGGGGGAGAAGAGGTTAGCTACGCAGAATAAATCCTATATAATGGGTAATAAGGAATGCATGGAAGATGCCATTTCGTTGCCCCCAAATAATAAATACATTCAATGGAAATGTTCAATGAGGATCTACCCTCTGAAGCCTCTAACCTGTGGGACTGTGGTCTCCAGGTTGTAATGTTTATTCAGGAACTTAAGCAGCTTCTGTGATGGTCGGTCAATGGCCAGTTGGTGTGGTTCAACCCGCTCCTTCTGCAAAGACAGGAGATTCAGGGTAGGAGAAGGTTGGGGGAAAGCATGCCAAGAGGAACCCAGCAGCCTGGGAAGGGGATAGGAGGATATGGGAATGTGGCAGGGAGGAGGGTGGAAGTCAGGGCCTTTGGGAGGGGTCAGGGCAAAGGGGCCTTTGATCTCTATTTTGGATGGACTAGTGAAAAGCTAAATGACACCTGCAACATATAGTGGAAGAGTTCTCGTCCATGGCCATGGCGTTGAAGTGACTCATGGATGTAAAAGTCCAGAATGCAAAGTGGTTCTACCTCATTGTGAGCCTCACGATCATCCTAAGAGGTAAAGAACAAATATCTTTTAGGACAGACATCGTTGCCCCCTCCCAACATCCAGCCCTTTTATTCTCAAAAGCCAAGGCATGTGAACTCTCAGCTTCCAGTAACACTCACCAGTACAAAGAGTTTCTTGTATCCAACTTTCAGGAAGCCAATAATGGCTCCTTTTCCAGCTCTGCAGGATGGGAAGAATAATGAAACAAGCTAATAGCATCTATTGGGAGAGTCAAAAAAGGGAGAGGGGCTGGAGTTGGAAGGAATAAAATATGGGATGGAAGGGCATTTGGCACTTACGGTCGCGCTGAAGTGTCTTTGAGCACATACATAACATGGCGGTTACTCTGCATCCTTGATGCACTGGTGATGGGAGCAGGAAGATGCTGGGCCTGCCGGGAAGATGAAGACAGACTTTCTGCAAGTCCATTCCCAAGGACCTAGGCCTCTCTTATCTACTGGCCCCAGAGAGATTCCCCCCACCCCGCCCTTTTCTCCATCTAAAGACTCCCCAGTACCTTGGCAGAAGCCTTGCCCAGTTCATCTACAATGGTCATAATTTGCTGTTGCAGGTCAACACTACAGAAAGAAAGAAAGAGTCAGATACTTACTGAATTAGAGGATCCTGGTAACATTGGCCACAACCTCAATCCAGGTTCAGCACTTAAGACTCTCTGACTTTACCTTTCCAATCTGATTTTCCACCCCACCTTTCTGGAACCCAAGCTTTTGCCACACCTCTTTTCAATACAGTACACTCCTTCCCTGAGGTTATTGTGGGGAAGCCGGAAGGGCTTTGGTTAGAACAAATCAGGCCTAAGAGTGAAAGGTCACAGATGCAAGTGGCGACCAACTCCACCAGGTCTAGGGTCAAAGGTCACCAAAGGGCAAGCCAGAACCACAAAAGGCAGGGCCACTATTCCGTGAAAAGGGGGCGTGGTGCCTGGACCATTTTTTGAGAGAAACTAGGAGAGAAGGGCCTTGGGGCGAATTTGAGATGTCACCGGGCCGGCGTTGTGGTTCCGGGTCGCCGAGCTGGGGGTCGCAGGTGCTGGTCCAGCACCGTGATCCGCTCCGGCAGCAGGGCGTCCACATCGAAAGAGAACTCCATGGCCCATTGTGCGTGGACAGACCCGCCCCGCGACACGTCACTTCCGCTCCTCCTCGAAGGAGGTGGAGGGGAGGAAGTGCTTCTGGGAACCCTTATTTCCTGGCAGTGGAGGGGCTCAGGACCCGCCTCTAGGGGCAGCACGAGCTTCCTGGCAGCCAGCCCTGGAGAAGCCGTTCTCCCCAGGCCAGTCAGTCCCTTAGCAATGCCACTCCCCTACCCCACATCCCACATAGCTAGGGCCATAGCAATGCATTTTTCCTAGCCTAAAGACCCATTCTCCAACCCTTTAACATACCACCCCGCCACACAGCTGGTATGGTGGGAACACTAACACAGAGTTGGGCACAGGAGGCCAGAAAGGTGATCATCACCTAATGGCCCAACTGCTCATTTCTGGTGGCTCCTGGTTCCAAGAGTCACTGGCTGGTCTGGTGCAAGCTTCACCCCTCCCCTCCCCACAGCAGCACCCATTCCCCCCACACAAATGGCATTAATCTGAAACTCAGACCACAAACAGAGATATAGCTTTATTGTGGAAAGTTGAGTTAGCAGAAGTCTGAAGCAGTAACAGAATGTTTAGCCTATTTACAATATATAGGGGTTGGGGTTTCCCATACACATCTGTCCTGCCCTCCCTAAGCCTCAAATGTATTTTTTCCCTTCAACAACACAGTCATTTCTTTTCTCAGGCCCTGGGCCTGCCACTGGCCACAAACAGACACAAGTCTCCAGAGTCAAATCCCATCATGCAATTTTTAGGCACTATCTCTTAATCCCTTCCCAAGATACAGCTCCTACAGAGCACTCTGGGGGCTCTCCTGCTCAGTGGAGGAGGCTTCAGCTGGGGTTGTGAGTGGCAATTCGGCCATTGACTCAGGTGGGGGACCACTCTCTTCTCGGAGATGACTCTGATAGAGGCGTCGAAGACGGGACAGCTCTCTCTCTGGTGGCTGTTTCCAGCTGTACCATGGGTACCAGGGGTCACCTGACACCAGGCTGGGCGCTGGTGGAGTAACACTCACAGCTCCATGAGAGGTACTGAAGTCAAGGTCCCGAGGTTCAACCTGAGGAATGTGGTACCTGAGGAGACCTAGGGGATTAAAAACAGAGAAAGTGAAGGAAGGAAGCAAGGAAGAGTAGTTCAGGTCAAGACAATAAATAAAATGACCTATAAAGGGAGGGAGGAACCAGTCAGAGCCACTGGGTACATTTATGCATGTTGTACACTGCACAAAGGCAACTGGACAAGGGGCAATGAGGACTGACATACTTACTGCCTGGGCTCTTGCCTGTCAAACCGTGCAGCTCTGCACCAGGACTATAAAGATGCACCTGCCCTAGCAGAGGTATACCTTTTTAAAATTTCTGCAAAGGTGTCATGGAGCCCAGGGCCAGAGATTTATACAAAGATCCCCTATGATTTATCTCTGGCATTGAGACCAATAGTTAGGGAAGAGAAAGGAAAGAGGAAGAATAAGGGAATAGGACAAGGACAAGGTAAAAGATTCAGGAGAGGGAAAAAGGGACCAGTGGAGTGCTGAAAGGAGATTTTTTGGGAAGAGCACGTTGGGTACCACCTTTTCAGATCGGTAGCATTTATAGCCGCCCTCCAGCCCTAAATCACCTTCTTTATGGCACAAAACTGCACTGTGCCCCTTATGCTCACCATGATCCCTGGCTTTCTGGATGGCCTGGGTCAACTTCTTGTGTTGCTTCATACAGACCCCTGGAGGGAGAAAGAGAGAGAACCTGGTGCTTGTTCCGAAAAGCACAGTAAATAAAGTATATAACTACTTCTATATGATGACAAAGAGCTGGGTTTGAAAAAGTTGCTCTAATAATCCCAGTTCTCTGACCCCTCAATGGGCCTCAGTTTCCCCATCTATCCAATGGAAAGAATCCCCCCTTTCTGAGAGCTGAGATGAAGACTCTAAGAGGATCTAGCCACCACAGAAAAGCCATTTGATGGTAAAGCCTCCAAGACAGCAGAACAAAATTCAAAGGGCAAGTATGGTTGATTAAAGATTTAGATTGGACAATCCACAAAGAATGAGTCAATAAAGCAAGAAAGGGGGGTGCCTAGATGGCTCAATCTGTTAAACATCTGACTTGATTTTGGCTTAGGTCACGTTCTCACAGTTCTTGAAATCAAGCCCCGCATTAGGCTCTGCGCTGAACATGGAGTCTGCTTGGGATTCTCTCTCTCTCCCTCTCTCTCTCTGCCCCCCCACCCCCACTCACTCTTGCTTTCTCTCAAAGAAAATAAATAAACCTAAACAAAATATAAAGGAAGAAAGGTTTCCAGATCTGGAGAAGGTGATCTGAGAGAGTAGCAAAATAGTCCCTTTAACTTTCTATAGCTTGACTATAAATGCTCCTCTTTAAAACTCCCTGACAAACCAAACTCCACTGATCATGCTGCCTTCCCCAAAATGGTGGATTCAGATTAGTTTTGCAAATTTATCTTGCTTCAGAGCAGGGGTTGGCAAAATTTTTGTGGTGGGCCACATAAATTTCAGGCTCTGCAGGTCCTACAGTCTCTGTCTCAGCTACTCAACTCTGCCATTGTAGTTTGAAAGCAGTTGTAGACAACATGAAAATAAATGGGAACAGCAGTGAGCCAGATTTGGGCTGTGACCATCGTTAAGGAATGGATGTAACCTTGCATTGTTAGGATTACAATTCCAAATTTGAGAGAGTTAGAGCTAATTGGATTGTCGATGACAAAAAGAACTTACATGCAGTCAATTTATCAGTCATCTCTGAGAAGAGAGTGGTCCCCCACCTGAGCCAATCAATGCTCAAGGTGCCCCTCACAAACCCAGCTGAAGCCTCCATCGAGCAGGAGAGCCCCCAGAGTGCTCTGTAGGAGCTGTATCCTGGGAAGGGATTAAGAGATAGTGCCTAAAAATTGCACGATGGGATTTCACTCTGGAGACTTGTGTCTGTTTGTGACCAATGACAGTCAATTTTTGTAAAAGCAGAGACTCTACAGAAAGGAGATAATCACCACGACTTATCTTTTAAGAGCTCTGTTGAGATAGTTTACTTACATTGGTACTTGCTTATATTTTTTGTCCACATATAATTGCTTTAGCATGTGAATATTCCCATTAAGGCAGGATTTCCAAACACGTTCAATCAATGTTTTTTATGCCATACGTAGGAACCACCAAATACCTGTTGTGTGACTGAATAAACAAGAAGTGCTCCAAGGAAAAGTTATTCTGGTGGTGACAGGAATGATGGGCTAACCTGTGTACGGAGCATGAAAGATGACACCCGTGTGGGCGCAGACAAATTGTTCCAAGAGCTTCAGGTTCTGTGGGAGGAAAGTGGTGGGGAAACATGAGACGGCAGGGAGAGCACCAAGACCTTGAGAGACTGGAAGTGCACAATCTGTACACGTGTGCACAGACACCCTTAACTCCTCTGTGTCTCTTCAGGTGTTACCCTCCTTCTAGCCCCATCACTTTGCTAAACACATTCTTAAAAACTCTAGCAAACGTTTCCCCTTTCTTGACCTTGCAACCATTTTATGTGCACACTCTACATTCTGTCACTGAGACTTACATAGAATCCTCTCCCGCAGGGGTTAGGTTCTAAAATCAGCCTTTCATGCAAAACAAATTGGGGACAGTCAGTTGGCAATCCATGAAATCACCCAGAAATATGTGTTGTAATGCACACGTGTAAAATATTAATGTACACAACAGCATACTATGTATAACATATACATTTACTAAGAACAATTTTATAGTCTTAATTGTGTTACGATGCCTGTTGGCCAGCAGGTCAATCAACAGGAGATGACACCCAAGGAAAAAAGTAGATACGTGTGTGGAGTAAAAGAGCAAGCAGAATCATCTGAACTATTCAACCTATAACCTGTGTCTCTTCCTCGGTCACGTAATGGCTTCTAAACTGTATACAACTGCTTATGTTCTCTTTTTATAACCAACCGTACACAGTTGAAATTGAGATATTATCTATCTATTGGACCCTTCCACAACTGTGTCTGAAGGGACCTGAGAGCAGTCAGACACCCCCATCTGCTTACTGATACACGAATTTCCTCCAACTCCCTTGATGACCATTCAGCTTCTGCTCTAATGCCTTCACTGCAAGCTCAGAATAACATTTTTCCCATTTTTTCCCCATATTTTTATATGGTTTTTTTAACTCTTTAGGGAGGAAATTCTGTCCTGGCAATAAAGGCTTTTTGAAAAATAATTAGACTCTGTATCTTGCTTCATGTATCTGCTCTCCAGCCCCAAGTCTCAGCAGGCCATCACACAACATGACAACAATAAAACAAAAACAAACACATGCACAGAAAAAAACTAGCCCAATCTACTTGCCAATAATTGTGATGGATACAAATGAACCTTTGGGTATTGCTCTCCCATTAGAAACAGGTATTCTTCTGGCCTTACAATGTAAACTGTAAATTTCACATATAAGAGATGAAGCTTTTTAGTATGATCCACAATAGAGAACAAGAGGCTGGAGAGAGGAATGTTTTTCTGTTACTAGAAAGTCAATGCAAAATAAACTATAACAGTACTACATTATGAAGAAGAGTAGGACACCTATGGTAATCTCTTTAGCACTATGAAGAAACTCCAAGTCCTTACTCTGAAGAAAAGATTCCCCTTACCCTAAAGTCAACATGCAGCTTGGGATCCCGGCAGATGGGGCAGGGATTCCCAGCAACTTTGTCTCTACGCTGTGGAGAGAGAAAACTGGTAAGTGAAGATGTTCAAAGTCCTATGAGAAAAAGTACTGCTGCCATGGTCACTATGGCCTCCATCCACACTCTACATCCCATCCGTGTACCACCTTCAGAAACTCACAATACAGGTCTTTCGAGTTCGCTGAGGGGGTATGCCACCTTTGTGGTTTCGACGGTAGTCAGCCCACACAGGGCGAGAACCATAGCGATTCTGGTATTCTGAAATGAAAAACCACACAAGTTATTTCTGGGGGGGGTGGGTAATAGAAATGTCTCTGTCCACTTATTTCAGACCGCTGTGATCCTCCCCTTTCCCATTTAGAGGTACCTTCTGAGTCCAGATATTTCCAGGGTTCATTCTTATAAGGGGTTATGGGATCTAGGGGCAAAGAATCATCCTCAGGAAGGGCTTTGGTGCAAAGAGTCTGGAGGGGAACCTATAAAAAGAGGGCCAAAAAAATCAGAAAAAGAGCTCAAGGAAAGGACCTGATTGTCTCACTGCCCACATGTTAGCAGAAGGGGAATTCATGTCCACTGTATTAATGGAATATAGTAAGAATATACAGAGAAAGTAGCATTTTTGTTAGGGTAAAATTGGTATCATCAACCACTATTCCTGTCTCTGACTGGACCCTGAAGGAAAAGCTAATATGAGAGGGTAACTAGGTTAAGTGACTGGGAAGCAGGCGTATTTGAGAAGACACCTATGATATAGTCGTGCTTTTGAGAATGTACTGAGTCTAGTGGAGGAAAGTGAGAAGAAAGGAAAAGGGATAATGTCTAACTTCTTGGAAGGAAGATGCCTGGCAGGGAGAGGATGCATATGACAGGGCAATCTCCAACTCAATCCAATCCTGGATCATGAAATTGCCCAGTCTTAAAAAAGTTGAAGGTCAACATTCCATAGGTCAGAACAAACTTGAGTCCTAACGCTTGCTTTAAAGCTACCAAAGCTGTTATTAACTCCGTGGTGACCCCCTGTCACCAGTCTTCAGTCCCACTTTAGGGAGTGGCAGCTGTGCAAGCCTTTCTATCTCACCCTGCCCTACCAAGAACCTACCGTGCCCTACCAAGAACTTCCAGTGTGGTGAGTACATGAGGCTGGAGGGAAACCTCAATCCAAAGGACTGAGTTAAGGTCTCATGTATGCTCTGATTAAAATAATAATAATAATAACAATAATAAAATAATTTAGTGACAGAAAGCGGAGAAATTGGTCCCCAGGTCTTGAGAACGTATCCTGGCTTTACCGGGAGATACCACAGCAGGTAAAAGTTAGCCTCCCTCAACCCAAGATCACTCTAGAGAATCAGATTTAAACACCATACGCATACTTAAGAGCTGGTTGTGTATGACCAAGAGATCCAATCTTTTACCTAGTTCTTTAGCCGCGATGGTAACGGGAAAAGAATGATATCTAACCCGGGCTCTTTGCCCTGGGCTAAAGATTAAAAAGCCGCGCAGCACTGAAAAGGGTGAGAAGGAAAGGGTGGTGGAAGCAGTGTTGCCTAGCCGGCCAAGGCATAAGCACTTGGGAGGGTCTCCGCTCCTGGATTCCCAGCAATAACCTAGAGAAAGTATAACTAAGTTGCGGTTGTGCAAAGCGTGCTCCAAGGAGTTACCTGAACTCCGTGGGCACCTCTGAAGGGCGAAAGGTTAAGAAGGCGCCTCAGCAACGAACACGATAGGGACGCCGCCATCTTGACGTACGCCCAAGGCTCGAAAGGCGACTGCGCATGCTCCAAGAAACTGACTACGGTAGGGCCAAGGGCTAGACCGCAGTGCGGGAGGCGGCCCCGCACTTGCGTCAGGACGGAAGCGTAAAAGGGGGGGGCTATGGGGAGAAGCCAATTTCAACTGCGTCACAATTGAATTTGGCCTCAAAATTGCGTTTTTCCTAAACCAGTCATTACGATTCTTAGATCTCATACTAAGGGCTTGCGTTTTAAACAATTTTGAAGGGGATTTCGACCGACGTCTTCTCAATGCGCACGCGCCGGCCCGGTTCTACCAACCAGGGTGAGAAATGTTCTGGAGGACGGAAGTGGTGGAAGCAGAGGAAAGGGAGGTGCTAGGCTCTGCGGTCACGCGCTTGCCGGGGGGGCCAGGAAGGAGGCGGAAGAAGGTCCCGGGGGAGGAAGGGGCTGGGCGAAGGTGAAGGAAGGATAGCCAATCAGCTAGCGAGTTGTCTTTCGCGTTGGCCAATGAATTCATGCCTCGCGCACAATGTCTCGCGACAAGGGCGTTTCACTAGCATGTTTGGGCGCGTTGGGCGGCGTCCGGGTATAAAAGACTCCGCCCGAGCAGACAGCCGCCATTCTGGGGTTCGTTTAGAGGTAAGTTTGGGTGTTTTGTCGGTTGGAGGGTTAAGTTTTGTTGATTTTGTTGGACTGAGGAGGGGGTTAGGGATGGGTTATGTGGAGGGTCATGGCTTATAAAAGGCGGCTGTGTTCGGGATGGGACCTGGATGTGATTGGAGACAACAGATATGGTACTTTGGGTGTTTAAAGCAGCCCGTATTGATTATATCTTTCTCCCTTGTGTTCCTTTTATCCTAGGTTTGAATTTTCTCGGAGAAAGACAGGCCGGCCACGAGGAAAAAAACAAGCCGCAGCAACATCTAAGCCCTTGAAAGGATCCTGAGAGAGGGGGGAAAGGGAAAACCGCAGCCACCAGCCCAACCACTTGTGTCTTCTGCCCCTTCCCACCTATCTTGCCCACCCCACCAGCCCACGCTGCATGGGACTTGCAATCTGTGGCCGAAGGACCGTCACCACATAACTTCAAAAATAATCAACCACCCACCCTTCCCAAACCCACCCAAATTCACTCATCCAGCGTTTACTTTTTTGAATCCACTCAGAACTTTTTTTCTACGACCCCCCCTCCCTAAATGGAGTTGGGTGGGGGGAAAATGAATACTGAGTTGGCCTTCGTTTTTTTAAGAGACTTTTTGATCCAATGAGGCCCCCTAAATAATTGAGTTTTGGGTCTTGGTTGGTTGTTTTATTTTTTTTCTCCAAATTTGAGCCCCCTCCCCCCCTGAGCCCGAGGTGCTGACGTCGCAAAAAAATTGGATAGTAAGTGTCGAATTTTCCAAAACCAGCCTTGCAACAAGAAATCAACGTTTCCCGTTGTGAAACCAAAAATAATGAGAGGAAGAAATGAGACAATAGAACAAAATAGAGAACTGGAGAAGGACCAAGCCGGTCACTTAATCTCCATTAAAAAAGGGCCTTTGGTCTAAACAGTCTTGTTCTCTCTCCCCTGCCACCTACCTTCCTGCCCTGCTGCAGGCAAGGAAAGGGTGGAGGGAGGGCCAGCAAGTGAGGATTTTGATGGTTAACCCTTGGTAATCCAGCCAATTTCCAGACTGCCAAAGCCATAAGTGTTTGCTTTTTATAAGGAGGAATGGTTAACTTCCTCGTTAGCAGTCTTCAAAAGGGTTAATGAGCTCACATACAAAAGATGGTGGATCTTGTGGCCCAGAAGTCCCACTTCTTTGTGTGTGAGACAAGCAGGGCGCCTTTCAATTTGCCAGATTAATAAGCAATCTGTACATAAAGATTGCAGGGTAAGGAGATGGGCAGAGAAATAGTAGCTGGCTATGACTTTAAATGATTGTTAAATCCTCTCAATTTTAATGTAATTTGCTTGGGATATATTTGTGTGGTTAAAATAGGTGGCAATCTAGGAATAAAGATTGCAAGACACTTAATTCAGTACAAAACTATAATCTTAGTGCCAGTACATACAAGATAATGGGGAGGTAAAGAATGTTTTTAATTGTTGCAGGTTGCGCAGGTTATTTAAGAGGAAAAAAGTGATTAACATTTTAACTTGATAACGTTTTGGTGGGTGGGAATACAGTCTAATAGGGGGTGGAAAGGTTGGGAAATGTGGAATTCAGGAGTATAATTTTAAAAGCCATTTAGTGCAATTGAATGCTAGCTTTCTAAAAGATTTGTGTCGTTAAAAGGAATTTTTTTCTTCCCTGCTTCAATATGGCGACTTTCCTTGTCCTTTTGTCTTCAAAGCGGTGTTGCAGGTTGTGTCTTGGCCCATTTTTCTCCTGTCCTCCCACCTCAACCCTATTTGTTGAGAGGGGTCCAAGTCCTCCCCCTTTCCCTTTATAGGGAGGATGGGGGTGGTCGATGGTAGCAGGTTGAACCTCAATTGCAAATTCAATTCTTCCCCACAGAAAAATGTTCTTTTAAATATTTTAATTGGTTTTATTTTCACAACTCTCTTACTCAAATTAGGTTAAAGACCATTCAGGGTGGGTGGCTGGTTTGGGGTATTTTACTGAGAAGGGTTGTTTTCTAATGTAACTAGCTGCCGGCAGAGCCGGAATAGCTTTTTTAAGTTTTCCTCTTCTCCATTACAAAATGGCGTCGTCCCTGCTTCTTTGTTGTTTTTTCTCCCCCTTTTGCCATCCAGAGCTTAGGGCCGCCCTAGAAACTTGGTCAAGGGGGAGGAGCAGCATGGAAAGGTGATGTAATCAGCTTTCTTCCTCTCCACCCTCTTGAAACTCCACCCCTGAGCAGATGCTTTCTGGACTCCCTGTGCACGCTGCTGCTAGACAGGAAAAGACATTTTCTGTATTTTCTTTAGAGTATCTTTTATATTCTTAAGAGGGAAAAGCTTATAGGGATTAGGTCTTGAAGTTGTCCATCTCCTGGGCAGCTCTAGTTTTTATATTTAACAATCAAAGCCTGTTGCTTTTATTTTCATCTTCCTTCACTCATCACAACAGCTTGGAAATTTTCCCCGCTTCAGTTGCCAGGGGTGGAAAACCAGTCAAACCAACTATACTTTAAGACTGGGAGCCTTCTGGTGGTGTGTGCATGTGTGTGTGTGTGTGAGCTGTGTGTATGTATGTATGTAGGTGTGGCGTGGTGCGGGGGATACTGGGGAAAGGAGAACTTGTGGAAGTGACTTGAATAGACAAGTGGGGCCTAATACTGAAATGTGCCCTTTCTGTCCAGGAACCAGTCCTTGGGCCTGCATTTGGTCGCTTTGTATAATGAGACGGGGGAGGGTGGGTACCTGAAGACTTCTTTTAAATCACCCTTATTCCCTTATCCCACCTCTGGGTTTGGGGATAAACTCTTTGTGTTCAGTGCTGTGTCACGTTCTCCAGTTGCTTAGCTCCTGTACATTGGTACTAGGATGAGAAGTGAATAGGAAAGGAAGCGGCAGTTGTAAACTCAAGGCAGGGGGATGCAAGCTACGGTGTCTGGTAAGCAAAACCTTTCTGGTATTACATTTCAAAACCTTCATTTCTTTTTTCCAAAGAGCCACCCTTTTTGAATTTCTTTTTCCTTCCTTTAGAAAGAAATTCCTTAAAAACATTAATGGGAAAATAATGTCTTCATTTTTCAACTTGTGCAGTGCTTTAGCAGTTGGTGCATGTTCAAAGCCATGCCCTATCTGAGGGTGGTATTGGGTATCCTGTCCCTTATCTATCTTCCTCCAACTTTTTCAGTCAAATCTTTGTCCAACTCTCCATATACTTTTCATTTTTTAAAGTCCTGCCTTGAAGCGTGGAGTTTCTAGGCAAAATTGGAAAGCCCTTTTGAACACCTGTCCTGTGGTGACTTGGTGAGACTTCAGGGCTAATTTTCTGTTGGGTACTGATTCTCAAATTAGTGCTTAAACTTCTGGATTGGGTGGGAGGGACTCTTCCACATGTCTATTGACCACAAGTTTTTTATCTTTTAAGCAGTTTGCCATGTGCCTCTGCAGCATACCTTCCTTGGGAGCTGAACATTCTACCCATTGGGGTTCCTGATCTCTAGTGAACAGGGGATTAATAAAGAAGATCTTCCTTAACATGGGAGATAGGGAAACCACATCCATCCAGAGAACCTTGGAGAACCTGATCCTTGTAGTTTGTGGCCAGAGTTATTTTCTGGGATACTTTGCTGGCAGGTGGGGGGTGATTTTACATCCTTACTGAAAGGCAAATAAGGTTTCCGGGAGATCACTGTATCAGGTTTTCAAAAGAAGTTTAAGGGGTAGGGCTTATGCTTAGGAGAGGTAAGACCTTGTACATCACCCAAGAGACCTAATTCAGTTCACTGAGTCCTATTAGGAAATACCTCAAACACCAAGGAAAGGAAGGGTGGGGGGAGTGTAAGAGGTCAAGTACAAAACATTTTCATTTCCAGAAGTGCTAAGACTTCTCTAAGTCAAGGTAAACTCAGACTCCTTCCTTGTTATGAGTGTTGTGATTGTATTTAGAAGGGCTCTGATTTGCATAGGGTTTTTGTCCTGAACCAATTAAGTTCTTTTTTCTTGGTGATGGGTATGGAATAATTTTCGCCAAGCTAGATATTTTTCACCTTGTTAACTGAGTAACCCTCAAGGAAAACTCATTTCAGAGGCAGGAGTTGGTGTCACTTAAGGACTTTTTAAATTTCTGGTAAGAAAGGTAGAAAATTTCCCAGTGCCTTGTGTCAGTAGTGCTCATCTCTGCTTGCAAATATCCTCCATAAGAAGGAATGCACAGCTTAGGGGAAGGTGGAGATAAGGCTGGGGTTATTTCCCTCTCCCCAGCCCTTCTTATTCTGTATGTTCTATCTTGGAGGAAATTAAAAGAGCAAACGTCATGCCCTAGATTATTTTTGGTTCCAGAAAGCTTCCTCAAGCATTCATTCCAAGCTCCAGATATGACTAGGTAATGTTGACACTTAGTTATTGCCCCTCCTTCCCTGTTCAACTCCTTTGCCTTTTCCACTGTAGGCCTGTGCCAGGAATTTAGGTTCTTCATTTCTTTCCACTTGAGTGCCTTGTAGCTTCTTTCAGAATGTACTGACTTTGAAGTAAGGAAATTTGGTTGTAAGACATTTGGAGTCCTTAATTTTAGTGAAAACTAATTTGCCTATAGGAAAACCATGAGAAAACCCATTTACATTTTCTCACAATTGGCACTTAGGAGACAAAACTTAGTTTTTGTTAATTATACTTCCAAATTATAAATAGGAATAACAATGGTGGAAACCTAATATTTAATATATCTGCTTTGTCTTCTAGCTTCCCCTGATTATTCTTGCTTTTTATGAATGGGAATGAAAAAGTTGTCCCTTGTACCCATTTCCAGCAGAAGGCACTGGACAGAATTTAGCTTTGCACTCATTGGTCTCTTTCCTGGGGATGGTTATTCTCTTCTCTCTCACCCTCTTAAGTGAAGGAACATTTGAGCTCAGGTGACTTTTTTTGTTTCTGAAGGAAGTAGGGGGAGCAGTCCTGTTGATTTAGCTCGGACTTGGGTATGCCAAAGGTAGTTCTCCAAGGCGATGTATATCCTACTCTTGGTTTGAATCATTGGGATCAGCTGTATTTGGCTGGAAGGGGTGTGGGGGGGTAGGTAGCACTGGTTTAAAGTGTTACTTAATTGAAGGTTTTTGTCAAATTGTGTATATTTTGGTTGATGAAATGTATTACTTTGGATTCACTCATTGCTTTTTTAGTCCCCAACAAATGGGAAGTCGGTCTATATATATCCCATTGTGTCTGTGTATCTCTTGGTATAGTAGTGTCTATGGATCACTTTATATGGTGTCTTACTACATGGGAAAAAATGCCTTTATCTCCATGTCTGTCTCTAAGAATCATCACATTTCAGTGGATTTGGCTCATGGGCTTCTAATCTTATCCAGTATTCTACTTCAGTGTTTTTTTCTCTGACCTCAGGTTCTACCTGTCTTTGTGGAGGTTCCAGGGCAGCAGCAACAACAGCACAGTTAACCCAGAGTTGCTCACCTCTCGGAATTTCTTACCTTATCTCCTCTCTATTCAGCCCACAGGTTATGATCTCAAGAACCAGCCTCTTCCCTGTTTCTGCTGCTTCTTCCTTAGGTTGTTAGGACCTATCTATTTAGAAATTTGTTGGCCTTTTTGTTGAGAGGACTAAAAGGTTGAGATTGTTATGCTTTTTGATTTGTCTGAGAACATACAGAACGAATTTATGTTATTTTATAAGAAACTTGTTCTCTTTCCTGCACAAAATTCAGTCATCGTTGTAAAACACTGATTTTCCCACCCTTCTGCTGAAATTCTGTCTGTTATCTGTACTAGAAGCAGGAGGCAAGAAGTAGTTCTTGCCTCCTTTCTACCCAATGTTAACCTTATATTCCAAATGCAAGTATTACTGAGGGGGCTTTCTTTTTTGGTTCTCAGAAGTTTATATTTAGAGGTATTGTGGATAAAAATCCCAATCAGAGCCACATTGATTCAAGATTATCTTGGGTTCTGGCCTAGAAATTGCTTCACACTTCATCCCATAACAGAGTTTAGCTTTTAATGAGCTCCTTTTCTAACCTGGTCTAAAGTAGCTACTTAAGAATTTAATGGCATTTTTCCAGCTTCTAGCTCTACTCCATTCTTTTTGCCTCTGTGGTTTCTAATTTCAGGCCTTTCTTGAAGATCTTGGATGGTGGTGTGATTTTGGAGAGGAGTAGTGCTCAGATTTGTGTCTTTGCTTTTGAAATCACAAAGCAGTCTTTCTCTTGACTTTAAAACAATAAAAACATGTACAGTATTTGGTTAATGAATGACAGTTCTATTTAAGACTGAGGAGTGCCAGCTTGATATCTTTTATGTCCATTTGTCTCCATTTCTGGGAGCTCCCCTCAACTCTCTTGAGGGAAAGTTTCTGTTACCAAGTTTTATATCACCTGCCATTTTAGCTGATTTTCTCCTGGTGCAAGCAGAGCTCATCCTACCACTTGAGGTGATTATGGCTAAATAAGACTAAGATAAAAAGGAACCGACTAATCTTAGAAGACATTTAGCCCTGTCCAAGATTTGCCCAGTTCTTATTAAACTACAGGTTTTTTTCAGGCCAAATTTATCAGCTGCTAAGTAGAAACAGGAACTAATTAAGCAAAAATGCCTTGGAATGTTGAGTGTTTTGTTACAGGCACTTGTTTTTTAGCCCTAATACAATTTAGTGAAGTTAGCTATCTAGAAGGGATGTAACTGGGAGGAAGAGAGAAAGGTGTACTGCCCAGTCCATTGTCTTCCCATTCAGTCCTGTATTAGTACCATGCTTAACTTGCCAGGGCTTTTTTTCTCAGTGGTGTGATGGTCTGTGTTGATTTTTTCATATCTAGAAAATGGTGAGAGTAGTTCAATATAGATTGAATAATTAGTCACAGAATTTTGTCACATATAGAAATGGAAGTTATTAGAGGGCATAGTGGGACTGTCCTTGCCACCCACTTATTCTGTGGGTTTGCTTTGTCCTTGTCTTAGAAACCTCGATCATGGGTTCGGGTCCCATAGATCCCAAAGAGCTTCTCAAGGGCCTGGATAGCTTCCTTAACCGAGATGGGGAAGTCAAGAGTGTGGATGGCATTTCCAAGATCTTCAGGTGAGTCTGCCTATCTTTGGATTCATTGTGAGTAGAAGATATTGTATGTTGTAATATAACCTTAAGTAAGGCAGACAGGAATGAGTGTTCTTGGAGGGGAAAGGGAGAGTCAGTGGGAATATGATTGGAATCCAATAATTTTAGAGTAAGTGATAGGAAAAGGTGATCCCTTGGTTCCTGGCCATAATGGAATTTGAATATTTGGATATCCACAGTCTTGAGGGAGTCACACTTTGGAAGGAAGGGAGCAGGGGAGCAGAATTTTTGGTTGTTTTAGGTCACATTCCTTATACCCAAAGTGTTATTTTCCCTCAGGAACCTTCCAGTTCCCCAGTGGAAGGGAAAGAACTAAACCAGTCCTGAACAGACTGTGAACGGATGGCTGTTAGTGCTAGGTCTCTTGACCAGGAAGCAGAATCACGTGTGTCCTGTGTTAGAAGCAGTGATGCTTACCTCCCTGGATCAGAGACTTCAGTGTCTCCTGAATTGTCTTCCATCCTCTCATAGGTTTCCATTTCACTCTGGATCCATATCATCCTCCAAGAGGCTTGTGTGACCCTCCTACCCTGTAGCAAAGTCCCAAGTCATTAGGATTATTAATGCACTCCCACAGTTAGAGATGCTTCTGCTGAAAGAAGAGGCATTCTAGCTGCTCCATGTCTAACCTTAATTTCCCTCCTACAGTCTTATGAAGGAAGCACGAAAGATGGTGAGTCGATGCACTTACTTGAACATTCTCCTGCAGACCCAGTCACCAGAAATATTGGTCAAGTAAGTGGGGAGCTGGGCGGCTGAGATGGGAAGATGTTAGAAAGTGGGGGAGGTGAGGCCTGGGTTTCTAGATTATTGATGGGGGAGTAAGAGTGTGGGATGTGGCACTCCAAAACCTAGGAAGGTCATTACAGATTCTCCTACCTGCCTACAGGTTTATTGATGTTGGTGGCTACAAGCTTCTTAACAATTGGCTGACCTATTCAAAGACAACCAACAACATTCCCCTCTTGCAGCAAATTCTGCTGACCCTGCAGCACCTACCACTCACTGTGGACCACCTCAAGCAGGTACCTTAAGTCTTTACAACCCTAGTGCTTCCTTTTTGCATTAGCCTAACAGATAAAATACCCACAGTGGCACTGATGGCGTTGCAGTCTTGGGCCTGTGAAGGAGAGTGGTAGAAAAAAATAGGAATTTGGGGTACCTGGGTGACTCAGTTAAGTGTCCCGACTTCAACTCAGGTCATGATCCCAAGGTTCGTGGGTTCAAGCCCTGCGTCAGGCTCTGTGCTGACAGCTCAGAGCCTGGAGCCTGCTTTGGATTCTGTATCTCCCTCTCTCTCTACCCCTCCCCTGCTCATGCTCTGTCAAAAATAAATAAATGTTAAAAAAAAAAAAATTGAAAAAGAAAAAATAGGAATTTAGTATCAGAAAACTAAATTTAATAGATGTGTGGTTGGGGCACTTCATATATTTGAGCCTTAGTTTTCTCATCCATTACTGGGGTTTTGTTTTTTTTAAGTGACGTGCCACGTTTTTTTTTTTTTTTTTTAGGTTTTATTTATTTGAGAGAGAGTGCAAGTGGGGAAGGAACAGAGAGAGGGGGATAGAGAATCCCAAGCAGTCTCCGTGCTGCTAGGGCAGAGCCCAGTGTGGGGCTTGAACTCCTGAAACCACAAGATCACGAACTGAGCCGAAACCAAGAATCAGTTGCTTAACCAACTGAGCCGCCCAGGCACCCCTATTGTTGGTTGTTTTCAGGGTTAAGTATGAATATGTCTACAAAGGGGTGCCTGGGCGGCTCAGTCAGTTAAAGTGTCTAACTCATGGTTTCAGCTCAGGTCATGATCTCACAGTCAGTGAGTTCAAGCCCCATATCGGGCTTTGTGCTGTTAAGCCTCTTACTCTTGGTTTCAGCTCAGGTCATGATCTCACGCCTTCATGGGTTCAAGCCCTGCAACAGCAAGCCTGCTTGGGATTCTCTCTCTGTCCTCTGTCTCTCTGCCCCTCCCCAACTCATGCTGTCTGTCTGCTTCAAAATAAATAAACTTAAGGAAAAAAAAGAAATTGTGGCTGGACCACCTGTCTGGTTCAGTCGGAAGAGTGTGTCACTCTTGATCTTGGAGTTATGGGTTCAAGCCCAAGCCCCACCCACATTGGGTATTTAAAAATACCCAATACTTAAAAATACTTAAAAATAAAATCTAAAAAAGAATAAAAGAAACTGTGGGTGAGTTTGTGCAGTTGTTAACTCTGAGAGGATTTATTTTCCTCCTGGCACTTAACTTTTCTCCCCATCTCTCATAGAACAACACCGCCAAACTGGTGAAGCAACTGAGCAAGTCAAGTGAGGATGAAGGTAGGGGCCAGTCCTTACTTTCTGTCACAGCCCTTCCTCATTACTTCTACTTAGTTAATGCCATGTCTCACTTCCATCCTTGAACTGTCCTGTCACTCCTTGCTACCTCACCTTGCTTTTCTCTTTCTTTTAAAAATTGAGCTTCTCTAACCTGTCCTCTTTTCCTGTTCTCAACTCTGAATGGGATTTGTCCATTTCTCTACTGTTGAATGTAAAACAAGACACCACACTTTAGAAGCTGATTCTTAATATCTCTTGGTGTAAAAGGTATACACTTAAAATTCTTTGGGGAAAATAGCATCATCCTAGAGAGTGTCATCATCACTCTGTTTTTCTAAATATAAAGCATATTCTGAGACTTTCAGTGTGTATTTTCTTAACAACAGATAACACTATTTCTACCAGTAAACACCTTCCTTTAGGGCACGGACAGAATCCTGACTGCTGGAGTAGATAGATTATAGCTTTGGTGGCAACAGAGTCTTTCCTTTTCTAAGACAAAGCGTTGTGGACTCTTTGGCAAGGGCCATACAGTTCTGGCTTGAAGACAGAGCCTGGCTCCAGAAAGTTACAGCCTTTTCTTTAGTGGAAAAAAAAAGGGGGTTATACCCAGGGTACAAACCACAAGCACAAGACACCAGTATCCCACAAGTGAGCAGTATTCTAGCAGAGCTAATCCCCTGATCAGAATACAGGCTTGCTCTTTTGGCTGAAGGGAATGGTGTGCTAGGTCCTTTTGAAAAGAGGCTTTGGTGGTTTGGGTGTGGAAGGAGCATGTAGACCTGGGTAAGCCTATCTGAAGTTCCTTTAGCTATAGAGGAAAACACAGAAAACGTACAAAGATAAAGGGTTTAACTCACAGAATTGTTTCAGTGAAAGACCTTTTCTAGCTTTCTATTCTTTTAGCTGTATTAATTCTTGGTTTTTAAGCCCTTTAAATACTGAGCACTTCTGATTTGTGATATCACAAGTATCTTTAATAATAATTTGTAATGTAAAAATACATTACAGAAGATCCTTTTAAATCATTGCCCATCTCTTGTTTCTTCATTGTCGGGTATATTGTTCTCTGTTTTCCAGTTGGCTCAATTGTATGCTGCCACTTTTGAATATAGGTGTAATTCTTGTATAATTTCTTTGGATACTGTAATTTATATATTCCTTATAGACTGTAAAGTTTCATTAGACCATAATTTCATTTGGTCCAAAAAGGTTTATAATATCCCTGCATTGGGGATGCCTTAGGGTTCATGTTGCCTTAAGTATAGAAATTGCTGGTTTTGTGAGTATTTGAAAAGTTAGGTTTTAATGTTTTAAACAATCTCATTATTAAGTGAGTCTGTAAGTGAAAGTGTTGGTAAGAGGAGGGGTGCCATAGATACGTTATTTGCCAAGTACAAAAGCCAAGAGCTGTAAAGGATTTTTTAAAGTTTATTTATTTTTGAGGGGGGGAGGGGCAGAGAGAGAGGAAGAGAAAGAATGCCAAGCAGGCTCAGTGCTCTGAGCATGGAGCCTGATAAGGGGCCTGATCTCACGAACTGTGAGATCATGACCTGAGCTGAAACCAAGAGTTGGATGCTTAACCAGCTGAGCCACCTGGGTCAGACTCTTGGTTTCGGCTCAAGCCATGATCTCACGGTTCCTGGGTTCCAGTCCCAAATCCAGCTCTGTGCTGGCAGCATGGAGCTTGTTTGGTATTCTCATATTCTCTCTCTCCTTCTTTCTGCCCCTCCCTTGCTCATGCTTGCTCTCTCTCAAACTTAAAAAAAAAAAAAAAAAGATGGATCTAAATCTGCCTCCTTTGAACTTTGTCTTTAGGCACAACACAAACTAATACTGGTTAGGGGAAGAGCATTGGCACTGGCTTCGTTCTGGTTTTCTAGCTTTCTCTTTCTCACTTTGTGAAGGAGGTTTAAAAATCTTTGGAATATAACAACCACATGAAGTATATATAAAACAACTGATGTAGTTTTTATAATGTATTCTGTGTGTAATTGATGTTCATTCTCCCTCTTCCCCACCTCTGCCCCGCCTCCCCTCCCAGTGTTGAATTGGAATAGAAGACTGCTATATGATTCATCTTTCCATTTTGAAGAGTTTGGTTTTTCAGCCTATCCCATGTTTTTCTTAAAACTCTGAGTTACTTTTTTTGTTACACAGGTTTTCACAGTATATCTTTAAACATCTCTGTTTTCTGTTATTGGAAGAGTAATATTTTTAATTACTTAGGCATTTCCCCTTACTCTCACCTGTAGAGCTCCGGAAATTGGCTTCAGTCCTTGTCAGTGACTGGATGGCTGTCATCCGCTCCCAGAGCAGTACCCAGCCTGCTGGTAAGCTCCTTAGTCTTTTATCCCTTGTATTTATTTCTTTCCCACTGGGACATGGCTTTCAGTACCTTTAGCCTGCTTCATCTCTGAGAGTCTTTCTCTTTAAGTAAAATCCTTTTCTGCTTTGTTTTTGTTTTTTTTTTTTTTTAATTTTTTTTTTTTTTTTAACGTTTATTTATTTTTGAGATGGAGAGAGACAGAGCATGAACAGGGGAGGGGCAGAGAGAGAGGGAGACACAGAATCTGAAACAGGCTCCAGGCTCTGAGCTGTCAGCACAGAGCCTGACGCGGGGCTCGAACTCACGGAGTGTGAGATCATGACCTGAGCTGAAGTCAGACGCTTAACCGACCAAGCTACCCAGGCGCCCCTCTGCTTTGTTTTTTAACAACAGAGAAAGATAAAAAAAAACGTAAAGAAGAGGGGAAGAGTCGAACCACCCCTCCTGAGCGACCCTTGACTGAGGTGAAGGCTGAGACCCGGGCTGAGGAGGCCCCAGAGAAGAAGAAGGAGAAGCCCAAGTCTCTACGAACCACAGCACCCAGTCATGCCAAGTTCCGTTCCACTGGTAGGGCTGTTGACTAGTCTTGGGACAGTCTGTGGGCGGATGCATACCTAGGGTCTTGTGGTGGAATAGCCGATTTATGAAACGGCACACACATGGAAGAGGGAAGACTAGTGGGTGAAGCTTGGACTGGATGAAGATTTGGGGTTGGACCAGGGAAGAAGAGTTAAGAGAGTTCAACCCCAATATCGTGTTTTTTTCCTTCCGCCAGGGCTAGAGCTGGAGACCCCATCTTTGGTGCCTGTGAAGAAGAATGCCAGTGCAGTGGTGGTTTCTGACAAGTACAACCTTAAACCCATCCCCCTCAAGCGTCAGAGGTATGGACCACATCCTGGGTTTCTGCGTGGGTTATGTCTGTGGACACGAGGGAGAAAGAAGGGGCAAGTCACGGTGAATCAGAGATGTTGTTGACCATTCCTCTTCTGACAGCACCACAGTTGCTCCAGGAGATGCTGCCCCCCCTGCAGAGAAGAAATACAAGCCACTGAACACCACACCCAATGCCACCAAAGAGATCAAAGTGAAGATCATCCCACCACAGCGTGAGTCTAAAGTGAAGGAATATACTTGGAATTGGGAACAAACCCTTTTCATGGGAATGATTGTTGGGGGGTAGGTAGGGGATTGATTTCTTCATGTCCTAAGTGTGTGTGTGTCTTAATTTTTGCACTTCTGGAGCTCCCCTTTCATAGGATTACTTAGGGGTACTTTTAGAGATGGTATTGGGAGGTATGTGACTGGTTAGGAGCACTCCCAGCTGCAGGATATTCTGTCATGTCAATGGGGGCTGGCTTCTTCAGTTATCTGAGCTCTAATTCATACTTAAAGCTACAAATTGTTTGCCTTTAAAAGAAAGAAAGAATAGGGGTGCCCAGCTGGCTCAGTTGGAGGAGCATGCAATTCTTGATCTCCAGGTCATGAGTTTGAGCGCTGCATTGGGTATAGAGATTACGTAAGATAAAAATAAAATTTTTTAATAAATTTTTCATAAATTTTATAAAAATAAAAAATTTTTTTAGTAAGAATAACAAGCATTTCTTATATGAATCCAGCATATGCTTCCTGGCACCTTGAACTTATTATGTCCTAAGTTTTGTTGTTTGTCTTGTTTTGTTTTTAATCCTTTTCTTTTTTTTTCATTACTACTATTATTTTTTAAAAGTTTATTTTGAGGGGCGCCTGGGTGGTTTAGTTGATTTAAATATCTGACTTTGACTCAGGTCATGATCGAGGCTCAGGTCACGTGAGCTCGAGGCCTGTGTCAGGCTGTGTGCTGACAGCTCAGAGTCTGGAGCCTGCTTCAGATTCTGTGTCTCCCTGTCTCTCTGCCCCTCCCCTGCTCACGTTCTGTCTCTCTTTCTCAAAAATAAATAAACATTAAAAAAAAAAAAACTCCATGAAAGTTTATTTTGAGAGAGAGAGAGTGCATGCATGGGGAAGGGGCAGAGAGAAAGGGGAAGAGAATCCCAAGCAGGCTCTGCACTGTCAGCACAGAGCCCTATGTGGGGCCTGAACCTGAGCCAAAGTGGGACTCTTAAATGACGGAGTCACGTAGGCAGCCCTTATGATGTCCTAAGTTGGAGTAGGGTCTCCATTGGCCCATTTTCTGCCCAGATTTGTGTATAGGAATAGAATTGTGAAAGAGTCTAATGATTCCATGTTATGCTTTTTCCTTTTATAGCTATGGAGGGCCTGGGCTTTCTGGATGCGCTCAATTCAGCCCCTGTTCCAGGCATCAAAATTAAGAAGAAGAAGAAGGTGTTGTCACCTACAGCTGCCAAGGTATGAGCCCTGGGCAGTAGGTGTCAGTGACAGGATGTCAAAAGTAAAGTAGAAGGAAGGGAAGGGTTTAGCAGGTAGGGGTGGTTAGGGAGGACAACAAGATGTAGGCTGGGGTGCGGGTGGGAGGTTGGCAATGTGAGAGACAAAGTCTTCCTTTATAGGAACTCATGGGAGATTCTGTCTAGGACCATGGACTAATTGCCTTACCTTAACTTTGGCTTTCTTATCAGCTCATTAACTTCTTTTTCTTTCATTATAGCCAAGCCCATTTGAAGGGAAAACGAGCACAGAACCAAGCACAGCCAAGCCTTCTTCCCCAGAACCAGCACCTCCTTGTGAGCCTATGGACACAGACCGCCCAGGAACCCCAGTTCCCCCTGTTGAAGTCCCAGAGCTCATGGATACAGGTAAGTCTAGAAATTGGTTCAGATTTGGGGGTTTTCTGAAAGAAAGGGCCTGCGTCTAAAACCTCTTTTGCTTACAGCTTCTTTAGAGCCAGGAGCACTGGATGCAAAGCCAGTGGAGAGTCCTGGAGATCCTAGCCAGCTGACCCGGAAAGGCAGGAAGAGGAAGACTGTGACATGGCCTGAGGAGGGCAAACTGAGAGAATATTTCTATTTTGAACTGGATGAAACTGAACGAGGTTAGCGTGTGTAGATTCCTGTATAGTAGGTGGGTACAGAGAGTTTAAAAAGGACGTGGTTGTACTTACTTTTGCTCTTGTTTTTTTCTCCTTGCCAATAGTAAATGTGAATAAGATCAAGGACTTTGGTGAGGCAGCTAAACGAGAGATACTGTCAGACCGACATGCGTTTGAGACGGCCCGTCGTCTGAGCCATGACAATATGGAGGAGAAGGTGCCCTGGGTGTGCCCGCGACCCCTGGTTCTACCCTCACCTCTTGTCACCCCTGGAAGCAATAGCCAGGAGCGATATATCCAGGCTGAGAGGGAGAAAGGAATCCTTCAGGAGCTCTTCCTGAACAAGGAAAGGTGAGCAGAACAGGGTTTACGCTCTAGGCATGAACCATATCCGTATTAAGTGCTTGGACTGCTGAGGGGAACATGCGCTCTGGGGTAATTCAGAAGGGGGTGTAGGCTAGGAGGGAATGTGAGAGCTTGAATAAATAATTTGACTATCTTTTTTTTCCCTTATTACCTGTGATATTCCTAATAGTCCTCATGAGCCTGATCCTGAGCCCTATGATCCTGTACCCCCGAAGCTCATCCCCCTAGATGAGGTGAGCGAATGCTATGTGGCAATGGAGACTGTGATTGATTTTAATGTGTCTTTCACATTTCATTTCCATTTCAAATGGAATTGTTCTCCTGTTCTTGCAGGAGTGTTCTATGGATGAGACCCCATATATTGAGACCCTGGAACCCGGGGGAGCTGGTGGCTCACCTGATGGGGCAGGTGGCTCCAAGTTGCCTCCTGTCCTAGCCAATCTCATGGGAAGCATGGGTGCTGGAAAGAGCCCCCAGGGTCCTGGAGGAGGGGGCATCAATGTCCAAGAGATCCTCACCTCCATCATGGTAAGAGTCCACCTTCCTCATTTCCATTTTCTCTGGAATCTGCTTGTCTTTTTACGCTAATACTCATCTTCTCACTTACCCCCTCATCTGCCTCTCTTTTCTCTGCCAGTTGTTAACCTTGCTCTCTATTCACCTTGCCTCCTCACAGGGTAGCCCAAATAGTCATCCCTCAGAGGAACTGCTAAAGCAACCAGACTATTCAGACAAGATCAAGCAGATGCTGGGTAATCACCAGGGCCAGCCCTGGGGCCTGGGGGGAGAAAGCCTACTTTGGGGTGTGGGGAGCAGGGTTCACAGACAGTGGTGAGCCAGGGGTATTGCTGCTAGATGGGGAGGGGAAGACTGGATAGAGCATTGCTCTGCCAAGTTGGTCTGAGAGGGCCAGAGGGGCGTACCTAAGTAGGAAGTCATGCCACTCTTCTAGAATCCTCTTGCTGACTGTTCTCTTTTTTTTTTTTTTTAAATTAATAGTGCCACATGGATTATTAGGCCCTGGTCCAATAGCCAATGGTTTCCCACCAGGAGGCCCTGGTGGCCCCAAGGCCATGCAGCACTTCCCCCCTGGACCTGGGGGACCTATGCCAGGTAGGTGGTAAACGAGAGGTTGGAATGGGTTTACCTGCTTGATTTTGGTATGGTAATAGTGTAGGTTGACCAAAAGGTGGGAGGAGATAGTTTAGGCTGGGAGAGGCTGTCCCTGAGTGTAACAGGTAACTGTTGCTGTTTCTGTTTTCCCCCTAACAGGTCCTCATGGAGGCCCCGGTGGGCCAGTGGGTCCACGTCTCTTGGGTCCCCCACCCCCTCCACGAGGGGGTGATCCCTTCTGGGATGGCCCGGGTGACCCCATGCGGGGTGGCCCAATGCGGGGGGGTCCAGGACCAGGTCCTGGACCGTACCATAGAGGCCGTGGTGGCCGAGGAGGAAATGAACCTCCTCCTCCTCCTCCCTTCCGAGGGGCCAGAGGAGGTCGCTCTGGAGGAGGACCCCCAAATGGAAGAGGGGGCCCTGGTGGGGGCATGGTTGGAGGTGGTGGGCATCGTCCTCATGAAGGCCCTGGTGGGGGCATGAGCAGCAGCAGTGGCCATCGTCCCCATGAAGGCCCTGGCAGTGTCATGGGTGGTGGGCATCGCCCCCACGAAGGCCCTGGTGGTAGCATGGGTGGAGGTGGGGGACATCGTCCCCATGAAGGCCCTGGCGGTGGCATGGGCAGTGGCAGTGGACATCGTCCCCATGAAGGCCCTGGCAGTGGCATGGGCGGAGGCAGTGGACATCGTCCCCATGAAGGCCCTGGTGGAGGCATGGGTGCTGGTGGCGGACATCGCCCCCATGAAGGCCCTGGTGGGAGCATGGGTGGAAGCAGTGGACATCGCCCCCATGAAGGTCCTGGACATGGAGGGCCCCATGGCCACCGGCCTCATGATGTCCCTGGTCACCGAGGCCATGACCATCGCGGGCCACCGCCTCATGAGCACCGTGGCCATGATGGCCCTGGCCATGGAGGAGGGGGCCACCGAGGGCATGATGGAGGCCACAGCCATGGAGGAGGTGAGAATAGTTCCTGCTCCCTGTATGGTTTTTGGTGTTCCATACAAGTTGTTGGGGGAGCATTAGTACCCCAGGTGTGCTAGGCCAAACATGAGGTCACCTCATTCTCAGCATGCATTCAGTTCCTACCCTTTGCCCTTCCCCCAAATCCATAAGATTCCAGGTCTCCCTGAAAGAGAAGTTTTCAGGATGCTGTGGATGGGGTGGGGGTGGGAGGAAGTGGGGGTGAGGGTGGCATTGACCTCTGTCTGCCGTTTTTTATCTAACCATTCCACCGTCATTTCCACAGACATGTCAAACCGCCCTGTTTGCCGACATTTCATGATGAAGGGCAACTGCCGCTATGAGAACAACTGTGCCTTCTACCACCCGGGTGTCAACGGGCCCCCTCTGCCCTAGGGACCACCTCCTCTGCCCCACCCACACACACCCCTGTGGACTGCAGCCTTGCTCCTTCTACCCTGTTATGGCTTCTGTGAGGCCCACTTTTCCCCTTTCCCCAGCTGATGAGGAGCCGGCCCCCTCAGTTCCCACCTGCTTGGGTTTCTGGGGGTTTTCGATCACTGGTGCGTATTGATGTACATATTTTCCTCCAGTCTGGGGAGGAGAGACTGGATACATTCTGTACCCTGGACTGCTGAAGAGAAGACCCAGTTGGCTTCATTTTTTGAGGAGATTTGCCCTATAACCCCAAATCCCTTTCCAGTATTGCCCTTAATGCCTGAGAACCTAAAGCTGGTTATCCTGGAGAACACCTCTAACTCTCCTATTGTGGGTCCTCCACATGCACACAGAACTGACATGGGATCAGCTGCACTTATGAAATCATCCCAGCCAAGTTCATTATTCCTCATGGGGGTGGGGAGATGGTAAAAGGGGTAT
The DNA here is from genome assembly GCF_023721935.1 of Panthera uncia. Classification (NCBI taxonomy): domain Eukaryota; kingdom Metazoa; phylum Chordata; class Mammalia; order Carnivora; family Felidae; genus Panthera; species Panthera uncia. Next base: position 11,577,882 of record NW_026057580.1, read on the forward strand.
TATATATCCCACTGCACTGAGAGGGCTCAATTAGGCTGGATTTGAGTTCTGGAAAATATCATCCCCACTTCTGCCCTGACACAGGCTTTACATTGAGTCCTTTCTCAAGACTTTGCAACCTTCTGTGAACACCCAAGTCTGCATCATGGGTCTGTTAGGTTCAGTGATGGCCAATTCACATCTGCATCCAGTGGAAGTTTTAGCTGGTATAGGTAAGGCTGCTGGTGTTGGTCCACCCTTGCCTACAACTCATTCTGGAAACTTTGTAAAACACTTCAGTGAGACCAGCTTTTCATCAACTTGCCCAGCACGCTGGGCCTGACAGTCACACTACATGCACTGCCTTCAGGAGTTGGCGCACTCTTTGCCCCCACCTGGAACCTTGTTGGTGTGAGGCCTCTGGCTCCCTTGCCCTGTCAGCCACCTCTGAATCCCACCAGGTGCCTTCCTGGGTGGGTGCAACAAGCTGACTTGCCCTTCCCCAGCCCTCTCCTTCACATGTCTCGGCATCAGTTGTTTTCTGTGAAAACAGTGGATTGGTTGGCTTTTGTGCAGGGTCTTGGGTTAGAGCCACAATGGATTTGAGGGATGAGTATTTTCTTTTTTTCTTTTGGTTTTGTATATTTTGTACATTAATAATAAACAGTGGAAAGAGAAGCAGCTTATTTAACCCCTAGTGTGTTTGGGCTCTTTGTTTAAAACCCAGCCATTATCTGCTGTTTGAGGTACATTAGGACAAACATTTGTGGAGTGTGTTTTCAGTTCTTGAGCTAACATTTATTCTGTGAGGTCAGTGTTGGTATTAAGTGAAACACTTAAGGAATATTTTGAACATAAAACACCCATAGGTACAGAGTAAATCCCATGGGTCAACATTCTTTGAGTAAGCATTGGGACCTAGGGGAACACAGCTTTTCACAGATTGCTGGAGCTACAGATGGTGTAGGTGGACATTCACTTCAACATCCCTGTGGAGTTGCTTAGGGAAGGAATTTAAGTGAGGGTGGGTGAAAGGAGGAAAAGCTGGTGGCTCCTATTAAGAGCAGTTCCAGTGGAGAAAGTGAAGAAAAGCAGAAAATGTACGCTCCTCCTCCCCCAAGAAGTGTCTTTGCAAAATAGAGGTCACTATACTAAGGCTGCTGCTAGATGATCCTGGATTTTTTTTTTTTTTAATTATTTTTTAGAGAGTGCATGAGCAGGGGAGGGGCTGAGGAGAGAGGGAGACAGAGGATCCAAAGCGGGCCCTGTGCCAAGAGTGGAGAGCCTGATGTGGGGGTTGAACTCGAACTATGAGATCATGACCTGAGTCAAAGTCAGATGCCCACCCAACTGAGCCACCAAGGTGTCCTGATGATGCAGGATTCTTAAGGGCAAGTATTGAGAGCCTAGTTGATGGAGTAAGATTCTTGGGGAGACAGGTCTTAGAGATCAGAACATAGGATTACTACAAATAAGTTTTGCTAATTTTGAAATGGGAAATTAGAATTATAGTGCATTTTGAGGAGGAAGGTGGGGATATTGGGGCATGGGTTAAGAACAGTGGTCTTCAGGAGCACCTAGCTTGCTCAGTAGAGCATGTGGCTCTGGATCTCTAGGTCATGAGTTTGAGCCCCATGTTGGGCATAGAGATTTCAGAGAAAGCAGCTCGTTTTGGGGCACCTGGCTGGCTCAGTACAGCATGCAACTTGATCTCGGGGTTGTTTGAGCCCCACACTGGGCACAGATTAAAAAAAATTTTTTTAAAAAGGAACAGTTTTCAACCTTTTAGTGTTCATCAGAATCAACTGAGGGGCTTATTAAAAGACATGAGGAATGGGGTCCAGCAAATTTTCTAATTGAGTAGTTCTGGGATGGATCTAGAGATTTTGCATTTCTAACAAGTTCCCATGTGTTGCTGATGCTGATCTGGAAAACACTGAAAGACACTGCCCTAGAACACAGGATTGGTCACACGAGGGCATAACCTAAATTTCACAGGTGTCATTTACATTTAGCAAGGCCAATGGGGCTAATTTTATCTTCTCTTTGCTGAGTCCTCAGAGGGGTTGTGCCCAGTCAGCGTATACAAGCTCTGTGCACTTAGGACCTGAGAAAAGCACCTAAAAAGAGGTAAAATAGGTAAAAAAAAAAGATTTAAAAATAAAAAATAAAATATGAATGAAGTAGGGGTGCATGGCTGGCTTGGTCAGTGGAGTGTGCAACTCTGGAGCTTAAGGGTGTGTGCTGGAGCCCTACGTTGGGGGCAGAGATTACTTAAAAATTTTTTAACGTTGAAAAAAAAAATGTAGTAGTACCAGCTCAAGTGGAAAAATCTAGTGGGCCACTCTCTGGCTTGTGCTTCCCTATCTCTGGCATCAAGCCACAAGAACTTTTAGAGCTCAAAGTTTTTTCTACGTTAATTTAAAATTTAGTTCAGCCATTTTTCTTTCAAATTCTCCATGGAAATCCAAAGCGACCCATTTCCATGCCTTCACCAATTCCCCTGCAGGCACTTCTCTCCATTTCAGCTGGTCTGTTCTTCCTTTCTGCTTCCATTCCCCCTGCCCCTGAAATACCCTTTCAACTTTAGACATTCTCTGTCAACCCCACCCAAAGCACACCAGTTCCATCTCCAATTCTAGATCATCACTGTTCTAGTTTCCCCATTCCTGCTCCTGGGCAGTAAACCTAATGTTGCAAAAAAACACAAATCCTACCATCTTGACACCAACTCAACACTTACTGCTACTTGGCAATTCCTCTTGATTGGCACCCAAGCTCCTGAATGAGATCCATCCAGTGTGAGCACCATTTCCTCTTCACCTGAAAATATCTGAGCCTATGTGATCTTCCTTTCCCAGAGGAAGAAGGGTATCAGTTTCCAAGGCAGTATCTAACCCTCTCTCAGCATCTCCTCTACCCACTCAACTATTCACCCAGCAGCCAGAACAATTTTGTAAAATCAAAACACGGGCACCTGGGTAGCTCAAATGGTTGTGTCGGACTCTTGATTTTGGCTCAGGTCATGATCTCCTGGTTCATGAGATGGAGCCCCACGTTGGGCTCTGTGCGGACAGTGCAGAGCCTGCTTGGGTGTTCTCCCTCTCTGTGCCCCTCCCACTCTTTCAAAAACAAATACACATTAAAAATAATAAATTCTCACCACTGTGTGAGAATGGCCTCCCATTGCTCCTCAAACAGTATCCCAACTCACCATCAAGGCTTACAGGCTCTGAGTGTCCTGGCCCCTGCTCTATCTCAAGCTGCCTATCTTGTCTATGTCAAGCTCTTCTGGCTCCAGGGTCCCTGAAACACTATGGTTTCTTCCCTGAGGGCTCTTCTTTTCCACTCACCTAGTTCCTTCACTACCTTCAGGCCTTGGCTTTAATGTTATTCCTGAGAAGTCTTATTCACTGGATTTAAAGCCCACCCCCTACCCTTTCTATCCTAGCTCCAAAGGCAGCAGAGTTCCTATCCTTGCACTAACAGAATCCCAAGCGATGCTCATGCTGCTGGTCTGGGACACTTTGAACATCACTACCCAGAACAGCCAGTTCGGTGTCCCAGTTGTTGCATTAGTACTGGCCACAAAATGGCAACTTTGGATACTCCCATGCTGTATGGCCACAAGGCTCATTCCTGGTTTTCACTTTTCTTATTGTAGTTTCTTACTGTAGTGTACTGGCACTATTTCCTAAAATCTCTTTGTGTGTTCCTAAAACACAGTGCTATCCTGGCTCTCATGCTCTTCCAGGACTCACGCTTTGGTTACCCTGTCCACATTTTACACAGAGGGAAAACATCCAGGACACTGGAGTCAGCTAAACAAGAGCCATCATATCAGCAACAACCATCTCTGTTGAGGGCAGATGATTGTGGGCAGGTCGGTGTCCTCTGTTTCATTAGGAAGGTATGCAGAAGAATCTCTGCTTTTCAAAACCATTTCTATGGTAGTTATTATGTACATTAGTGCATGACTTATAGATAATAAAAGTTGTCTATGAGTAAGAATATTTGTTAACAAAATTCCATTTTCCAGGCTTTGGGTTATCCATACATACTGTACCATATAAACCATATTTTTTGTTCTTTTTGCATTGTATTTTTTTGCCCACATTTAAGTGCATTATTAATAACTCCATTACTAAGTATGTATATTGAAGGAAAAAGTACAATTTGTGTCCATGTATGGAAGCTGTTTTGAAGCATCAAGTACTTGTAGTGAAGTTGATAAAAAACTTGAAATGCAAAATTTTGGTATTCGTTTTATAAATAACATTCCTATATATTTTATGCATCATCTCATCTAGACCAGTGAACTGAAAAGTGTAGAGTGTAATGTGAAACACATCTAACAAAAAAATTTAAAACACTTTAGAAAATAATTGCCTAATCCCTTAATAATCCTACAAGGTACTTTTTTTTTTTTTGGTTTATTCATTTATTTTGAGAGTGCACAAGCAGGGGAGGGGCATAGTGAGAGAGGGAGAGAGAGGAACCCAAGCAGGTTCCGTACTGTCAGCACAGAGCCTGATGCGGGGCTCCATCTCACAAACCATGAGATGGTGACCTGAGCCAAAATCAAGAGTCAGTCAGTTAAGACTGAGCCACCCAGGTGTCCCTAGGTACACACTTTCAATCTTTTTACAGATGAGAAAACCAGTACAAGAGGCTAAGTAGCCTGTCCAACATCATACTGTTAGTAAGTAGACTTGAAACCTGGCTCCCATTACTTCACATAATTGTGGAAATTACTTTACATAAAACATCTTACTCAGGTGCTTGGTTTAAGACCCTGATTTTTTCCCCTCAAATTCCATAAGAGGAGTAGTTCCTTTCTAATTTGAGATGTTCCCTAACAACACTATTTCCACACCAAAACTACAAAATCTGTACCTCAGGCTATTACTTATTCACTTGGTCAAAAAATAGTCTCCCCAAAATAGATATCCAAGCTGTCAGACTTAACCAAACAGCTCCTCATATTCCCTCTGGAACTGGATACATCAGATCATTCTCTTCTTTCTCCCCAACTCCCACACATCTCTCCCATCCTTTCCTTCCCATGCCTCCCCTACCCTAGTTCAGCATTTAGTTACCTCACCCACAACAAGTTATGGATTCCATTCCATTCCATTCCATTCTATAGTCGACCTCACCCATCACCACCTAAAGTCACCAACCACCTGCCACTGGTTACTTTCCAAATCTACCTCTCCAATATAATAGTAAGAAAAATGGCCACACCAGCTACGCTTTCTCATTAACTCCCAAATAGTTTTTTCTTCTTTCCAGGCCTGAGATCTCTCTTTTCCTACATTCCAAAAATGACTCCCTATTTTCTCATTATTCAAATTCTTTTTATTTTTCAAGAGGCCCACCCTGAAGTGATCCTGTCTATCAAATAATCAAGTTCTGGATCATCTTTCCCTTTTATGAGCACATGGCAACTTATAGAATCTAGAGGACACACATTTGGCAATTAACCAAATCACCTTTACACTCATGTCTCATTTTCTAAAGTCTTCTGTAGCTAAACTATTGATGCAGGCAGACCTTGTCTTTTCCTTTTTGTACACTCCACAGTGCTGTATGAGATGTCAGTTACTTAAGAACTTTTCAGAGTATCAGTACTGTGGGGCCCTGACCACAGAGCAAAGCTTGGACAATGGGAGGCCCAAGAGTCCCAGATGGAAGGGATGAACCCCTTTCTATTCCTATCTGAAGGGTTGGAGAATCCTCAAACAGCAAGCACCATCTAAAATGCATAAGACTACAAATTAGATCCATCTGTATTAGTGGGGAAGCATGGATACTGAATGCTGCTAGCAATAAAGTGAATCAAAACTAAAAATAGTCCCAATGCCCATGAATCTCCAAACAGCGACAGGATGGCAACAACAACTTTCCTTTATTTCCTCCCCTTGTAAAGGGAGATTCAAGTTGAGGGGCAATTTTCTTGCCCCCAAGTCCCCAACTACAAAAAGACTGCAGGCACCAAGCTCTGGGCTGGGTAACAGCCTAGGCCTCACAACTTGCCTCCAGCACTGAGCTGCAGTAACTGTTTGTATCAGTAAGTCAGCATTAAATCCACCAGAAAAGAACAGCACCACTCAAAGACCAGGGGACCAGATAGGCCTGAAGCTTTCTGGTGGACCACAGGCAGGGTTCTTGGTGATGAAAGTCTCTAGACAACTGGCCACATAAGTTAGGCTAGATGGAGCCCACAACGATGAAAGTCATCTCTGTGTATATGGAGGAATGTCAAGGATAAGGCCAGCTCAGTTATCTGAAGAAAACTGTAACAGGCTAGTTTTTCAGAGAAAAGGAACCAAAGTGGTAACCTGGTCACATCAAGACCATGCTCTGCCTTCCTGTGCCTGAGTAGTTGCTGGGTCAGCTGCAGACCAGAGGCAGGCTTCCAAGCAGAGAAAGGGAGACAACAGGGGACTTCTAGGCCACACAAGCTTGTCTTTCAGGAGACTTCCAGGAAGGAAAACTCACTCTCGGGGTCTGTTGACCATGACTTCACCCAGAGCCTCCAACACCTCCCGCTTGTAGTCCTCAAAGTCACCATCGATCTGGCTTACACTCTGCTCCTCCACCACCCACAGCTGGCAGTTGGTTTCGGTGATGAGTCGGGCATCATGGCTGACGACGATCACAGCTTTGAAAAAAGATGTGAGAAGGGAGAGTAGGGACGAAGAAGGCAAAGACAAATGAGAACGTGAAGAACAAATGAGACAAATGAGAACCAGGAAAGGAGGAGGGTGCACCCTGAGCTGACTTACCACCCTTGTATTCATTGATGGCTTCCCCAAGAGCATCAATAGACTCAATGTCCAAGTTATTGGTGGGTTCATCCTATGGAAGAGACATTCCATGACCAAGTGTTACAATTCTTTTCATTACTGTCACCTTTACCCCCTCCCATAGTCCAGCTCACTCACCAAGATGAGGACATCGGGTTCCCGACAAGCCAGCTCAGCAAACACAACTCGGGCTTTTTGCCCACCTGTAGCAAAGGAAAAAGAGGGCCATCACACTTCACTGCCTTACGTTTCTGAAGATAAACTCTGAAGATGTGTGTGTGCAGAGATTCCCCAAGTCCTAGCTGTTCTTTTCTGACTCTAGGTATAGTCTGGAGGTGTGAAAATTGAGGAGGACACCTTCCCTAGCCCCCTACAGTGGTACCAGAGAGTTTGCAGATCTGGATGGTGTGGGCATGACTCTCAAGGCCAAAGCGGCCTAGGCACTTCCGGGCATCCTGGTAGGGCAGGTTGAAGCCCCGCTGCAGATATTCAGTGGGTGTCTCCTCCATGCGCAGCTGTTCTGCATACTGCTGGTTGAAGAAGCCAATTTTCTGCCCAAGAGAGGAAGGCAGTCTGTAAAAATCATACTTCCTCTATCAGGCTCTTCCTCCCTAATTCCCAAAGCCAACTTACCAACCGGTGGTTCTTTCTCATTTCTCCACGAGTCTGCAAGGAAAAAGCAAGTGGGAAGATAAGGGAATGGAGAGGAAGATGCTGCCCCTCCACATCCTCACTTTTCTTAAGGGGAGACAAATATCAGAATTGGGCTGGGAATCAGTCCATGCAAGAAGGGGAACCCAGATGTCCTCCCTAATGTGACAAAGGCACATCCAGGAAATGACAAGAGTACGGGGCAAAGGGGAGTGAGATGACAATAAAGGAGGGGACACAAAAAGCACAGATTCAGAACCAAGAGAGGGCTGACCACAACCAACACACACCCCCTTCCCACCCAGCAAGATCCACCAATGGCAACTTTTTCAGGGTTCTGCCTCACATGGGAGTTAAGAGACTGTGAGAGGATCTAAGAAAAAACACCTTGAGGTGTATGAAGAAATGGGCCCTTCTCAACATTTTCCTGGAGGGAGTAAAGATGGTTACAACCAATCAAAAGCACTGTATAGCAGTATGTTGTAAATCCTAAAAACAATTCTAGAAAGTTTATCCTAAAAAAAAAAACTACAGTCATGAACATGTACAATAATATTTACTGGAGCACTTGGGTTGCTCAGTTGGTTAAACACCTGACTTCGGCTCAGGTCATGATGTCACGATACATGAGTTTGAGTCCCGCATCAGGTGAGCTCAAGCCCCCCTTTGGATGAGCCCCACCTTCTCTCTCTCTCCCTCTCTCTGCCCATGGGATTCTCTTTCTCTTTCACTCTCTCTGCCCCTTGCTCACTTGCACCCTCTCAAAAAAAAAAAAAAAAGTTTACTATAGGATTGACCTTCAGTGAAAAACCAGAAAAAAATCTAAACGACTGTGATCAAATAAACTATAAATCCACAAGAAACAAATGTACACAGGTAATTATTGGCATGGAAAAATACTTGATGTGTATTATCTGAGAACTGGCTATGAAACAATTCATCTGAGAACCCACTTTTGTTAAAAAAAAATTATATGCACATTTGCAGAGAAGAAAAAGAGAAAGTAATCCATCTAAATTAATACTGGTTATCTCCAGACTTTTCTGACTCCTGCAATTTCTTTTTTTCTTAAGTTTTTTATTTTTGAGAGAGAGGGAGAGGGCAGAGAGGGAGACAGAATCCCAAGCAGGTTCCCTGCTGTCAGTACAGAGCCCAACATGGGGCTCGATCCCAGGAACCGTGAGATTATAACCTGAGTGGAGATCAAGAGTCAGAGGCTTAACCAGATGAGTCACCCAGGTGCCCCTAGTCCAACCCTTCTCCTGGCTCTCTCCCCTGATCTACAGTGTTCTCCTCTCTAGCACCTCTGAGGAAAAGGAAACATCTACGATGAATTCTGTATTTAAATCTCCAGCACAGAGGGGGCTCCTTGATTCTAGCATTTGGTGAACAGCTGCCTTTTCACACTCGTCATGCTCTCTGGTCCTGGCACCAGGACTTACTGGTGTCAGCTTGCCCGTCAACAACAGAAGCAGGGTGCTCTTCCCCACACCGTTAGGGCCCACGATGCAGACTGCAAGGAGGAAGACAGGTGGTCAAAGAGGTCCTCAGAAACTGTCCCTGTAGCCCTGCTTCACGTCCCCAAACCACTTGACACCAACTCACTCCTTGAATCCATGTCAATGCCAAAATCCAGGTTCTTAAAGAGTGGTTTCTGCCCCTCATAGCCAAACGTCACACCTGAGAATCAGGAAAAGAAGTGATATACTTTCTTTTCAGAATCACTCTGAAGGTGTCCTAAAGTCCTTTCCTGGCCTTGGAGAAAAGGAATGGATCCCACGCTGGGTGGAAGACGTGGGGTGCACACACTTCCGCCCTGCGTTGGTGGGGTCTGCAGCTGCTCACCATGCAGACCCAGCACAGGAGGGCTGAGCGGTGGGGGATTAGGGAAAGTAAAGCGCACAGTGTACTCCTTGGGGCGCTTCAGGAGCTCAGGGGCCTCTTGCGATTCCTCATCTTGGTTTTTCCGCCGGCATTTCTGCTGCTTTCGAGTCAGGGCTTCCTTTGTCTGCTTTTCCTGGAGAGGAAGGGGAAAAGGAGAAATTCACACCCTTCACAGCAGTCCTTGAAATGGAGAGCAGTGTCACAGAGTTCCCTCTTTCTCCATATTGAGAGAAAAACCCCCCAGGTGCTTACTGCCTGCTTGGTGGACTTGCCACCTGCCTTTAGCTCCTTCAGCTTCTTCTCCTGCTTCTCATACTGCTTCAGCAGTTCTTTCTGCTTCTGCTGATACATCTTCTTGAAGGTCACTGAGGCAGAAAAGGAGGATGGGCAACAACGGTTGTCTTCCTCCCCAGCAGAGGGACAACCAGAACTGGTGAGGACAGAGTTGGGCATCACTGTCTAGACTCTTTTAAGATTTAGCTAATCATTGCATCCCTATGGGTCTTCCCTCCAAGGCCTCGTCTCTTTCCTCCCCCCAACAAATGATCCTTACTGTAATTGCCCCGATAGTAATGGAGCCGCTGGGCATCGAGATGAATAATATCGGTGCAGACATCATCCAGAAAGCCCTGGTCATGGGAAACGATGAGCAATGTCTTCCGCCAGCCCTGGAGGTAGCTGGGTTTTAGAAGAGTGTGGACAGGTCACAATGGTCAGTTTAGGGTTAAGTCAGGGAAACAGACTGACAAAACAGGGAGGAAAAGAGAAAGGGGCTGGATAGAGTGCTGTCAAGGACAGAGTGTAAACAGCTAGAGGAGACAAGGACAGAATGACAACCAATGACGCAAAGACTGCAGTCAAAGGTGACGCACTTATTGAGCCAGATGACAGCATTGAGGTCCAGGTGGTTGGTAGGTTCATCCAACATCAGCAGCGTGGGCTCCATGAACAATGCCCTAGAAGGTGAGGCAGCAGAATGTAGGGTCAGGGGTAGGAAGATTCTTGCTCAGAGAACTCCACAGAAGCCTCTGGCAGGTGAGACCATGAACACTCCTTCCATATCTCTCCTCAGAGAGCAGGAGATGTTGAAAAGATTATGCCCCCAGGTAGGGACGAAAGATCTTGAGTCTGGCAATGCAGACAATACAGGAAGGAGCAGGAAGACTTGAAACTCCCTACTGGCCTTAGAAGAACAGGAAGAAGAGAAAGCCCCGCCCCCCGCCACCCCCACCCATGCGTGGATTGATGCTGCAAAGGGGAAAGGCAGGGAGGTGGGTGGCCCACCTGGCCAGGGAGACACGCATGCGCCAGCCCCCAGAGAACTTCTGTGTGGGCCGATTCTGCATTTCAGGGTCAAAGCCCAGACCAGCTAGGATCCGCCGGGCTTTGGCCTCTGCAGCTGCCGCCCCAGTCGCCCGCAATTCCTCATATACCTGGAGGAGGGAGAAGAGGACACATGTCCAAAGGTTCCAGGAACCCCCAACTCTTAGCCCATGTCCCCTGCGCCATCTCCTCTACCTTCTCTAGCCTCTCAGCAGCTGCATCATCTCCCTGCTCCAGCTGCCCCTGGAGCCGTCGCTCCTCTTCCAACAGTTTCAATCGCTTGGTGTCGGCCCGAAGAACAGCCTGCACAGCTGGTGTCTCATCTGCTACCACCTCTGGGGGGTCAGGGGAGAAAAGGCCAGTTGCCCTGAGGGCCAAGTCTCCCATTCCTTCTTTTCTTCAGCTAAATTTCAGGTTTGTCTGACCTTGCCCAATTCTTTGTACTTATTCCAAAGAAATTTTCTCAAGTCTTTACTTAGCATCCATCTCCCAGTCCCCAATCTTACCTTAGAACCTTTCCCACTCCATAACCACAATTTCTTCTGTTCTTGGTTGACTCTTCTACCCCAACTGCCCACCCCTCAGGCCCATCCCACCACTGGCCTCACCCTGCTCACACAGCAGCACGTCAATGTTGGGAGGTATGCTCAAGGCCCGGTTGGCAATGTGCTTGAGGAGAGTAGTCTTGCCCTTGCTGGGGAACGAGAACTATTAAGACCAGGCCATCCCTGAAAAACCTTTTTTTTTCCAGCCCCTCCCCTTTTATAGCTCCAGCCCTTCTCCTCACCCGTTGGGTCCCACTAGCCCATAGCGGCGGCCAGCTACAATGTACAAGTCTGCGTTGACAAATAACTCCTTGCCGTGGGCCGAGATGCTGAACTTCTCCAGCTGCAGTTGTCAGGGAAGCAGTGGCAGAAGAAAGAAAAGCACATGAGAACCCTCCTCTTTCAGACAACTTTCTCCCTGCTGGGAAGCCTCTGACAAAACAGATAGCTCCAGCATGACCCTCTTCACCATGCTGGTCCACTTCCTGTCCACAGCTTTGAAGGAGAGTCTCCCAAATTCTAAATGAGTCCAGCCAATCCCACCCTTCCTGCCCCCCAAGGGTGGACCCCTCTAGTTGTGTTGGTTTTCCTATCTTCTCACTGAAGCTGGCAGAAGTCAAGGTATGGAAAACACCTCCAAGCTTTCTTCCAATATACCACTCATACCTGGCTTCCTCGGCTGCCATGGCCACTCGGAAAGGTGGCACTTCCTTGAGTAAACTGGTTGGGAGGGAGCCTCTCAGACCTTACCTTAATGTCAGATGCATTTTCTAACATGGCTTGGCGGGAGGACACCTCTGCTTGGGACACAGAGAAATCATTTTCAGCAGCATTGGCTGCTTTTAATGAAGCCACCTGGCGCTCATACTCCATCTGAGAAAGAAGGAAAGCCCACATGAGGCCACTGTCTGCCAGTTACCCATCACAACACAGCCACACGTCATCAGACACCAAAAAAAAGGTCCACAAAATACATCTGTTTCTTTATTCCAACTGTTGTTCTTGCAGTAACCTCAAAAGCTCCCTTTTGCCCCAATTCAGATGTCCCCTAGTTTAAAAAAAAAATTTTTTTTGAAGATTTTATGAAATCTGTACACCCAATGTGGGGCTGGAACTCGATCAAGAGTTGCATGCTCCACCTACTGAGCCAGCCAGGAGTCCAACTGAAATATTAAAAAAGTCAAACGCGGGGCGCCTGGGTGGCTCAGTCAGTTGAGTGTCCGACTTAGGCTCAGGTCATGATCTCAGTCTGTGGGTTCGAGCCCCACGTCAGGCTCTGTGCTGACAGCTCAGAGCCTGGAGCCTGTTTCAGATTCTGTGTCTCCCTCTTTCTCTGACCCTCCCCTGTTCATGCTCTCTCTCTGTCTCAAAAATAAATAAATGTTAAAAAAAAAAAAAAAAAAAAAAGTCAAACGCTCCTAATTCTGACCGAGATCTTACTTGTTTCTTTAGCTTTTTCTTCTCCTTTTTGCTAAGGTGCACATAAGGATCATCAGCCTTAGACTCCCCTTCTTCTTCCTCCTCTTCTCCTTCTTCCTCTGAACCCTGTGAGAACGAGATGATGAAAAACAAGAGACCCCTTCTAGAACTCAGATTTCATGTCATTCACCCAGCCCCACAGTTAGCTCGTTCCTTTCCCAGAGTCCTGAAATTTCTTGGTGGGTCCTCTCACTCTCTCACACACACTCCTGGGCTCCCTGGGGTCCTTCACCCACTTCTGTGTCAGGAATGACAGAAGACAAATAGTATGAATGTGTATGTACAAAGTATAACAGTTCTACCCACCTACAAACAAAACTGCCCATACCACTGAGGAGGAAATAAATGAAACAGCTTTTACTCATGTATCAAATGAGTTTCTGTAGCTTACATGTTAACATGCAAAGAAAACGTCCAGAAACCCTAACATACAGCACTAAGAAATCTAACAGAATCCAGAATTAGAACGTTCTAGAGGTGGAAAGACTGCAGAGATCACTAGATCATACAGATAACCGTGCCCTGAGAAGGTGGAAAGGTCACACAGGTGGTGAGTGGCAGAGCCAGAACCCAGATCATCTGAGGCTACCACCAGGGTCCCTTCCTCTCTGAATCAAGAGCTAAATGGTTTATGGGCCAAATCTCACCTGATGCCTATTTTTATACAGCCCAAGCGCTAAGAATGGTTTTACATTTTCAAAGAATTTTTTTAAAAAACAGGAATATGCATCAGAGATTGTATGTGGTCCACAAAACCAAAAATATTTACTATGTGGCCCTTTACAAAAGCCTGCTAATTCCTGCTCTGGGTAGTAATGCCACCCCCAGATCCTGCTCCCCTCCCCCAACCAAGAGCCACAGAAGGCCAGTCCCTCAGCCAATCTTCCTTCCCCCAACACCAAAATACACACCTGCTCTGCCTTCATGGTCTTCTCCCTCCCTTGTCTGGGTGGCTCCTTTTCTTTTGTTATTTCTTCTTCTTCATCCTCCTCCTCTTCATTGTCCAGAGCAGCAAATTTATTTTGAGGCTAACAGGGAAAAAACAACAGAGCTGATGAAATGTTCTAATTCCTGAGACCCAGCACCTCCTCCTGCCAATACTCCCTCACCTTGGTCTTCCCCTTTGACTTCTCTTCCTTTCCCTTTCTGCCCTTCAGCCCAGGCTGTTGTTCCTCAGATACAGCCTGGAGAACACACACACACACAGAAAATTAATTTGTTAACTTATTTATCAAGCATTTCTAGGGAGTCTAGAACTAGGAGCTAACTATACTGAGTGCTCCTCAGAAAACAAATGAGACCTAGGAAAACCCTAGTTTCTACCTTGAGGTGAAACAGTGAAAAAATAGCTAGATGATGTCAGCAAAGCTAAGGGAACACGAGTCAGGAAAACGAACATGGGTGGGGTGGCACTAGCACTGGAGGGCTTCCTCGAGAGGGCACATCTTGAGAGGAAAAAATGGACTTGAGCTTAGAGAGAGCATTCTAAGGAAAAGGGAAGACACAACATAAAGAAAAAAGAAAGGCTTTGGGGTGCGTGTCTGGTTCAGCTGGTGGAGTACACGACTCTTGATGTTGGGGTCATGGGTTCAATCAAACTCTATGTTGGGGTAGTGCTTAAAAGGGTGGGGGGGCGGGGAACCTGGCTGGCTCAGTCAGTACAGCATGCAAGTCTTGATCTTGGGGTTAAGTCTGAGCCCCAAGTTGGATGTGAAGATTACTTAAAAAACAAACAAAACCACAAATACTTCAACACAGGCATAAAACTGAATGCCAAGGTGTGAACAGGCTAATTTGAAACATATACACAGAAGAATCCCAAGTAACCTTGCAAAAGGGGTCCGAGTGGAAAAGCAAAAACTTGAGGCCCTTTGCTTTAGATTTTGAGTCTAATCTGGGGTGCCTGGGGTGGCTCAGTCAGTTAAACGTCCAGCTTCGGCTTGGGTCATGAGCTCGAAGTTTGTGAATTGAAGCCCCACATCAGGCTCTCTGCTGTCAGTGCAGAGCTTGCTTTAGATCCTCTGTCCCCCTTTCTCTGCCCCTCCCCTGCTCACATACATTCTTTCTCAAATAAACGTTAAAAAAAAAAAAAAAAAAAAAGATGATTTTGATAGTGTGAGACCTAAAAGAACTAGTTTTTTGTTTTTTTTTTTTAATTTTTTAATGTTTATTTTTGAGAAAGAGAGTGTGAGCAAGGGAAGGGCAGAGAGAGGGAGAGAGAGAGACAGACAGACAGACAGACAGACAAACAGAGAATATGGAGCAGGCTCCAGGCTCCGAGCTGTTAGCACAGAACCCGACACGGGACTCGAACCCACAAACCATGAGATCATGACCTGAGCCAAAGTTGGACTCTCAACTGACCGAGCCACCCAGGCACCCCTAAAAGAACTAGTTTAAAAGCAGGAAATGGGGAGTGTGGCTTGCTCAATCAGTGACACATGTGACTCTTGATCTCAGGATTGTGAGTTCGAGCCCACACTGGGTATAGAGATTACTTAAAATCTTAAAAGGAATTAAAGTTAAAAAATTAAAAAAATAAAAGCAGGAAAAAAAGCAGGGGAATTACCACACCATGGCCAGAAGGTGCTACATGGGGTGGGAGTGACCAGTAGAGTGGCCACTTTCACCTTATTAAACCGATTCTTTTCCAACTTGGCAGGCTTGGGAGGATGTTTTTCTTCCTCCTCCTCATCCTCACTTTGATCCTGAATCAGGGCTGCAAAAACATTACCACCCTAGAGAATGAAAGGGCCAGAGAAATCAGTGGGATGGTCAAGTTTGCCGCCCTGGGGTCTCTTGTTTATCACACAGATGGCTTACCTTGGTTTTCTTCCCTCCTCGGGGTATTGGGGCAGGTACTGAAATGACACGACAGTTGGGAAGATGAAGTAGGAAAAATTATAATGTCTGGTTACTCAATCTAATCCAACTCAAAATCAAGAAATGAGGCACTTTATTATTCATGACTCAGGGATTCTGGGAACCCATTTCCCCTCAGGTCATTTACCCTCATCCTCCTCATCACTGGCTGGTACTGAGAGCTTCTTAAGACGCTCCATGAGCTCTTTCTCTTCTCCATCATCGTCCACGTCCTTCTTCCGCCGGCCTTTTCGGGTGTCTCGTTTCTTTTTTTGCTGCTGAAAGGAAAAGAGAGTAAGACAACGAAGCCCAGGCCCCTCTCTGCTGCACAGAGAGTTCCCCACTAACCGACTGAACCAACGTGGGCTGGACCCCCTGACACTTGAGAACCTGCTGTTGCTGTTGCGGCTGCTCCTTCTCCTTGAGCACTTTCTCTTCTTCCCCAGCCTGTTTATCTTCTACTGCCAGTTCCTCAAAGAACTGTAAAAGGAGTTAAGAGATAGGTAAATGTGGCTCAGAGACCAACCAAGTCCTTCTCTGCCACACACAGGCCCACTGAACCTCCAGTCCACCCTCACCTTGCTTCCTTTCTTGAAAAGATCTTTCCTCCTCCCTTGGACCCCCTGCCTCCTTCACATGGGCTTATTTTGATTGGAAACACCCACTGTCATTTCTCATCCACAACCCTCATTTACTCACCGTCTTTTTGGTCTTTTTGTCCTTCTTCCCTTTCTTCACCACTTTGTCTAGAAGGTTAAGCAGACACTGTGAATGCTTATCTACAAATTCCAAAGCAGCCTGACCTCCCCTGCAAAGCCCTCAGCGGCTCCATCCTATTTTACTACTTTCTATCGTTCCTTAGGCATTTGCACTGTCCCAACTGTGCCTTGGTCTAGAGTGGCAGTGGAAGGGAGAAGTAGAATTTATAGAGTGAAGACAGAAGTGGGAAGACACAGTACTCAGAGAGGACTCCTACATTTTCTTTTTTTTTTTAAGATTTTATTTTTAAGTAATCTCAATACTCAACATGGGGCTCAAGCCCACAACCCAAAGAGTCCCATGCTCCTCCAACTGAGCCAGCCAGGTGCCCCAAAGACTCCTATGTTTTTAGCTGGGCAAAATTAGTTGGGATAGTGGTACCATTTATTAACTCAGGACATACTGGAAGAGAAGGTCCTCTCTAAAAGGACAAAGATAGTATAAATTTGGTTTGCCATATGTCATTTGTGAAAAGCTGCAGACTGTGTAAACGGAGCTGTCTGGTAAATAAATGAACATCTGGGTCTATGCCCCACCTGGTCTGCTCAAATAACATTCTAGCACAAATCACACTGTTATATTTAACTGTTTGTACATTAGTCTTTCAACCCAGAGAGCAACCTGACAGACTGTTTAGCTTGCGTTCCCATGGAACAAAGTAGGAAGTCTTATATAAAACCTGACTGACTGAACAAATTCCAGCTCCTCCCCTCTATCCAACCCTGTTTCCCTGAAGGCAGGGGACTATGTCTAACTCCCTCTCTCCCTGCCCCCATGAGAATGGGAGGCAGCCAGCAGCTTTATGATTTCTCTTCCTGTCCAGGCCTACCCACTATCACATTCCCCTTCAAATCATCCTATCCATCCACTGCTTTCCAATTCTATCCAGAAACACTTCTGTAATCTTAGTTTAAAAAAAAAAAAAAAAAAAAAAAAATCAGGGGCACCTGGGTGGCTCAGTCAGTTAACTATCCAACTTTTGATTTTGGTTCAGGTCATGATCTCGCGGTTTGAGGGTTTGAGCCCTGCATCGTGCTCTGCCCTGAGAGTACAGAGTGTGCTTGGGATTTTCTTTCTTTCTCTCTCTGCCCCTCCCCTGCTTTCTCTCTCAAAAATAAATAAAAATTAAAATATATATATATCAGTGGCTTTCTGCTACCTACATTAAGTATTTTTCATTAAAAAAAGTTTTTTTAAATTTATTTAGTGCGAGTGGGGGAGGGGCAGAGAGAGGACAGAGAGAATCCCAAACAGGCTACGTGCTGTAAGCAGAGACTGACATGGGGCTTGACCTCACAAAACCACAAGATCATGCCCTGAGCTGAAACCAAGAATTGGACATTTAACCGACTGAGCCACCCAGGTCTCCCTATTTTTCATTTTTTTTAAAAAGTAGGTTTGGGGCGCCTGGGTGGCGCAGTCGGTTAAGCGTCAGACTTCAGCCAGGTCACGATCTCGCGGTCCGTGAGTCCGAGCCCCGCGTCAGGCTCTGGGCTGATGGCTCGGAGCCTGGAGCCTGTTTCCGATTCTGTGTCTCCCTCTCTCTCTGCCCCTCCCCCGTTCATGCTCTGTCTCTCTCTGTCCCAAAAATAAATAAAAAACGTTGGGAAAAAAAATTAAAAAAAAAAAAAAAAAAAAAAAGTAGGCTCCTAGGCTCCACACCCAATGTGGGGCTTGAACTCGTGGGGCACCAAGTGTGGAGCCTGCTTGGGATTCTCTCTGCCCCTGCCCCTCCCCCTGTGCCCCCATGCACATGCATCCTCTCTCTCTCACACAAAACATTAAAAAGTCACATGCTTTACTAAGTACTTTTAAATTAGAATTCCACATAGTCTGTAATAACCAATTATTGAGGAAAGTTTTACTGACCACCCATATGCCCAAAACTGGAGTTATCAAAGAACAATCCCTATAACTTAAGACTTTACAGATTAAAAGGGTCCTATTCTATCTTTTCTGCTATATCTCTGTTTTCCTACCCACACCTATGTTCTGGACACTGACCTGTTATTGCCCCCTGATTAAGTCTCAGGCATATGTAGGTCTGTCTTTGCTTAATCTGTATCTTCCAACCAGAACACATTTCATCAAAATTTGATCCCCCGTATTGGGTGAATAGTGTCAATGAATTGGAAAGATGTGCAGGAGAAATAATGAAAGGCTTTATATGCTATTCCAGAGAGTTTAATCCTAAAGACATTAGGAGGGAGGACCCACTGCAGTACAGAGGAAGGAATGGCATGATCAGCTCACCTTGACAACACTGAGGAGTGACTCCTCCCAGGTATTAATCTCTCCCCAAGGACTAACACAACGCAACCATCTCTCCCTTCCAATTTTAATTCTCTTTTGAACTTTAAACCTCACTTTGATCCTCCTAACCATAGAAAGGAAAATCCTATGCACAGGTTCAAGTGCGACAAGGTATGATCACCAAGGAAGAGGAAAAAGCTAAGTACCGCTAAAGCAATGCGGTATCCTGCATCGCTCCTCCCCTAATAGACCCTCCCCTTCAGCACACAACTTAAACTAACTTGAAAGCCTAAGAACACTTCCTTACTATCTCTTCCCCCAATTACTGCTTTCTACTGTGGTCTCCACAGGTTCACACTAGCTCTGCTTCCTCATTTCCCATTCCTTTTTGAGCATACTCTGATCTGATTTGGGTATCATCTCCTAATGACTACTACCTTTGCCAAAGTTGCCACTGTCCCCTTAGTTGCTCAACCCAAGAAGAATTTTTTTAGTCCTGATTTTGCTGACTTCTCTGCAATATTCCATGCTACCACCTCCTCATCCTCTGCTTCCCTCCTGTCATGACTTAATTTCAGGGATCCTGTTGGCTCCTGGTTTGCCTTCAGTTTCTCTGGCTGCTCACCTTTCTCAGTCTCATCTCCTCTACCTCCTTCCTTACCTTCCCTTAATTGTTGAGGATCTTTTGGGTTCCTGTCTTCTGTCCTCTTTTGGCTTCAATCTGCATACTCTCTCAGGGGACTCCTCTGAATTCAACGTTTCAACAACACTTGCTTGTGTGTTTACTTCTAGCCTAGATCTCTTCCTGCCATCTCCTCTTAGAAGTTCCCCAGGAATCCCCAACTTGACATTCATAAAGCTGACCTTATCTCTTCCCACTCCCAACCCTACAGCCCATTTCTGATCTCAAACAATAGTACACTACCCTTTGAGTTACTTAAGTGAGTGTCATCCTTAATTCTTCTCCCTTCATTCAGTCTGTTCTCAGACCTGCTCAATGCCATTTCCTTAGTAACTCTTTAATATTCACTGTCTTGGCTTACCCTGGTACTGCTTCTCACCTAGATCATTGCCAGCACCTCTTACATAGTAGCCCTGCCTCCAATCTTGACCAATACAAGTCATTCTCCACTGCTCAGTGTTGTCAGGATGAGCTGATCACACCATGCCTTATGCACTTCAATTAGTCCTAATGTCTTCAGAATTAAAGTCTTTGGAATACCGTGTAAAGCGTTCCATTATTTGTCTCCTGCACACCTTTCCAACCCCATTACATTAGTCACCCAATATGGGGAATGGCCAGGCTCACCTACGTCTTTACCTTTGCACAAATTTCTTCCTCTGCTTGGAATGCTCTTCCCCTTGCTAACTCATACTGATTCTTTCAGAATCAACTCAGCTGCCACGTATTTCTGGGAGGCTTTGCTGACATTCCTACCCTAGCTGTCTGAGTAGATGCTTCTCCTCTCTTCTCTAGTCTCACAGCATTCTCAAGCATTCATCACTCTGTCAACCACTTTTGGATTCATGCTGTCCCCTCTACTAAACTGAGTGCCCCTTTGGGGCAAGTCTGATCTTTTGTCTCTACATTCTCAGTTTCTCTGCACAGTATCAGGTATACAGCAGGCATCCAAAAATCGCTTGTAAAATGAGTCACTGTGTATCTACTGTAATTATTTTATCTCCCCTTGAAGTGCCTTCAAATTTGGGAGGATGTCTTCATATTTTTTCTCCCTTCCCAAGACACAGTATAGGTGCTGCTTACTTAATTAAAAGCAGCTGTTTAACAAACATTCGCTGCTTTTTTTTTTTTAATTTTTTTTTTTTTTTAACATTTATTTTTGAGACAGAGAGAGACAGAGCATGAATGGGGGAGGGTCAGAGAGAGGGAGACACAGAATCCGAAACAGGCTCCAGACTCTGAGCTTTCAGCACAGAGCCCGACGCGGGGCGAGAACCCACGGACCGTGAGATCATGACCTGAGCCGAAGTCGGCCGTTTAACCGACTGAGCCACCCAGGCGCCCCCAAACATTCGCTGCTTTTAAGTAAACCTTAACCTTCACTGCAACACCCAGCAGCTACCCTGCACTCTTGCTCCAGATGAGTCTGATGCGTATTATGAAAGAACCCAGGGAGTCATCCTCTTGCTCCTGAGAGGGTGTGGGTGGGTGGATGTGTGACGTTTTATGTGTGCGTGAGCGCGCAGTGGGTGAGGTGTCGCACTGCTTGACAGATTCCCATGGAACGTGGAATACAGCGCGGTGGGGAAGATGTCCAAAAGGGAAGAAAAGAGGACTTTCTCTTTTCTACCCATCTCTTCCACGGTACCATACGCATTCCCTCGTTTCTTGCCAAATCCCACTGAAACTCGTGCGCGACAGCCAGACACCTTCACTCCCACCCCAAACTGGCGTGCTGGGTAAACTCTTTCCGGCCGGCCCCATTACACGCATGTGCAGTAGCCTCCCTCACGGCCCGGTCAGTTTCACAACCCGTGACCCCCCCCTCCTAAAATACGTGCGCTCTCTTCTTCCCTTTTCTATCTCGCTGGTTCCCTGCCTATCAGCCTCACCTGTGGGGCTCGTGCTCTCTCCATCCCCAATCCACTCGGGCTCCGGCGGCTGCTGCTTGGGTCCCTTCGGCATCTTGGTGGCAGTTACAGCTACTCTGGCGACCCCGGGCGGTATTTCCGCTTCCGGCAGCGTGGTGTCCCGAATGGGGCGGGCTCTCCACTTTGGCGCCACGGTCCGGCCCCTGGGCGGTGCACGTGCGCTCCGCGGCGTCATCTCGTGGGCATGCCAGCGGCGATGGGGCGGGGCCGGCGTCTGCTTGGCCCAGCAAAGTCAATAAAGCATTTATGGCTGTGTGTGAATGCTGCGGCAGTGAGTCCGCGACGTCTCGTGAATAAGTACTGAGCATAGTAATTTCGGATTGGTACGAAGGAGCAGAAGCATCCTTCTTTTTGTTTTTGTTTTTTAAGTGGTTAGGAGCAGAAAGACGTAGTCCATCTACTTGGGAAGAGGACGGGTGTTGAGTGTAGGGTTGTAAACTAGGAATTGTAGCCTAACAGAAATAACGGTGTGATAAAGCTTGGGGGCAGTTTGGGGGGCGGGGGGAAGTCACAGTTTTACTGGGATATAATTGGTGTATGATAAACGCACATACAATAAATTGACAGGCAATAAATTGCACTTTGATCAAGGTTTTTACATATATACACCCATTAAACTGCCACCACAATCAAGATTTGAGTTCTCTTAACCCTACCACTTAATAGGTGTGGGAGCAAGACGCTCCCATAGCTCTTTCAGCTCTCCTTAACCCATTATAATCATGCTCTTGTCCCTACCATTGCTTGAGTCCACTCTTCCCAAGGTCAACTGATAGGGGACCAATTCTCTGTCTTTATCATACTATGCTAGCAGCATTTGACACAGATGATCATTCCCACCTTCCTTTTTTTTCAGGGACACTGCTTTCTGCAGGTTTCCCTTCCATTTCAGAGGCTGCTCCCCTTCTCTCCTTTCCTGGCTTTTTTTCTTTTTTCTTTTTTTAAATGTTTATTTATTTTCAGAGAGACCGTGCATGAGAGCGTGCTCCAGAGGAGCAGAGAGAATCTCAAGCAGGCTCTGCGCTGTCAACGCAGAGCCTGACTCAGGCTCAATCTTGTGAATCGTGAGACCATGACCTGAGCCGAAATCAAAAGTTGGACACCTAACCAACTGGCTGAGCCACCCAGGTGCCCCTCTCATGGTTTCCCTTGAAGTCTAAATGTTTTGGGGCACATTCTTTGACATTTTTCTCTATCTAGACTTATCACCTATGTCTCATGACTTTACTATCCATAACTGATGAATATCCCTAAATGTCTCTTATTTTGACCCCAACTTCTGCTCTAAGCTCCAGGCTCACAAATCTAACTGCTTATTGGATATCCTCTCTGAGATCCCTAATAAATATCTCAAATTAGTATATACTAAACCGAGCTCTTGTTTTTACTCGTCAACTCTGTTTCTCTTCCAGGTTTTCCATCAAGAAATCGCACCACCTTTCATTTGGTTACTTGGGCCCAAACTTGAAAAGTCATTCTCTTTCTCAATTCCCCCTCATCATACTTCATTTCTTTAAAAAATATATTTATTGGGGTGCCGGGTGGCTCAGTTGGTTAAGCCTCCGACTTCGGCTCAGGTCATGATCTCACTGTTCGTGAGTTCAAGCCCTACATCAGGCTCTGTGCTGACAGCTCAGAGCCTGGAGCCTGCCTCGGATTCTGTGTCTCCTGCTCTCTGCCCCTCCCCCACCCACACTCTATCTTTCAGAAATAAACATTAAAAAATTTTAAATATATATTTGTATATATATATATATATATATATATATATATATATATACAGAGAGAGAGAGAGAGAGAGAGAGAGAGCACACACATGGTATATGCCAGGCTCTCTTTTAGGCTCCTGGGATCAGTGAATGAAATAAAGATCTCTGCTTACATTTCTAGCAGGGGAGATAATGCTAAGGAAAAAAGAAAATACAGGTCAAGGTAAAAAGTATCAGGAGGGCAGGGGTTATAGTACTAGAATGTTCATGAAGGCTCAGTGAGGTGAAATTCAAGCAAATTCTTGAAGAAGGTGAGATTTTTGGCTGTATGGATTTCCAGGAAAGGAGGCTTGCTGGGAGAAGGTATAGCTAGAGCAATGTTCTATAGCAGAAGTATACTTGGCATATATGAGGAGCAAACAGCAAGGAGGCCAGAGTGGCTGGAGCAATGTGAATAAGAAGTTGTTGGAGAGGCAAACAGAGAAGTAAAGCAGTGTCTGGATTGGGAAGGGTCTTGCAGGTCAAGAATTTGGCTTCTTGGAGTGCCTGGGTGGCTCAGTTGGTTAAGTGGCGGACTTCTGCTCGGGTCATGATCTCATGGTCCGTGAATTCGAGCCTCACCCTCACGTTGGGCTCTGTGCTGACAGCTCAGAGCCTGGAGCCTGCTTTGGGTTCTGTGTCTCTGTCTCTCTGCCTCTCCCCTGCTTGCACTTTGTCTCTCTCTCTCTCAAAAATAAATACGCTTAAAAAAATTAAAAATTTTTTTTTGCTTTTATTCTTGACTAAAATAGAAAGTCATTACAAGGTTTTGAGCAGAGCAGTGACATGACCTGGCCTACATATTAAAAGGATGACTTTGAAGGTCGAGCTGAGAATAAATTGTTCAACAGTTTATTCTCATAAACTGAGGGTCACAGGGTGGGGAGGAATGGCAGAAGCAGGGTGACATGTTAGGGGGTGTTGGTGACTCAGAGCAGGGCAATGGTATTGGAGGTGGAAAAAAGGACTGATTTCTGGATATGTTTGAAAAAGTGCCAGCAGGTTTTGTAATGCGTTGGATTTTGGATGTCAGGTGTGACAATAAATAAATAAATAAATAAATAAATAAATAAGAAAGACTCTAAGGTTTCTGGACTGAGTAAGTAGGAAGGTGGAGTTGCCATCAACTGAGACTTTAAGACATATCCCAAATCTGCCCACCTCTCTCCACCTTTACCCCAGACCAAGCCACCATCTCTTTTCCCTGGACCACCAATGTGGTCCCTAACTGGTGGCCCTGCTGTCATTCTCATTCTCTAGTCTATCTTCACACCTACATTAGTAGTAGTTTTAAAATGTAAATCAGTTGGGGCACCTGCGTGGCTGCAGCTCAGGTCATAATCTCATGGTTCATGAGTTTGAGCCCCATTTTCGGGCTCTGTGCTGACAGCTCAGAGCCTGGAGACTGCTTTGGATTCTGTGTCTCCCTGTCTCTCTGCCCCTCCCCTAGTCTCTCTCCTCTCTCTCTCAAAAATAAAACGTTAAAAAAAAATTAAATGTAAATCAGTTGTGGGGCACCTAGGTGGCTGTTGAGTCAGTTGAGCATCTGACTCTTTAAAAAAAAAATTTTTTTTTATTATGTTTCTTTATTTTTGAGAGTCAGAGAAGGACAGAGTGCGAGTGGGGAGGGGCAGAAAGCGAGGAAAACACAGAATCCGAAGTAAGCTCTAGGCTATGAGCTGTCAGCACAGAACCAGATGTGGGGCTCAAACTCTCAAACCGTGAGATCATGACCTGAGCTGAAGCCAGACTCAACCGACTAAGCCACCCAGATGCCCCAAGCATCTGACTCTTGATTTCACCTCAGATCACGATCTCTGGTTCAAGCCTGGAGCTGCTTGGGATTCTCTCTGCCCCTTCCCTGCTCTCGCGGGACTGACTTGCGCGTGCACGTGCACGCGCTCTCTCTCTCTCTCTCTCAAAAATAAACTTAAATGTAAATCAGCTGTTCAAACCCTCAGAATAAAATTCAAGTGCTTTGCCAAAGCCTACCAGGTTCTGTATGACTTGGCCCCTGTTGAACTTCCTGATCTCATCTCCCATAGTCTAGCCGTACTGGCCTTCTGTTTTACTTCAAACTCATTCCTGCCTCAGGGCTTTTGTGATGTTCCCAATGCTTGGAATGCACTTCCCTCAAATATTCATATGGTTGCTTTTTTATTCAATTTCAGCCTCTATTCACATCTTATCTCCTCTAAGAGGCCCTATTGTAGTATTGATTTATTCTCTTCCACCTGTCACTCTCCAGCCTCTTCCTTCACTTTTTCTTTAGAGCACTTATTACTTAAGATTATATTACACATGTACTTATTGTCTATCATCCTCAATAGGTTGTAAGCACCATATAGGTAGGAATTTTGTCTTTCTCATTTTTATATCCCCAGCCCCTAAACAATGCCTAGCCCAGAGTAGGCATTAAAGTATTTATTGAATGAATGTGAAACTTACATAAGACAGTAAGTATAAAAACTTGACATGGTACCTTGCACAGAGGAAGCAAAGAGAAGACGCTACACTCTGAGATCTCTCCTCAAACCTCTCTGGCCATCTCTCCTCAATCCCCTTGTCAGGTTCATCCTTGTCCTTATTTGGCCATCAAATGTCAGCCCTCCTCAAGGCTGTCAGGTTATCCTGAGCCCTCACTTCTTCCCATTTGACATTCTCCTCAGGTGATTTCAGCAACAGATTCTTCAGAGTTCTATCCCAACCACCATGTCTTGAGTAGCCCCCAACCATTATTCTCTATATAGTACCCCCAATCACAACCTGTAATTATTCATCTGTTCACTTTTGAGAAAAACAGCCCGACGATGGGATCCTAACAGCTAGGCCATGGAGCTCAGGTTGAACATAACCTCATAGAACACCAATGTCAGACAAGGTTACTGTGACTGTCATAAAGTAAGACAAAGTTTAGAATCTTTCTAAACACAAAGATAAGATCATTGTGCAAACCATAAATATTAAACAGCCCCCTCTCAGCTAAAATGAATGTTTTTTTTTGACCAGCCACAGCTTTAGCCATGTTTCATTCCTCCCTCCTTTTAGGTAAGATTAAGAAGTGCAATCATAGAATTGCCCTCACTTCCTGACAGCACCCAATCCACAACAATTTCATTTCCTTGAACCCTCCCTCCAAATCACCTAACACAAACCTTTAATTCTGTCATTCTTAACCCTCTTAGGGAGATGGTTTCTGCAGACGAAATAAATCCAACTGTTTAACCACAGGTGTGTTATGTTCCTCATGGTCTTTGGCTAGAGGGTATTGACACTTTGTCTTATTCTCTGTTGCATCCACAAATTTTAGCAGAGTGGCTGAGGACATTCATCCTGAAAGTCCAATTATTTTGCGTAATATGTAGCTGCCTGAATAAAGAGTACTTTTCCAAGCCTCAGTGGCAGCTAGGTATTGGCCACAAGACTGTTACGGCCAGTGGCACAAAGTTGAAGTTGTGTTAGCTTTAAGGAAATTTCCTCCAACACAGGTGGTATCCTCTGCCCTTCCTGGTCCATACTGAGTCTTGGAGCATGGATAAGCAAGCTAAAGCTTCACTTCCCAAACCATGAATAAAAGAATCTTGACTCAAGGAATTATGGAGCTGAAACCTGGAGGGATGGGTTCTGAATACCTGAGGACCTTGTGGTGGCATGATGCCTTGGACTACCTCTGAAGCTGTGAAACATAAACTTCTAAGACTAATTTTGTTCTGTTACAACTGAACTGAAAAGCTGATAAACTGGGCCATAGCAGGCACTTAATATTTAGGGAATAAATGTTTCTATGCGTATGGTTTAACTGCCACCTATATGCAAAAAACTCAGATATGCAGCATTTATGTCACTAGTTTTAATCTAAATACCAAACCTATATGTGCAAATACCTTTTTTATCTCTCTTCTTGGAAGTCTTAAAAGGAAGCTCACTAACTTCAAAAACAAATTAGCAGCATTATGCCTGTTTTCTTACCTTTTTTTAAAATGGTAGTTATGCAAACCAGAAAAACCTAACATACTAAAAACTAAAACCTAAAATACTTTCATTTTGATCTATTTTCAAATTACTTTTCTTCCATTCCAGTCCCCAAGTCTATACCATCATCACAACTCACCTGGACTACTGAAGTTCCCTTCGAAGGCATTTCCAAGCCTGGCCAGCTGTATATATTGAGTGGATCTTCTTGAAAAACTAATCTAATCCATTATACTCACCTGCCTAAAACTCTTCAAAGGCTTCGGTCTTAAGACCCAAATCTGTGTTCTGCAAGGTTCTGAGTGGTCTAGTTCCTCTTTCTTCTACCTCATCTCCTACTCTTCCCAACTCTAAGCAAACACCTTTGCTTAGACTTCACTCTCCCACCTCACTTCCTTCAGGGCTTGTGTAAAGGTCACCTTCCCAGTCTCCCTTTATTACATACTCCCTTTTCATCATGTCTTGCTTTTGACAAATGCAACCTTACACATGTTCATGATTTTATGACTAACGGTGTCCCCTATAAATTCATTGGTTTTGTCTCTGTTATTTCTAGTGCTTAGTGTATTGTCAGGCCCACAGTCACTCCACATATATTTGCTGAAAGACTGTTTTGTCATTACCACTCCCATAAACATCAAATCTACAAACATGGGTAAAGTCTTTAAAAATTACTCCACGGATACTTGGCCTTTCTTTTTTCCTATAAAATTTTACCCTTGAACGTAATACAGCCTGGTGTGTACTTGATGCTTATAGGTTAATGGGACCTCACTGGTTCCTTCAGATTGAAAGAGACTCAAGCATTGTCTTCTCTATTACCACTGTATATGAACAAATGAAAGAATAAAGTTGACTCCAACAAGAACAGCCTCATCTGTACCTCCAGAGATGACTGGAACACAGGGATTGAAGAAAATGCTTGTTTCCACTGCATTTATTACTAATATAAAAAAATGTTAAAAAGAAAAAAAATTCATTCTTTCTCCAACGGCTCTCATCCTTCCCTCTTGCCCACACAACTCCTGACCCATTTCCTCAGGGCCAGTTCAAAACTGAGCCTGTTCACTGCCGTTTTCACAGAAAACAACCAGTGCCAGGGATGCAGGGAAGAAGGTTAGACGAGGGCGACAGTACTGTCCAGGTTCCACCCAAAGGTAGGCCGGGTGGAGATTCACAGAATTCAGACGAAAGGGCTGGTGGCCTCACAATGACATAGTCTAACTAAAGTGGGCTGGAGAGGAGACAGGGTTGCCCATCAGAAGCTTTAGAGGACATCTCATGGGCTTGTGTCAAACCCAGAAAACCCGACACCAGGATGGGGAGACCAG
This sequence comes from Panthera uncia, assembly GCF_023721935.1. Classification (NCBI taxonomy): domain Eukaryota; kingdom Metazoa; phylum Chordata; class Mammalia; order Carnivora; family Felidae; genus Panthera; species Panthera uncia. Next base: position 11,606,093 of record NW_026057580.1, read on the forward strand.
GGAGGCAGTCTTGCAGAAAGGTTCACAATTCTCCCACGTTGGGAGGTGTGGAAAGTCTAGAGGGCACCGAGTCTCACTTGTTTTGGCAGAAAAACTTACTCTAGTGTTGGGAAGTCACAAAGATGCCACGGACACTGAGAGAGGCTACGTACAAGGGGATGCACAGTTTCACAAAGCACAGTGATCACAGACCAGAGCGGTGGGGATCATGCTACTGACGCAGAAACTACAAAATCCAAAAGCAGGGAGAGTGGCCTTTCAGGAAGTATCTCTGCACCAGTCATCCATACTCAACCCCAGGTCAACCTGGTGAGTTTCACAGAGCAACTGGCAACTTTTGGGGTAAGGGTTGTCACATAAAAAGGATTTAAGCAGCTAGATGGGAATGGTAGGAAATTGCTCCAGAGCTCTCAGGAATCGAGGGCAGTACTGGGGGCTGGGTGGGCAGATGCACAAGAAACAGCACCAAAGAGGTTTCCTGTTCAGCAGTCAGTTGGTGAGGGGGAAGAGGATCCAGGAGGCAGTTGAAGGGAGCAAAGATGGGGTCCCGAAGGCGAGTCTCTGGAGGCTGGATCACACACTGGGCACCAGTGATGAAACACAACTCTGAACCCCAAACAGGAAAGTGACAGATGGGGGTGGGTGTCACTGACTGAGGGTGGTGGGTGGAACAGCCTCACAGTAGCCATCACAGGGCCACAGGGAAATATATGGCCGCTAGGTCACAGAGGGCTCCTTCCAGCCTGGATGGGAAGGCACAGTCTCACAGAGGCGGTCCATTGACGCCTGGGTGGTAGAAGGCACAGAGGTCCTCATATCGACAGTGGCCCTTTTTGGCAAAGTGTCGGCAGACAGGGCGGTTGGATTTGTCTGTGAACAAGTAAAAATTGGGCAGTTTAAAATATAAGAAAGAAAATAAGATATAACAAAAACCAGAAATAGAGAGGGCAGTCAGATTTCCTACTCCCTACCATTTCCAGGTATTTATTTGGTAGTGGTAGTGATAACGGTAGTCATTCTCTGGCAGAAAAACACATTCAGGGCTACTTCTACTTCAAAAGGACAAAGGATAGCCCAAAAGAGAAGAGTCACAGGCATTCTGGGAGTGATGAGTATTGAATGTGTATAGGCATTTAAAAAAAAAAAAAAAAAAAAAAAAAAAGGACCTCACCTTCCATAACTTGGGGGCCATCCTTGGGTGGGCAGGCATTTTTGATAAGAGACCAACTTTTGAGCCTTCGAGGATTTCTCTGCTCTTTGTGAAAGCCTCCCCTGGAAGGACCCCCATGGCCTGGTCCAGGAAAAGGAGGTTCAGTATTGGCCCCCCACCAACCACGACCATATGGGCCACATCTGGGGCCTACGCCCCCCCGAATTGGGCCTCTGCCCCGGGGAGGAGGTGGGAGACTCAGCAGTGGTGGAATCATTGGTCCCCTTGAGCCTGGAGGACCTCTGTGAAGAGCTGGAGAGAAAGAGAAAGACAGACACGGAAAGGTGATCAGTGGCCACCTTAATCCTGAGAAAAAAGCCCTGTGTTTTTGTTCTTTTACTTTTTATTGAAGTACAATATACATAGAGAAAAATACGCCAATTTTAAAAGCACAACTCAATTACCATCAAAGTAAACACACCTGTGTTTTTACCACCCAGGTGAAGGGATAGAGCCTTCTTAGCACTCAGAAGTCCTCCCCCCATTTGTGCCCCTCCTCCCCCACTATTCCACCCTCCTCCCCAAAGGGAACCACTATCCTGACTTCTAGCACCATAGGTTAGTTTTTGCCTGTTTTTTGAACTTCGCATAAATGGAATCATACAGTCTGCATTCTTTTCTGTCTGGCTCCTTTCGCTCAACATCGTGTTTGTGAGATTCATCCAAGTTGCCTGTAGCAGGAGTTCGTTCATTTTCATTGCAGTGTAGTATCCCATTGCATGCACACACAACAACTTATTTATCCATTCTACTGATGGTGGACATGTGGGTGGATTCCAGTTTGGGGCTATAACGAAAAATGCTGCTATGAACATTTTTATACATGTCTTTGTTACACATATGTATGCATTTCTGTTGAGGATAAACGTAGTATAGGTATTGTTGGGTCCTAGGGTATATGTATGGTAAAATTTAATGAAGTCAAACTTTCTTTTTCAAAGTGGCTGTACCAATTTACACTCCCACTGGCCATTGTTCCATAGCCTTGACAACACTTAGTAATATAAATTTTTTTCATTTTTGCCATTCTGGGGAGTTTTTGTTTGTTTTTTGTTTTTAAATTGCGGTAGAACACGTAACATAAAATTTGCTTTTTTTTTTTAAAGCAAACTCCATGCCCAACATGGGGCTCGATCTCACAACTCTGAGATCAAGAGTCGCATGCTCTACTGAATGAGCCAGCCAGGCACGTAAAATTTGCCATCTAAATATTTTTAAGTGCATTTTTCAGTAGTGTTCAGTAAATCCTCATTGTTGTGAAACAGATCTTTAACAACTCTCCTTTCCTCCACTCAGCTCCTGGCAACCACCATTATACTTTGCTTCTATGAATCTGACTACTTCTGATACCTCAAATAAGTGGAATCATACAACATTTGTCTTTTTCTGACTGGCTTGTTTCATTTAGCAAGATGGCCTCAAGGTTCATCCATGCTATATAACACACAAGGATTCTCTTCCTTTTTGGGGATGAATAATATTCCATTGTATGAATATACCATATTTTGTATATCCATTTATCTCTCAATAGACACTTCGGTTGCTTCTGGCTCTTGGCTATTGTAAATAATGCTGCAAGAATAGGAGTGTGCAAATATTCCTTCAAGATCCTGCTTTCCACTCTTTTGGATATGTACCCAGAAGTGGGACTGTTGTATCACATGGTAGCTCTATTTCTAATTTTTTTGAGGAAACGCCATAGTGTTTTCTATAGAATTGCATTTTACTATCTCAGCAACAGTGCACAAGGGTCTCAACTTCAAAGTGGTGTGTTTTTATCTTGCAGTTATTTGACAACTAATGATACTGAGTTCTTGTTCACATGTTCTTGGTCACTTAGATCTCAGTTTTTGAGAAACAGCTGCTCTGGTCCTTTGCCCACTTTTCTAACAGGTTGTCTAGAAGAGTTCTGTATATATTCTAGATATGAGCTCTTTATTGGTTATACTTATTGCAAATATCTTCTACTCTCTAGCTTCCTATTAATTTCTTAATGGTGTTATTTGGTTGATAAAAGTTTAATGTAGTTCAGTTTATCAATCTTTCCTTTATGGTTAGTGTGTGTGTGCTTCTTGTCTGTTTAAGAACTCGTATCTCCTCTAAGACTATGAAATGTATTTATTTTCTTTACCTTTAACACTCAGATCTACAGTTCACGTGGAATTGATGTTTACACATGAATAGTTCAGATTTCATCCCCCCCACCCGTGAATATCCAATTGATCCAGCATGATCTACTGCAACATCCACTATCTCAGCTCCATCTTCATCACAAATGAAGTGTCTACATATGTGCAGGCCTGTTACTAGTCTCTTTGTACCGAGATACTGATTTATGACAATACCACATCATAGTAACCATAGTTTTACAGTAATAAGTCCTCCTATTTCAAGACTGTCTTTGCAATCTCTCAGCCTGATCCTTTGCATTTCCATGTAATAACACAGAAGGCTTATTTCCATTATAGGGATTGTAACTGGGAATGCATTGAATCTGTAGATCAATTTGGGAAGAAGTGACATTTTTACATCATTGAACTTTCCAATCTGTGAATATACAACATTTTTCCATTAATTTACGTAAAGAATCCCTGATGTTTTGGTTTTGAGTCCTTCCTGGGTTGTAGTCCCTCCCTTGCTCCCTTCTCCAGGATCTAATCAAAGGATCAGAGCCCCCTTGTCCTCACCTGACTTGGGGTCACCAGGCTTTCCATTGGCCATGGGGGGAGGGCCCAGAAGGCTGGGTGGTCCTAAGAGTAGACACGAAAATATAGTCACCAGAATGGACTAAAGTACTGATGATCCTGTTATGGTTTTCTGCTACTCATCTTTTAATCCAATCAGTACAGCCAGATATATTCTCAGCAGTGTTACAAGTTGTTAGCCCATCTATCTGCCCTTTCCTCTGCAAAGCGTTCTCAGAGTTTGCAAAAAAAAAAAAAAAAAAAAAAAAAAAAAGTAGAGACTCAGTCAAAATGAGCACACAATGCGTAAAGGATACTTACAGCTTTCTCTTTCCCTCACATAGTTGCTATCCAAAACATCCCAGGTGATTTGAGAGGTAATCCAATTCCTCTCCCTAACTATTGGCCAATCAGAGCGATCCCTTCACACCTCCCGCCCCAGAATAGTTTAGAGAAGGCAGCATTTCCACTTTCTCTGTGCAAGTCTGGTCACAAGTTGTTATTCTAGACATCGCAATCTGCAACCTCTCCAGGCCCCCCCCCCCCCCCCCGCTTGCCTTCTGCGGCTGCGCACACGAGCTCTTTATCCTTTTCTCCCTTGTCTTCTTCAGAAAGGTTAGGGGCCGGATGGAAGTTGAGGAGTCAAGGAAGAGAACTCGCTCAGGACTCCACATCGGACAGCCTCCTATCCCCGCCCCAGCGCTTGCGCCCTTCCTCCTTCCGTTAGAGCCCCCTCCCCCGCGCCTTTTCAGACCCCATCCCCTTGCCTTGACCAGCTGACAGGCATGTGCACACCCCTCCCGGGCTCCTCACCTATGGGACTCCCATCCTCCTCGTCTCCAGTCTCTTCCCGCTCTGGCAGCGGGGGCTGCTGCAGTGGCGGCTGCTGCTGCTGACTCTGCTTCTTTCGTTTCGGCATCGTGGTTGCGGCAATGGCTGCAGCGGGATTTGGAGGGTAGTGAGGAAGGGGCACGCTGGGATTCTGTTTCCGCTTCCGTTGGGTGGACTGAGAAGCTGAGGCTCCTGCCCCTTCATTTCCGGAAGGCTCCGGGGAGACTTTGTGGGGCTCGGTCTCTGCCAGACGATAATAGAGGCCCAAGCCTTCTTTTTGTTGCGTTCCTATAAATGCTTAAAAGAAAATTCCTCTCTTCTCTCCTCGCTGAAAAGACCCCACAACCGGCTCCTCACAATGTGCCATAGAGTCGATAGGCTGTCGGGCCAGAAGGCCTGAGACCGCTGTCGCACCTTTAAGTCGCCACATCCGGTCCCGGGTTACCATGGTAACAGCTGAAGGCACAACTTCGTGCCCTCTGACCTCTCTTCAAAAGTCCTTGTCCCGCCTGGGTTTCCCTCCTCGCCCGCGCTTGCCCGTATGATCTGTGCCCTTATCATCGTCCCACAAAAGAATTTTGGTCCCACGAAGGTGGCGCGCCCAGGACTCTTTAGACTGCCACCCGTCCCTCAAGACGTCTGACCCTGTCCCCAGTGTAGCTCAGCAACTTGACTTCATTGCCAAGACACGCAGTCCGGTCTTTCCACAAAGGTCAAGCCCGGGGGTTGCTAAAATATCTTAAGCGCATCCACGCCTCTCTCTCCCCCAGGTGGTAGGACCCGCCCTCTGCTCCACCCACCCCTCCAGGTGAGTGGTAGCTTCCCCCAGCGCGCAAGGTAGTGATGACACGCGTCCCCCCTCTTCCGAACGCGAGTTGGTAGCGTCCGTGACGAAGTTAGCTTGATCCTCCCACGCACGCCTCCTTCCTCGCCGCAGCTGCGCCCTGTCCATGCCACTGAGTCTCACGTGCGGGTAGCCCACCCCGCATCTTCCTCTCGCCTCGCTGCCAGAGGAAAGTGGCTGTATTTCCCTTCGTCCGCCTTCCACCCAGGCCACTGGGGCGAATCGGCCAGGCCCGCTCGCTGACGTCACCTCATAGCCCCGCCCCCTCAAGGGTCCCAGGCCCTTGCGGCGGGGGTTGCCCGGGGGGAGTCCGTTGAGGCGGCCGGAGCTCGGCGGAGGTTGGGCCAGGTGACTGGTCCAGGCCATGCCGAGAAAGAAGCCCTTCAGCGTGAAGCAAAAGAAGAAGCAGTTGCAGGACAAGCGGGAGCGGAAGCGAGGTCAGTGCAGGAGCGAGGGGAGGGGGCGGGGCTCGGGCTCCCGCACCTCTGGAAGGAGGGGTGTGACGGCCGCACCTCTGCGGGGCGTGGGAGTGGGCGGTGGCCGCGCGCGGACGCTCGCGGGCCACCGCAGAGGGGATTCTCCTTACCCCAGGCTCCTTGGAAGGGGTGGGAAAGGATGGATAGTTGGGGGAGGGGAACCCCTCCAGCTCTAACCGGGCGCCATCCCCGCAGGTCTCTGGTGGAGGAATGACTCCCCCCACGCACATCCGGTAGGGTGTTGAGCGGGATGGCTGGGAGCCCCCGGCCTCAAAAGAAGTGGGGTCTTGTGAGGAGAAGCCAGGCTGACCGAGGAGGGGGGTCTTACAGCCCCTTAGAACCCGCCAGCTCGGCGTCACCAACTCCTCCCCGCAGGGCTCCAAGATGGGCTGCGATCCAGTTCCAACAGCCGCAGCGGGAGCCGGGAGCGGCGGGAGGAGCAAACCGACACCTCAGACGGGGAGTCTGTGACCCATCATATCCGCAGGCTCAACCAGCAGCCTTCCCAGGGGCTGGGTCCTCGAGGCTATGACCCAAATCGGTGAGAGTAGGCGGGGGAGGGGGGTGTACTGGTCCGGGCTTCCCCGCCTACCCTGATGTGAGTATTGGGGGAAACTCGGCTATTGCTGGTGGAGGAGATGGGGCTGGGATGCCACCGTTCTCCGCAGGCAGCTGGGCTCACCGGAGCAGGCCACAGTTCTCTCTTCCGGAGGGGCTGGAGAGAGTTCTTGGTTTTTAGAAGGGCGAGGCTTAGGGGAAGGTCGAATACTGTGGGAAAGAGAGACTTGAGGGAGGGCTTACTGAAAGGAGACTTGAACAACTCTGAAGAGAAAGCTCTACGAAGTTGTCTGCCCAAGAGGGGAGTTTGTGGTCACAGGATTGCAAGAGATGGCGCGGTCCCTGTCCCATTAGATACCGGCTGCATTTTGAGCGAGACAGCCGGGAGGAGGTGGAAAGGAGAAAGAAAGCAGCCCGGGAGCAAGTGCTACAGCCGGTCAGTGCTGAGCTGCTGGAGCTGGACATCCGAGAGGTCTATCAGCCTGGCTCAGGTGAGAGCTCAACACACGGATGTTTGGGAGAGGCAGTGAGTGGGCTCGGGGAAGGAGCTTGGAAGAGGAAGACCTGACTGCCGGGAAGGAGAGGTCTGCGATGTACTCTTGAGCCCTGAAACTATTCTTAGACTTACTTGGACTTTTTCTTGATTTCCCAGTCCTGGACTTTCCCCGACGTCCTCCTTGGAGCTATGAGATGTCCAAGGAGCAGCTAATGAGCCAGGAGGAACGTAGCTTCCAGGAGTATCTTGCAAAGATTCATGGGGCTTACACCTCTGAGAAACTCAGCTACTTTGAGCATAATCTGGAGGTGAGAATGCAGTGGGGACAGGAGTGACCTTTCATCAAATTGGTCTGGGGTCAGGTAGGAGAGGGACTCCAGGCTTAGGTACTCTTCACTGATGTTGTCTTTTTAGACATGGAGGCAGCTGTGGCGCGTGTTGGAGATGTCTGACATTGTCCTGCTTATCACTGATATCCGACATCCAGTGAGTACTGGGAATGAGGGTGGCAAGGGGGAGGGGGAAGGAAGATTCTTGTAGGGTAAAGCACAGAGGCAGAAATTGGGAGCTGGAGAAGTATCTTTCATTTCTAGTCTTCTCTATCAGTATGACTGATGTCTGCAGTCAGGAACTCAGTCTTTTCCCTTTGATGAAAAACTACATAATTTGTTTCCCATCCCACCAGAGCTAGACCCATAGAAAGTTCTAGTGTGGAGCTCCAAGGGATTCTGTGAAGGCAGCTAGGGCTTCCCCTGCTCCATCATGTTAGTCACTACAGAATTCAGCCTCACCTGGAATAGTGGTTAAGACAGTGGTTAAGGCTCTAGTCTCTGCTGCTAGATGACCCTTGTGTTAATCTGGCTTTACCACTTCACTGTTGTTCTCTAGTGAGAGAAAGGGAGGTCTGTGGGAACATTTAGGTTGGAAGTCCTTAACAACATATATACACGCATTGGTACACATATGTGTGCACTCACATGCACTCACACAGCCACACATGCTTGCCACAAACATGCACACGCGTATGTGTGTGCATACGCATGTGTATAAACATAAGTGCGTGCACATAAAAATAGGTGCGAAGTTTGATCCCAACCCCCACCCCTATTCCTGACCCCAGCCTTTATCCCAGTGTGCTAGGTATCACTATTTCCTTGTCTTGTGTTTGGCTCATTTCCATTCCTAATTAGGGCCTGTAAGAAGTTCCCCAGACACAAATGCACAGGTATTGCTTACCATTACTTTATTTTCCTAGTTTAGTTTGGCTGATTTACCCTTTTACCCCAGAATCTGCTACCACTAGAGTCTTGTCTCTGAGCTGTGCCTGGTGAGTGGGGAGCTAGAGGCAGAGAACTCTGGGTTGATCTCTCATTGCTCCCTCCTCTCACCAACCCTGTCCCAGGTTGTGAATTTCCCACCAGCACTTTACGAGTACGTGACTGGAGAACTTGGGTTGGCCTTGGTCTTGGTCCTGAACAAGGTGGATCTAGCCCCACCGGCTCTCGTCGTTGCCTGGAAGCATTATTTTCACCAGCACTATCCCCAGCTCCACATAGTCCTTTTTACCTCTTTCCCTCGGGACCCACGGACCCCACAGGACCCTAGTAGCGGTGAGTGGGCAATGAGGAAGGCAGTATGGGAGAGGTGGGTGGTAGGGGACAACAGGGAGAACAGAGAGGCTTGTTGACAAAGGAGTCCCTGATATTGGTCTTAAGGGTGGTGGGTGAGATGGGGTGCATAAGCCCATGTGCTAACACTTTTGTGCCCTCTGATCTCAGTTTTGAAGAAGAGTCGGAGACGGGGGAGAGGATGGACTCGGGCACTGGGGCCGGAGCAGTTACTGAGAGCCTGTGAAGCCATCACTGCGGGGAAAGGTATATACTTCTTAAGAGGGGAGCTGTGGGACGATATGTGGAAAGCCCAAGGCTTGAAGTCATTTTGCTTACCTTCCTTAAAGTCAACCCCTTCTTTATGGATGTAGGCAAGAAGCCAGAGGGAGGGGTAGAAGAGGGAGCAGACTGACTTGGTGGCAACAGAGGCAGCAGGTAGACAGGAGCCCCAGTGGTCTGTTGCTTTCAGTCTTCCCAGTATTTTTCTGAAACAAAAACATTCATATGATTTCTGTGTGGGGTCAAGTGAAGGCTGGGGAGAATGTATTGTGCAGGTTGGCACTCTCGGGGCGCCAGTTACATCAGCTGTGCAGTGTATAGTCTGTGCAGTCATTTATGGTGGCCCTAGGGAGAACCTTCATCATATTCTGCTTCTTGGAACAGTGGACTTAAACAGCTGGCGGGAGAAGATTGCCCGAGATGTGGCTGGGGCCACCTGGGGAAATGGCTCTGGGGAGGAGGAGGAAGAAGAGGATGGACCTGCAGTCCTTGTGGAGCAGCAGACTGACTCAGCAATGGAGCCAACCAGCCCAACCCGGGAGCGCTACAAAGACGGAGTGGTGACCATTGGCTGTGTGGGTAAGGAAGCAATGGCCCATGCATGGCAGCCTCCTATGAGGTACAGAGTTTCACTCTTTGGAAAAGGAGGGTGTCGGCAATAGTGGAAGTATCCTGGCACCGCTGAGTTAAATTCTCCCTTTCCTTAGCTCTTATTAATTTTGAGGAAGTTATTTACCCATTCTGAGTCTTAGTTACTTTGATTTTTAGAATGGGGATGCTGATACCCAATTAGAATGGATGTCAGGAATGAAGGGAATGGCATACAGAGAGCCTAATGATGCCTGACAGATAGTGATAATGGTAATAATCACGATTGTTGAAATTTAATATTTATGTGGTACTTACTATGTACCAGGCGTTATTCTGAAAGACATAGATTTTAACTGTTTACATGGTAGTAATCAATAGTAGAGCAATCATTAAATCAGAGCAGGAGCTTTGTTAGCATTAGTATCTTTCTGAGCCTTATCCCATTAAGTTTGTTGTCAAGGAGCATCTTCCCTGAATTAATAGCCTTGTCTCTGCTCTTTTTGGGGAGGAAAGGAATGTATGATTAAGGCCCAGAGACCCTTTCCTTTGCTGTGGGACAGGCAGTCCTGAGGTTTCATTTACCTCTAGTTCTTAGCAAATATTTACTGAGTGCCGGGTGCTGTTCCAGGGACGGGTTATGCTGTTGTGAAAATGGCAGAGAAGTCCTTACCCTCACAGAGCTTATTTCCTTGAAAGTAAATTGATTCATGATTTGAAATCATATTATTTAGGGGCATTGAAAGGTAGAGAGTGATCCAGTGAGGAGGGTTCTCATGCAAAACTCCCTCTGAGAAGAGCCCAGGATGTTCAGAGGAAGTAGCTATTTGGAGATAATGGGAAAAGGGCCTTCCTGACCAAGGGGTCAGTAAATGAGAGGGTCTTCATGTGGGAATGAGCTTGGTGATTTTTGGATAAGCCTGAGTGTCAGGGCATTGGGGGATGGGAGCCATGGGGTTGAGTAAGATGGAGGAGAGGGGCAGGACCGGGGAGTTCAAGGTGAACTCAAGTGTGAAAGCTACTGGCTATAGAGCTGGGGCCTGGGATCTCAGTTGGGTAAGAAGAGAAGTAAGGACATGAGTTCAGTATTGAATAGTGGTTCTGTACTAGGGTCAGAGTTAAAGATGTGTTGGAACTGAGGAAACAGAGTAAGTGAGCTGAATTGATAGGATGTCAGGGCAGAGAGAGTGGTGCCTGTGGTTGAGATTTTGAAGGTGTGAAGTGACAAGGTCCAGAGTACAACCTTGACAGTGGGTAGTTGAGGAAATGATCTTTGGAAAATAGATGCAGGCACCGAGAGGTCAGAGTGCTAAACAGAACACCTGTGCAAATACCAAAGTCACCCAGAATGATGGAGGTGGTCCTGAAGAGAGCAGCAGTGAGCCCCCAAGGATTTATAGTCTTCTTCTTGGACAAGTTGTAATGATTATGAGATACATGTTTCACTTGTGTTGGGCATTTGGTCTGCTGCAGGCACTGAACCACACAGTTCTATTTGTTTCTGTTTTATTTAATCCTGACTACTCACTTGTAAAATGAGGAAAGAGGCTCAGAAAGTGAAGCAAATTGCCTTGAGGTTACAAAGCTGATAAGTGGAGAGGCCAGGATTCAACCCTGCCAGCCCAGAGCCTGATTTGTTTGAAACTTTTAAGGTTATACTGCTTCCTTGATTTCTGAGCTTTACTTCCCTTTTTCTCTATAGCTGTTGTCTTACCTGTCACAGAGTAGGGATCTGTCCAGTGTTAATTTTCCTTGCCTTCTTTAGGTTTCCCAAATGTGGGAAAGTCCTCGCTGATCAACGGGCTGGTGGGGCGGAAGGTCGTGAGTGTCTCCAGAACCCCCGGCCATACCCGATACTTTCAGACCTACTTTCTCACCCCTTCTGTGAAGCTCTGTGACTGCCCTGGCCTCATATTCCCCTCCCTTCTGCCCAGGCAGTTGCAGGTATGAGGTATGATGGGGCAGGGAGGGAGAGAAAGCAGAAGGCCAGGAACGGGCTGAGCATTCTTGTTTCCCCTCAGGTTTTGGCGGGGATCTACCCCATTGCCCAAATTCAGGAGCCATACACCGCAGTGGGCTATCTGGCCTCTCGAATCCCTGTGCAGGTCCTGCTTCACTTGCGCCACCCAGAGGCCAAGGATCCCTCAGCAGAACATCCCTGGTGTGCCTGGGACATCTGTGAAGGTGGGCTCCATGTTCCTGGCTTCTCCCCTTGCCCTTTACCCTGCTCTATCTCCTCTCCTCTTCTCAGAGGTTCTGCTCTTGGTAAAATATCTGGCTACTCATGCTTGGATTTCTGTCGTGGAGCCAGCAAGATCTGTGGCCTGGGATGTTCCAGAGAAAAGTGGAAGGACTACGTTATGGGAATAGGGTGATGGTGACTGGGTCCGGTTAACGGCTTCCCTCCCCATTATTCTTTTCTCTCTTCAGCCTGGGCAGAGAAACGTGGTTATAAGACAGCCAAGGCAGCCCGGAATGATGTGTACAGAGCAGCCAATAGCCTCCTGCGGCTGGCACTGGATGGCCGCCTCAGCCTGTGTTTTCATCCGCCAGGCTACAGTGAACAGAAAGGTCAGACAGCCAGTGTTCCTGTGCTATGATGTAGGCAAAAGGCTTTGTGGCCCAGGGTCAGATCTGGATTCTACACCTGTCAGCCAGCTCTGTGTTACTAAACATCTTTGAGACAGTTTCCTGGTCTGCAAAACCAGGGTGATAGTTGCCTCCTGGTAAGGTGGTGGTAGAAAGTAGAGTTAATGTATGCAGAGCTATTGTTCGGTGCCCAGCCCATGGGAGTTTGAATGAATGAATGAATGAATTAATGAATGAATGCCAGCAGCTACAGAACTGATTGTTACTCTTAGTTTTTGCTTCTTCCCCATCTTTCTCTGGCTTTAGTTCCTTGCTTAAAACTCTCCTCCATTCTTTTCTTGTTTTGGTTCCCCAGGCACCTGGGAGTCCCATCCGGAGACCACAGAGCTGGTGGTTTTGCAGGGCAGGGTGGGGCCAGCAGGTGACGAGGAGGAGGAGGAAGAAGAAGAGCTGAGCAGCTCCTGTGAGGAGGAGGGAGAGGAGGACCGGGATGCGGATGAGGAGGGGGAAGGGGATGAGGACACCCCGACTTCAGCTCCAGGGTCCAGCTTGGCTGCCCGAAACCCTTATGCCCTTCTGGGCGAGGACGAGTGCTGAGTCCTTGCCCTGTGCCATCTGCTCCACCCAGTATCTCTGCTTTTGGACTGACCTGAGGGTACCTCCCCTCTGCCATCCCAATTGTGAATAAAGATTGTCTGCTTTGTAGCCCCTTCCCCAGATGGGCTGAGGTGAGAGCGGCTGTTTTAGGCCGACAGTTGTGGGAGACTTCTCTCTTCTCCCTTCTTTTCTCATGCATTCTTTTTGGGAAGGAAGAGCTCTCTTAAGGGTTACTTCACTGGGTTCTAAGGCTCTGAAATCCACTGTCTCTGCTCACTTTCCCATTCTGCACTTTATGGATCCTGTTATCAACATGGGGCGGGGAAGTCACTTCAGGCTTTGAGGCCTGGTCTAAATCCAACCCTCTTTTTGAGTTCATGCCATTCCTTCCTTCTCAGATTTGAGCAGCAGCCTTGTGTGTTCCTTGCTGCTAGACCTGGGTTATACTAGGATCTTTTTGGAGAAGAAGTGGTAAGAGGTGTGACAAGCTGATGTCTCCATGTGAGATTTTTACAGGATTTATTGAAGTTCAACAATTACTTTTTGAGGGTCAACTGTTTGTCTGGATCTGTGCTAAGTACTGAGCATATAAAGATGCACGAACAGGACCTGACCTAAATGTGCAGCTTTGCCGTGATTAAGATCCCATTTTCAGATACCCAAGTTTTTGGATTAAGAAGGGTATGTGATGTTCTCCAAATCTTTGGGGCTCATACACTATAATTCTAGGACTTCCTGTTGATAGAATTTTTAGTTAAGACAATGTTTGTGAAAATGGTGATTAAATGTGTAGAAGTAGCATCTTAATTACTGGCAAACAACTAGTGTGCACACTTACGATTTGAGCAGACCAGCCTCTTAAGTACAGTGTTAAGCTTTATTATTTAAAGGTCTACATGCATGGAAGGTCTGTGAGATTCATAAGGGAGGGCACAGAATCAGCCTTCTGAATCCCATTTGCCCTGGTTTTGGAATGGAGCTAAAATGAGCAGTGCAGGGTCTGAGCTAGAAGTCAGCAGGTAGACAGCTGTCTTATGGAGTCATGTGCATTTCAGCAGCAGTTAGTTCTCTTGTGAGTCAGGGTATTTTAACATTTGCTGTACTTTGTTAAGCAAGCAACTGGACTCCTAGACTTAATTCTTGGAGGAAAAGGAGAATGAGATTTGTTTTGTTGGCTACCACAATGTTGTCTGGGTTGAGTGGTAGCAAAAAGTATTGTTTAACAGATTGACAAACCATTAGGTGTAGGGGAAGGAGAAAATGCGAGTACCAGATTTTTCCCCTTCACTCTAAAGCATCCCATGCAGGATCTGGGTCATGGGGCAGTTTTCTGTAATGCCAATAGAAACCCTGCAATCCAGGAGTGAAGGAAACTAAGTATATTTAGGAGAAGCTGATATGTTTGGCTTTTGAGGCCTAGTCACATACTCCCAAGCTCATCCTCTGTTGGTCCAGTGCAGACATAAGTCCTGGAGTTTGCATTCCAGAACAAAGATTAAATACTGTGAGCATGTGAATGTGCTTAAAGGTTGCTCAAAATATAAAAGAGAAAAAGTCCCAGTTAGAGAAAAACCCAGCTGTCTCCCATCTTTGGCTCTTCAGAAGGCTCTGATAGAAGAAAGGGGCTCCAGGCTCAGCTTCCTCTGAGGGTTCATGATGTTTAGGGAAGCAAGAGACTCATCTGCTGCTTAGACGTAGGGACATTAGTGTTCTCAAAAAATGGAGAAAGGGGAGAAAATCAGAATTCTACTTGTCCGCCCACCCCCCGCCTCCACCACAACGCTGCTTCTCATTTATCTTTTTATCTTTGCTGTCTCTCTCATGAGTTTCACTAGGGCCATAGGGAGAATCTGGGGGTGGGGATGAAAAGTTGAGGCCTGGAGCTGGAGGGGAAGCTGAAGAGGGGGTAGGTTTATGTTAAAGACTTAGAAGGAGGCAATTCTAACATCCCCAATGGGCTATACTGTAAATGATTCTTCCCAGCCCCTGTCAGTGACTCACTCACTGTAGGAAAGTAACACTGGGAAAAGAACTATCTTAGCAATAAATAGATTCCAGAGAAGGACAAATAATACCTTAATACCAGTGCTTGGGCTGAAGGTTGAAACTGTCTAAAAGAGACAAGCCAGGGTCCAGTCTCCCTTCCATGCTGATATACCCAACACCCCCGTCCTCACACTCCTTGGCCTGGGTCATGTCCACTATGGGGATACTTGACCATGGAGGTCTGGGGCCCTGACAGTTCCCATTGCTTCTGGCCTCTCTCTCTGTCTCTCTGTCTCTCTCTCTGTCTCTCTCTAAGGTTATGTATTTAAGTAATCTCTACATCCAATATGGGGCTCAAACTCATGACTCATGTGACTCAAGAGTCACATGCTCTACTGACTGAGCCAGCCAGGTACCTCTCTGACCAGTCTCTTGATGGAGAGAACTCATTGCTTCTCTCATTCATGCTGGCATTCTATTTAGACATTGAGCAACTTCCTCCTCCCCCCCCCCCCTTTTTTTTTTTCTTTTTCAGACTGAGTTCTAATCCTGTTTCTGGGACAAGGTAGCTGTGTACAATATAGGGTAGTTCAGTTATCTGGGCCTCTCTATCTTAATATCTTATGATCACCAATACAATCAAGTTGGTTGAAAACGATATGTGCCAGGCATGCTGAGTTTTCTGGAACAAATGAATTGAATAAGGCATAGACTGTACCCTCAAGAAGTAAAACAGCCAGATACTAATAATACAATAATTCTATAGCACTATGCAAATTAATTATATGTATCTATTGAACTTCATAACCAAGGTGGATAGAACTATAATCACCCCAAGGATTCATTCACCCAATGAAGTTTTGTTGAGCAATCACTATCTGCCAGTTGCTCCTAAGTGGTAAGTGATATAGAAGTGGTCCTTTATGGGGTTCACAATTTACTAGAGAATGGAAACAGACAATTACTAAAAGAGTATAGTAAGTGCTGTGAGAAGAGTCATACAAGATCCTGTGAGTTAGTAGTGGCTCCATTTGGTTGGTGGGGGGGGTGGTGCTTGGGATCTGATCAGGAAGGAGTGGTATAGGGCTGGAAGCTGTGTTTGGATAGCAAGTTATAAGGATGCAAGAAAAAAAATCAGTAGTCTATGGTAAATAATTGCTATGGAAATACTAAGCAGGCAGCTAAGCTAGTCTTGGTGAGTCAGAGGAAGCCTAGAAAAACAGAGATCCAAGCTGAGACCTAAAGACAGAGCAGGAGTTAGCCAGGCATTGAGAAGGCAAGAGGATTCCAGAGGGAACAGCAAAGCTGAAGGAACAAGCACTTGACGAGCTGGGAAGACCAATGTATTCAGCATGGCTTAGGGGCCTAGGGTGCAAGGTAGAGGTGGGGAAAAGTGAAGCTGGAGAGGGAGGCTTGGGCCAGCTCTTGCTAGGCCTTGTCAGCCATACTAAAGGTGTAGAGTTTATCCAGAGGAATAGCGAAGAACTTTAAGCCTAAGAACAAGGAGAGATTTGTGCCTTAGATCATTTTGGTTTCAGTGTGGAGACTGGTTTGGAAAGGTAGAGAGATCCAAGGCTTTTGCAGTGATCCAAGGGAAGAGAATGGAAACAAGAATTAAGGTAGTGGCTGATGGAAAGAAGAGAAATAGTTTTATGGGGTACTTAGAGGGTAGAGTTAATGTCTGGGGAATAGTTTTGCTGTGTGGGGGAGGGAGAGAGACAAGGCAATATTTTGTACCATTTCTGACTTGGAACCAGAGTAGGTGATGGTGCTATTTCCTGAGACAGGGTTTATTCGAGTGGAGCTTGGAGGAAGGGGGGGAGTCATGGCTGCAGACAGATTTGGGCAGCATCAACACACTGGGAGGAGAGTAAAGTAGATAACCCACAGAAAGTTCAGCATGAGAAAAGAAGAGGGCCAAGGAAGAAAGTGGAGAACATACATAAAAAGGTGGGCAGGGGAAGAGAAGCCAGCAGACAGGATGAAACCTGGAAAGTGTGGTGCAATGAAAGCCCAGGTAAGAAAGAAGGAAGGGTGAAGTGTGGGATGTTCCCAAGAAATGCTGACACCAAGAATGAAGAGTGGCTACTGGATTTGGCAACAAGAAGCCTTGGTGATATTGGTGGGAGTAGTTCCGTTGGACAGGTGAGATCAGAAGCCCCAGGATGTAAGGCAATGGAGGAGTAATTTGGAGGAAGAAAATGGAGGCAGTGGAGGAAGAGATATAGTCTTCAATAAATTCGGCTGTATTTGCAAGGAAAGAAAAACGGAAGGGGCAGATTATATAGAATTGAGAAACTTTTTTTTTTTTTTTTTTTTTTATAATACTTTGTGTTAACATGTTGGGAAGAAGGATCAAGTGAGGAGGAAAAGTTGGAAATGCGGGAAAGTGGGAATTAGGATGGAACAAGCCCTGGAGAGCAGGTGATGCACTGAGAGTCCCAGTGCAGGGAGTACCCTCCCTCAGGAGCTGAGTGGCTTCTGTCTTAATAGAAGGAAACAGCACTGACATTCAGCTGGTCTGCACTGGTACAGCTCAACCAGTTGTTAAAACACTTTTGTACCAGTTAGTAAGTAGTATAAGAATAACTTCAGTAAGCAATAAACGTAATTAATAAAACAAATTCTGATATGAACTCATCAACTCAAGCTAATTAAGAGATTGCAACAGCCATGGGTAAAGGGTTTTCCCCTGCACCTGAAATGCTCTGTAGCATTATCTGCTGGTGTGGCAGCATCACTGCAGGCTGAGAGTTGCTTTGCACATTTATGAAGCACTCTTTAAAATTGCCTGTTTAAATTATCTTTGAATTATGGAGTTGCTACTGCTTCTAAATAGTTTAGCTTCATTTTGATTTTATTGCTAGTATATTGTCATTCTTGTGCCAGTAAGTTGCAGTGTTTTAATATTTAAAAATTCAAGAATTTTTAATAAAATACTGATGCCAAACTTGCATAACGAGACAACAAAGTTTGGATGTTTCTTGATATGTCTTGAAATCTGAAGGTGAGACTCTCTTGATTGCTGATGGGAACAAAGAAGAAATATTAACGAGATGCATCCTGGAATGTCTTCCATTACTGTGTAAAAATCAGAATATTCATGTAGAAATTCTTTCTAACTTTTTATTTTGAAAATTGTCTAACACACAGAAAAACTGAGGAAAAAGGATGATAAACACCCAAACACTCAATACAAGGACTCAACAAATCTTAATATTTTGCTGTATCTGCTTTAATAGTCTCTGTTGTCTATCCATCTGTGTACATATCTTTCTTTTCCTGAACTATTTGAAAACAAGTTACAGACACCATGACCATTCATCCCTAAATCTTCAGTATATATCTTGCATCACTTAGATGAAATTATCATCCCTAATGAGTTAATAATTCTTAATATCATCTAACATTAATCTATATTCAAACTTCCCCAATTTAAATCTTTTATAGCGTTAATTAAAAAAACCCCAAGATCCAGTCAAGTTCCATATGTTGCTTTGTTGTTGTTGTTATGTCCTCCTCTCTCTTTTTTTCTTTTTAATCCAGAACAATCAGTATTTTTTCTTCATAGAATTGACTTTTTGAAGACATAAGGCTAGTTGTTTTGTTTTGTTTTGTTTTAAAGTAGGCTCCACATCCAATGTGGGGCTTGAGCTCACAACCCCGAGATCAAGAGTCAGATACTCCACCAAGTAGCCACCCAGGCACCCTAAGGCCAGTTATTTTATAGAATGTCCAACGTTATGGATTCTGTTATTATTTCTGTCTGGGCATTTAACTTGTTCCCCAATCCCTCTGTATTTTTTCTTTTCAATTAAAAACTTAGATTCTGATTACCCAATTTGGGGACTAATTCTTTAAAAGTGCCATGTACTTAACATTGCCTCACATCAGAAGGGATGAGATCATCTCACAACTAATGATGCTTAGTGTGATCACTTGGTTAAGGTGGACATTGTCAGATTTGTCCTGTAAAGTTTCCCCCTTTGCAATTAACAAGTCATCTGCAAGGTTCTTTGACACCATGACTATTCTAAAACACTTTCACCTAATAATTGGCATCTATAGTGATCCTTCCCTGAGTGAATTTATTTCATCAGTGGTTACAAAGCGGTGCATTTCTAATTCTCCCCTTCCTACATTTATAAGGGAGTAGTTATCTAGAGAGGAGCTTTCCTTCATCAACTAGGACTCTAGAGTTCCTTCTAAAAAGGCAGGGTAAATGCTTTATTATCTCTCAGTAATTACCAATTTTCAGAGTAAGGTGGTGGCATATTAATCTACACAGGTGGAAAATCAGTCTTTTTCTTTAACTGTGAGATCAGGGTTTTTATCCATTTAGTATTTTACAACCAATTACAGTCATTCTTTTTGTGCTCAAACTGTACTAAAATATGTCCAGTGGGCATCCTTTAAAACTTGACTCCTGTGTCCTTTTGAGGTGCCCCCAAAGTTGTCTGTGAGCACTTTCTTGCTTTTGGCACAAGATGTCCCAGGCCCAATCTTACTTTCCCAAGCTCTGGACATGGAATCAGCCATTTCTCCAAGGAGCACTGGTTCTTTTAATGAGGAATGATTTTTAGAAAGCACTGTTTAGGAGCTGGGAGAGTTCATTGCTTCAGAAATATCACTGCTTTCAGACATTTAAGGCAGTGTTTAGAAAAATCATGAATTTATATTGATATTTTCAATTCAAATTTTATATTATAGTTTTCTCCTTTCTTTGATTTTATACTTTACATCTTTTATCAGGGTAATTGAAAATCTTGTAGGTTTCTTTTCTTTTCTTTTCTTTTTCTTTTTAGTAGCCTCCATGCCCAACATGGAGTTTGAATTCATGACCCTGAGATTAAGAGTCCTGTGCTCTATCAACTGAGCCAGCCAGGTGCCCCCAAGGTAATTGAAAATCTTGGCTCTTAATAACCTGGACATATTTACCTATTTGCTTTATCTTAAGATATACATAAAATAGCTTCAGAACTGCAACAATCATAGTACTACTAACAATAAAATCGCTAAATGAAATTTAATATTTATTTGCTGTTTTTTTACTCCTTAGAGTATTTACTGTAAAGGATGTACAGAGTACTGTATTCAGAAGTCACCTGAGATAATTATTTTCTCTAATGGCTACCTTAAAATTTGCTAAATAAATAGGTTTATTTCCTTTAGTTTTCAGTTTTAGACTTTCATTTTTTCTTTCAAAATTAATTTCATTTTTATTATGTAAAATGCTTAAAATGTTTAAAAGTAAAAACACAATTAAAAACAGATTACTCAGACAAGTATATTTATCCTATCCTCTCTTTCATTTCTTCCTTCCCCCTCTAAGTAACCATTTTTATTAGTTTCTGTTTTATTTCACAATTTCTTTTTACAAAAATAAACACATATGTATAAGATTCTTATTTAGTCTCCCTTCTTATACAAAGAGTAGCATTATATAGACATCTTTGCACTTTGCTTTTGTTATTTAACTATATATCTTGATGGTTAATCCATATTAGTATGTATAGGTTATTTTCATTCTTTATTTACAGCTGCATAGCATTGTTGTCTGGATGTACCATGGTTTATTCAGTTTCCTACAGATGGACATTGTGTCGTTTCTAGTGTTTTGCTATGACAAACAATGCCAAAATGAATACTCTCATCCATGTTCACATTTGTAGAAATATGTATTGTAAGTAGATTACTAGAAATGGGATTTCTGAGTCTAAGGGTAATTATAGATGTAATTTTGTTAGATGGTGCTAAATTTTATTCCACAAGGATTCTAGTAAACATTTTGCCCTCCCATCAGCAATGTTATAGTGGGCCTGTTTCTCCACAGTCATTAATAGGTTGTTTTGAAAAACTTTGGCACTTTTGTCACTCAGATCAATGGGAAATTGTATCTTGGTGTAGTTTTATTTATTTATTTTTTATTATGAATACAATTGAGCATCTTTTCATATGTATTAAGGCCATATGCCTTTCCTTTTACTTTTTTTAATGTTTACTTTGAGAGAGAGAGAGAGAGAGAGAGAGAGAGAGAGAGAGAGAGAGAGAGAGAAAATCCCAAGCAGGCTCCACACTCAGCATAGAACCCAATGCGAGGCTCAATCTCATTGAGCCACTCAGGCTCCCCTGCTTTTCCTTTCCTATGAACTCTCCACTGATGTCTTTTGCTCAGTTTTCTTGTTTTGGTATGTGTGTTTGTGTTCTGTATTTTTAAGAACTGTAGCAGGGAGATAAGCTATAAATTATTTGTGATATGTTATGCATCTTTATAATTTATCCTTCAATTTTGTTTATTATTTTGCAAAAACACATGTATTTTTAATTTTATATAGTCAGATTTGTTAATATTTTCTTTTATTACTTCTGTATTTTGAATCATACTTAGAAAGGCCTTCCCAACCCACAGGTTATAAAGGAATTAATCAATGTATTCTTTCAGCACTTGTATGGTGTCATTATTTATATTTAAATTTCTGATCTATTGGGGTTTATTTTAGTATGTGAAATCAAGTATGGCTCTAATTTTATCTTTTCCCAGAGGCTATTTAGTTGTTCAATACTATTAATTAAAAAGCCTATCTTTCCCCCAGGCATTTGAGATGCCACTTTATTGCACACTAAATTTTTATATTTACTTGATCCTATTTCTTAACATAGTATTCTTCCCCAGTAATCTCTTTCTCTATTCACTTGCTAATACCATACTGCTTTAATTATGGAGGATTCATATTACTTAAATATCTAATCAGATTGCCCTGCCCTCAAATGTTCTTCCTTTTCAGACATTCTTGGTTGTTAACTTTTCTATATGAGCTTTAAAATAAGACTAAATAACTCCAGAAGAAAACAATGGGAATATATGAAATTTATCAATTAACTTGGGCAAATCGATATATTTATGATGTTGAGTCTTTGTATTCCAAGGGAAGATCTTTTGATATTGTGCAGGAAGTAGTACTAAACATGGCAAGTAATTTGTGTTTTTAAATGAAAAGCAATTTGGGTATCTAAAAAGAATAGTGGGGTGGGGCGCCTGGGTGGCTCAGTTGGTTGAGCATCTGATTCTTGATTTTGGGCTCAGGTCATGATCCCAGAGTCATGGGATCAAGCCCCATATCAGGCTCTGTGCTGAGTGTGGAGTCTGTTTAAGATTCTCTCTCTCTCCCCTTCTGCCTCTCTTCCCTGCTTGTGTACATGTGTTCTCTCTTTGAAAGAAATAAAGAAGGAAAGAAAGAAAGAAAGAGAAAGAAAGAAAGAGAGAAAGAAAGAAAAAAAGAAAAGACAAAGTAGTTGGTATAGCTAATGATGTAAAAGTTGGGTACAGACTGTACTCAAAAGCAGTTTGATAAAAAGTAAAAATGCTGAACAATGTTAACAGAAGCTACCACTACCTTGCTCACCCGGTGAACCCAGCCAGTCCTCTCAATTTGGACTTGCCTTCATTGTCAGCCTGGCTTGGCTGAGTTTCAGGGCTTCCTCAGTGGTCCAAATTTGGAGCCAGAATTGAATATCCCAAGGCCCAAGGAAGGGTTATTCACCAGCCACCTCACTCTGCCAGGGAGAGAAGGAGCAGGGGTCCTGTTCACAGAGCCCAGGGTCACTCTCCAGAAGCCCTCTGGGATAAACCTCCCTGCTCTTCCCCTTCTGCTAACCCTTGAAACCAAGAAGGCAGCCTTAAAATATTTCAGGTTTTGGCTCCTTTTGCAGAGGGCTGAGGTTTGGCCTGTCACCTTGCTAAAACACAGGTCTCTCTTGTTTATCAGCTGGGTAAGCTTGTATGGGGTTAGAAGACCACACCCATTCCTAACACAGGTCCTTTCGACTGCACAGCCTGATCTCCCTTAGTCCAAACTACTCAGCAAAGGGCATGGTGAGCACTCTCCAGAGGAGGCCAGACCGAATTGTCAGGAGAGACTGGACCGAAAATTCTGCCATATCAGAGGGAGCAGTGCCCATGATGAACCTGAATCCAGAACTGTGGATCTGGGAGACTGGAGTAAGGAGGGGGAAAACGGGTCCCAGGGTTTAGGAGGAGACTCATGGTCAAAATGTGACAGGGTTCAGCCTTCAGCACTTGGGGATCTCAAGGAGGGAAAATCTGAGCTGGGGTGGAAACTTTATTTATTTATTTTGCATATTTAGGCCCTATGAGGCTAGACTGGGTTTCTCATCTGTGAGTACAGGTGATTGGGCTTCAGCTCAGGGGAGTTGTCTTCTACCTTTTGTCCTCGAGTCTCATTACAGGAGTAGAAACTGAGGGGTGCAGGGCCAGTAGCTGAATAGGATTTGGAAATGCAGGACTCAGAGCTGAGTGTCGATTATACCATACCCTAGCTTGTTTTTAAAAAATATATAAATATATGAACATGCATGTAATCTTCTTTTAGTAATTATATTGAATCCTCAAGAACCCACTTCCTAGTCAGGAGTTATAACCCCAGCCAGTGCCCAGGAAGTCCTGAGTGCCCCTTCTCCGTCATAATCATCTTTTCTCCCCTCACCCCCATCCCAACTAAGCATGGTTCCCTCTTCTGTGGTAATAGTTTCTTTGCTTTGCTGTATGCTTTTCCATTGTGTTTGCACTCTCTGTGAAATAAGGAATAGCTTCCCAATTCTGATTTTTCCTTCCTGCCCACAGGAGATTTCCCCCTCAGAGCTGAGGATCTCACTGGGCACTTCAAGTTCTGGGTTGTGGTGGGCTCTGGTGACCACAGGAGTGTTTGGAGCTGCTTCCCTCTCGCTGTGGTGGGTAAACTCCCCTTCTATCCTCTCTCATCAGCTGGCAAAAACAATCCATGAATAATGTGCAGAACATCATCTTCATGAAATGGTGGTGGCGAGGGCTGTTAGGAAGTTGGGAGAAGAATTCTACCCAAGTGAATGAATTTAGAGGCAGTTTGTCATATTAATCCCATGAAAGGAGCCATGAGGGAGACTAGAGTATGCCAACCTGCTCAGGTCAAAGGGTTCGTAACTCCTCTTACCTCTCTCTTCATTAAGGCAGCCTCAGTGACCTTGCTTGGCTTGAGTGCTGGTGCCCCACTCCCCAAGAACACATCCTCCCATGCAATTTTACCTTCCTGGTGCAGGTATATGGTAGTTTGGACTGGACTGGGAGTCAGAGTTACAATTATTTACTTATAAGAATGTTACTGACGTCTCAGTCACACATTAAGCTCCCTTAATTGTCCTTTTCATACACACTAATGTTTCTCAGGGATTTAATAATTGCCTGATGTTTTCATTTTCTTACGTTTCATGATATTTTAATTTTATAAATGTGAATCCTTCTCAATCCCTTCAGATTCATTATGGTTGTTGTCTAGGTCATTTTGTTGGTGAAGGCTCCCTTCTGCCTTCCCAGCACCTAGGACACCCTATCCCTTCTAGGCCTCTCCCCGCTGTCCCGTAGACTCTTCTTCCTCCTGACTTTTCTTGGTGACTCCCTTTTCCCTCTTGTGGGTTGAGGCTCTGGTTTCCAAGATTCCACAGCTTTTTTGGTATACACCCTCCTTTTCCTGGAGTACATCCCTATACTTCCCAAAAAAGGTTCACAGGAAGAAAATCTTAGTTTCCTTAATGTCTTATTTTCCTTCTATTTTATGGGAGTGGGTTTGGGAGTCATGGTCATCCCCAGCAGGGACATCTAGGGTCACAGGAAGATCCCTATCAAGGTGCACAGATGGCCCTTCTCCTGATGAGGAATCTGAATCATCCCTATCCCGATTACCCAAGCAGGCAGCACAATAATACCAGGGCCTGAGGTCTTCTCTGACTCTTAGGTCCCTTATAAGTCCCTGTTTGGGGAGATTAAGCTGAAGGAGTGGGTGACCTTGTACAAGCATCATTAGGCTCTGGGTCTTAGTTTCCTTCCCTGGGCAATGTACTGATTGGAAGGCCTTCCTCACATAACTGAGGATCAGATGTGGGGGAAAATGCTTTGATAATAATAAAGCAAAATTTAAAAAGGGGCACCTGGATGGCTCGGTCAGTAGAGCATGTAACTCTTGTTCTCGTGGTTGTAAGTTTGAGCCCTGTGTTGGGTGTAGAGATTACTTAAAAAAAAAAAAAACATATTTTAAAAAACAAAAAGCAAATGACCTCAGCCTGCATTTATGTTCCTTCCTGAACTTTCACGGAGGAAGAAAGAGAGGAGAGGCAGAGCAAATGGGAATCACAGCCAGGAGAACAGAAGGATGGAGGGAAAAGCAGAAGAGGTCGGAAGGGGAAATGAGGAGGAAGGATAGTCTGATGGGGGAAGAGCCTGCAGAATGAGTCACAGTAAGTGTGATAGAGGGGTGGAACCTGGGAATATCTCTGGAAACCCACATTTGGCTGCTTTTACAGTTCTCACTTCTCTATCTACCAGGAGATCCATACCAACTTGGTTAGAAACCTACTAAAATGGAACTGAGCTCCTGATTTTTAGACTGGCACCATCACCATCCCCAAGCTCTTTCTTTACTTCTTTGCTCTCTACCTCCTCACCCCCCATCCCCAACTCTTTCCCTTGTGCTCTTCTTCCCATCATGTTATTCTTCCCATCATACTCTTCAAGGTAGCCACTTTTGGGACTCCTGTCATGACCAACAAAGCCTTGAGTGACCATAGCACTCATTTCCTTGTCATTCTGTAGTCTGGAGCTTCCTCCTGTCCCCCAACTCCCTCTCTTGTTCTGCACTCTCCACACACCCTTTCAGCGCCAGAACTTGCCTGATAGGAACATGCAGGACAGCCTGCAGGACAACCAAATAGCCCCAGTGCCCCAACTAACTCCCTGTACTCACTCACCTCCCTCTGCACTTACTCACCTTCCCCCGACCATGCTCTTCCTGCATTCTAGGCTATAATCTGTTCTAGGTGTTATCAGTTCCCGAGCAGTGTTTGATCAAGCAGAGTGGCAGGATATGGGTGCTGAATTCAAGGCATGGGAGGTAGGATCCCCTGCTGGGGGTTCTCTGGTTTTTAAGATTAGGAGAGTTCCAGTTTTATTTTTTATTTTAGAGAGACAGAGAGCGAGCAAGCACACACTCGCATGAGTAGGAGAGAGGGGCAAAGGGAGAGAGAGAGAGAGAGAAAGAGAGAGAGAATCTTAAGCAGGCTTCAAAGCCTGATGCAGGGCTCTATACCAAGACCCTGGGATCACGACCTGGGCTGAAATAAAGAGTTGTCCCCTCAAATGACTGAGCAACCCAGGTGCCCCTGGAGAGATCCAGTTTTAAAGGAGAGGTACTGGATAAGAACCTAGGTGACCAGTTTCAGTTCAAACACCATCCTCTCTGGGACCAGTTAATTGACAAACTGGACTTGTTAGGGGATGGAAAAACATCTAACTTGACTTTTTCATTATATAATTCTCTCCAAAGGCATCCTTTGCCCTAGGCTTTTCTGAGCACTACATGGTCTGGTACTGTCTTGCCTGGTGTTAATCTGGGGAAGCTGAAAATCTTCTTGAATTTGGCAGGTTTTGTTTTTTTTAAGTTTATTTATTTTGAGAGAGAGAGAGGAGAGAGGGAGGGGCAGAGAGAGAAGGAGAGAGAGAGAGACTCCTAAGCAAGCACTGCACTGTCAGCACAGAGCCCAATGCAGGACTTGGACTCACAAACCACGAAATTATGACCCAAGCCAAAACCAAGAGTCGGCTTCTCAACCAACTGAGCCACCTAGGCAACCTGAATTTGGTGGGTCTTGATGGTTTACCTGGTGGTGTTATCCAATCCCTTATCCCCAAGGGATCTGAGGCCCTGGTAATCATATTTTTGTCAGCTGGGGTTGCTACACATGTGCTTTCATAGTCATAATTGGGCATGGAGTACCAAGAGACACCCACATGGATCATCTGAGTTCTACACAGACTCCTACCTGCCTTCATAATGGAGGCCCACTTCCTCTTCCTGTTAGAGTTACTCCTACCAGCACTGAATCTCCTTTTTTCTTCTATTGGTGTTTGGATCCAAGGAGACCAGAGTGTCTAGACAACAGTCACAGTTTTAGGTCAGTATGACCCTTACTGTATCACTTGGCAAGAGGGTTCCATGACTTCTAATCCAGCATAGCCAGGACTAAAAGAAGCAAGAAGCACAAATTCCCCCAATGGGTTATTGGCTGTAATAGAAAATGAGCCCACTCCTCCCATCCCTTCATTCTTGGACCAATGTCCTGTGTACTGTTCTCACTGGGGACATAACACCAGATAAAGGTCTCTGATTCAATAAATACCCTACATTATGAACATTGACACCTTATCTTGAAAAGTATTACTTCTGAGCTGATGCTTCAGCAGCACTATCAGCAGATTATCCCAGTGCTCTGCCAGCAGCTTCAGATTGGTGCAATGTGTGATATTGTTAGTGGATACCATGGTCATCGGCCCACTTTTCACTTCTTGTTTGTTGTGAAGTGGGTCTCCTGGACAGAGCTATGTTGTATGGGCCAGACACTCTGTAATTCCCTTCATAGTGGTATTTGGCCAAGGTTCTAAGAACAGAAAATGCAAATTCTTACCCAGAATCAGTGTCTATTTGTAAGAAATGAACGACTGGCTCTTGAAGGTGGAGGAAATCCAATGTAGTCAACTTGCCATCAAGTAGCTGGTTGGTATTTTTGAAGAATATTGCCATATTGTAGGCTGAGCATTAGTCTCCAGTGCTGGCAGGTAGGCCATTAAAGAGGCACAACTGAAAATGGAGTTAAGAAAACAATTCAATTCATAAAAGCATCAAATACTTAGGAATAAATTTAAGTAAATAAGTGCAAGACTTGTCTGCTGCAAATGGAAACATTGCTGGGAGAAATGAGTGGTCTAAATACATGGAGAGACATTTAATGTTCTTGACTGGAAGACTCAGTACTGTCAAAATGACAATTCTCTCTAAATTGAATAAAATCCCTATCAAAATCCCAGCAACTGTTTTTTATAAAAATTGACTCACAGATGCTAAAATTTGTACAGGAATACAAATGACTTAGCATAACAAAACAATTTTGAAAAAGGAGAATGAAGTAGGAGGACTCATACCACCCAGGTTCAAAATTTACTCTTGTGATCTTATGATTCATATATCTCATATATATTTGGTCTTTCTCCATGGTTCCTGGTTCCATGAAGCCCCCCAAACCCTTGGAATTTCCTAAGTGTTAAGAATGATAAAAGTGTCTTTTGTTATGTGAATGACATGACTTTTGGAAAGCACCTAAGGGAGGGGGCTATTTGCCAATAGAGCCAAGCAAGTGATTAGAAGATTGGAACTTTTAGTTCAACCCCTGACATCCAGGGAGGGAAAACGGGCTAGAGATTGAATCCATTCAGCAATGGCCAATAATGTAATCAATCACACCTATGTAATAAAGCCTCCATAAAAACCCAAAAGGACATGTTTGGAGAGGTTTGAGTTGGTAAACATAGGGAAGTATTAAGAGAGTGGCACATGTAGAGAGGGCTTGGAAACTCTGTGCCCTTTCCTATACATCTCTTCCATCTGGCTATTCCTAAGGTATATCCTTTTATAAGAAAGTAGTAATCTAAAATGTATTTTTTTAATGTTTATTTATTTTTGAGAAAGAGAGACAGAGCGCAGGCAGGGGAGGGGTAGAGAGAGAGGGAGACACAGAATCCGAAGCAGGTTCCAGGCTCTGAGCTGTCAGCACAGAGCCCTACGCAGGGCTTGAACTCACAGACTGGGAGATCAAGACCTGAGCTGAAGTTGGATGCTTAATCGACTGAGCCACCCAGGTGCCCCGAAACTAGTAATCTAGTAAACAAATGTTTCTCTGAGTTCTGTGAGCTTCTGTATGCAAATTAATTGAACCAGAGGAGTGAGTCCTTGGAACCTCTGATTTATAGCCAGTTGGTCAGAAGCACAGGTAACAACCTGGGCTTTCAACTGGCATTTGAATTTAGTGGGTTGGAGGGGGGCAATCTTGTAGGACAGAATCCTTAACCCATGGAATCTGATGCTAACTCTGGATAGTCAGAATTGAGTCACATTGTAGGACACCTAGCTAGTGTCGGAAGCATTGTTTGTTGTCTGTATGGGGACCCCCACAATTGGAAATTGGTAGCAGAATTCCATTAACTATACAGCCATAGTAATCAAGATAGTGTTATATTGGCACAAAGACAGGCATATAAAGCAATGGAACAGAGTTGAGGATCTAGAAATGCATTCTCATATTTATGGTTAGTTTGTTTTCAAGGTGTCGAAGGAGAGTAAGTCTTTTCAACAAATAGTGCTTGGACATTTCAATATCTGCATGCATTGATTAAATTTTGACCCTTACCACACATCAAACACAAAAATTAACTCGAAATGGATCATAGACCTAAATGTAAGGTCCAAATGTAAGGCAAATAAAAAAACAAGCCACTAACTGGAATAAATTATTTACAGGCCATACATCTGGTAAAGAACTAGTATCCAGAATATATAAAGAACCCCTATTAGTCAATAATAATATAAATAAGCCAATTAAAAATTGAACACTCAAAGAATACAAAAACACTAATTCAAAGGAATACATGCATCCCTATGCATAAACATTATACAGCAGTGTTATTTACAATAGCCAAGATACAGAGGCAGCCCAAAGGTCCATCTATTGATGAATGGGTAATGAAGATGTGAGATACACATACATATTAGTGGATATATATATGTATATATAATGGGATATTATTAAGTCATGAAAAAGAATGAAATCTTGGCATTTGTAACAATATGGATGGAGCCAGAAAATATGCTAAATGAAATAAGTCAGTCAGAGAAAGAGAGATAGCATATGATTTCATGCATAGGTGAAATTTAAGAACAAAAAAAATGAGCATAGGAGGAAAAAAGAGAGAGACAAGTCAATAAACAGACTCTTAATTATAGAGAACAAGCCGATATTTACCAGAGGAGAGGATAGGTGCTAGATTAAGAAGTGCACTTGTGATGAGCACCAGGTGATGTATGTAAGTGTTGAATCACTATATTGTATACTGAAACTAATAGTACACTGTATGTTAACCAACTGGAATTAAAATAAAGAATGGACAAAAGATTTGAATCACCATTTTACCAAAGAAGATATATGAATGCCTATTATGCTTATGAAAAGATTAGTATTTCAACAATTTAGTCATCAGGTGGAAAACTACAACCAAATGAGATTCCACACTGAGATACAATTATAGCATGGCTATTATAAGAAAAAACATTGTATAAAGAGAAGAGCATTGCCAAGGAGAAACTAGAACCCTCATACATCGCTAGTGGGAAAGTAAATTAGTAGAGTCACTTTGGAAGACAATTTGACACTCTCTTAAAAATCATTAAACATAAATTTAAAATAGAGCTTAGCCATCCCACTCCTGTGAATCTACCCAAGATGAAGAAAAACACAAGTTCACACAAAGACATATAAATGACTGTTCATGGCTTCAATATTTATAATAGCCTCCAAACTGGAAAGAACATAAATGTCTACCAACTGATGGTGGGAAAAGCAAACTTTGGTAATCTATGCTATGAAGTACTTACTATTCAGCAATTACAAGGAACAAACAACTGATACATGCTATCACATGGATGAACACCAAAAGCATTATACTAAGTTAATGAAATCAGACACAAAAGACCGTGTAATGTACAATTTCATTTATATGATACACCTAGGGGTGCCTGGGTGGCTCAGTCGGTTGGGCGTCCGACTTTGGCTCAGGTCGTGATCTCGCGGTCTGTGAGTTTGAGCCCTGTGTCGGTCTCTGTGCTGATGGATCAGGGCCTGGAGCCTGTTTCAGATTCTGTGTCTCCCTCTCTGACCCTCCCCTGTTCGTGCTCTGTCTCTCTCTGTCTCAAAAATAAATAAACATTAAAAAAATTTTTTATATGATACATCTAAAAAGGGCTAAAAATAACTGATCAGTGGATGGCTAGAACTAGGGCTGGGAGTGGGGATTAGAACAAGGAAAATTTTGGAATAATGGAAATGTCCTAAAACTTAATTTTGGTGATAGTTGCACAACTCCATAATCTTACTAAAATCATTGAACTATTGAATTGTATATGTAATAAAGTGGGTGAGGAATGGTGAAGGTAAAGATTTAGGTTGTCAAAATGTTCCTTCTGAGAAAGCAGTTGCATTACCACCATTCTCTTATGCTTCCCATCATTAAAAACAGTAGGTTTTTTGAGGGTGGTGGTGGTGGTTAAAGTAATTCTGGGCACAGAAATGAGTAGATAGAATCCTTGAGGATATATAATTTCCTCAGAGTACTAATGGTACCTCACAACCTCCTTTGTCTCCAACAGGAGCCCTCCTGCTCCCTGCTGCATTTTCCAGGATCCTATAACTAGTTTGACATGGGACTTTTCAAGACTATGTCCAATTTTTCAGATCCTGTCTTCTCTATTTAGAAGGGGATGGGCAGCATATTACAGACCTAATTCATTCTTGGTCATCAGATAGGGGATTTAGAGATTGTACACCCTTATACTTGTCAAGAACATTGAGATGTCTCAGTCTGAGTCCTTCACTTTTTGGAGGCGTGAGCTAGGGTCTGAAACTGATGACTGCTTTAACCAAAGCCTGGTAGAGAATTAGAGGCAGTGTTAGAACCCAGAACTCCTGAATATGAGGCCAGGGTGCTGTGTGCTGCAGAGCACTTGAGTTTGTAGCAGCCAATAGAGAAATGAGGCTCAGAGTCTTTGCCACAATGAGCAAGTGATTCTGAGGGTGATGGTTCTGGTGAAATTTGTAGACCTTCAGGATCCAGAGCCCAGCTCCATTACTGCATTACTGGGGAATGAGAATGAAGGTGGGGTAGGAGTGTGGTTAAGAGGATGTGTGTGTGTGTGTGTAATCACAAGAATCTAGCCCTGCTTTGTGGTAGTAAGATCCATCCACTCTCATCTGTTCAAACTTTGCAGATGCAGGGTCTCAATAGAGATGAGGAAACTGAGGATAGGAAGGTTTAGGTATTCAGTGGGGTCATGGAGTTAGTACTTGGTTATATTTGCAAAGGTAAGTACTAGGTCTCACTGTGTTTTGTATGACACCTCCTCTTTTTTTTTTTTTTCTTGAAAGGGTTTGATCTCTTGTTCTTTTCTTTTATAATATTATGAGATATAAAATATATGCAGAAAAGTACTGAAACCACATGTAAAGTTAACTAGTGATTATGATCATGTAAGCAACATGCAGGCCAAGAAGCAGATGGGGTCAGAACCCCACAACTGTGCACCTCTCACATTATTATACCCTTTCTCAGCGCCCCTAGTAATTACTCATCTGACTTGTGATAATAATCTCTTCCTCATCTCTGTTTGCAACTGCTGTGATAAAAGGATTGCTTCTCAATTCTGGTCTCATCTTCCCTCTTGAGGCCATGTTTCTGAGACCCTCTCTGTCAGTGCAGGCCACAGACCTTGGTGGCTTCTGGTCCCTGTGGGAGTTCTTGGAGCTGATTCTGTCTGGCTGTACCAATGAGCTCTTCTTGTTTGCTCACACATTTGCTCTATGAACATTCATGCACACTTGTGTGTGTGTGTGTGTATAAATTTAAGATTACATTTCTCTGGGATAAATGTCTAAATAGTGAATTGCATGTTAATTAAACAAACAAAAAAGACTGCCATACTTGTTTTCCAAAGTAGCTATACTATTTTACATTCCCACCAGCAATGAATGAATTCAGTTTCTCTGCATCCTCACGAGCATTTGGTGTTAATCACTCTTCCTTATTTTATCCATTCTGATTTTGGTTTTAATATGCATTTTCCTAGCGGCCAAAGCTGTTAATCATCCTTTCATGTCTTTATTTGCCATCTGCATGTTCTCTTTAAGGAAATGTCTGTTCATGTCTTTTTTCATCTTCCTATTGTATTGGTTGTTTTTTTAACTGTTGAATTTTTAGATTTTTAAAAAATGTA
Organism: Panthera uncia; assembly: GCF_023721935.1. Taxonomy (NCBI): domain Eukaryota; kingdom Metazoa; phylum Chordata; class Mammalia; order Carnivora; family Felidae; genus Panthera; species Panthera uncia. Next base: position 11,638,756 of record NW_026057580.1, read on the forward strand.
TTCAAGATATAAGTCCTTGGTTGGACATGTGGTTTGCAGTGGTAGACTTCTGAGGTCATGCATATGGGATTTTCTTCCTCTTTTTCAGGGGCAGATTCTGGAGTCAAGGCTAGCTGTGGCTGGGAAAGCTGAGTCTTGGCAGTCGCAGGGTGCCCAGGCTCAGGGGACCTATTCCCCCCTTTCTCGCACCTCCTCCCCAGCCCAAAGGGTGCAGGGGAAAGTTAGTGCCATTTCTATCCCTATTTCTGAAAACAAGATGCAGAATATAATGTCCTGGACTGGGGTCTCTGACTCTTGGGGGTCTTGGGAGATGGCCTCCATCACAGAGAAGCCTGGATTCTAGTCTAGCTGAGGGGTTCTGTGTTCTGGCCAGCCTCTCCGCCTGCACCTCACTTTCCTTACCCAGGCACAGGGTGATCAGACAGCCTGCCTGTCATAGCTGAGGAGAGGAAATCTCTTAGGAAAGTATCCTGTAACCAGAGAGCATGCTGTCAATGGTAATGCCTGAGAGGGCAGCTCCTGGGATCTCTCCAAAACCCTAACTGGAGCGCCTGATGCCACCCTCGTTTCACTCCCTGAATTCTCTGAGGGGAAGGATGGTTGAGGGGTTGCAGCCTAAGGGGCAGGAGGAGGGGGGAGAAGCTGGCAGAGTTGGAAGAAATAAGAGAGATGAACAGGGCGGGAAGGAGCGGTGACTTGCAGGCGCTGGGCCAAGACCCCCTTGCGGAGCCCACACGTGGTGGGTCTCATCCCAAGCGCCCTGGGTCCCGCCGCTGCGTTGTATGAAACGGGATAAAACGTACCCCACACAGCTGGTTCCCAGCCTGGTACCCCTAACCCCGCCTCTCTTTGATCCGTTTGTGCTTCGCTGTACCCCACCCCCATCCCTCATTCTCATCCTACTCGGACTGGGCAGCCAGTTCCTCAGCTCGGTTCTTGGCTTCTAAAGCCACGAGTCACTAAATCACTTGTGGCGTTTTCACAAGCAGGTCTGAGGTTCCCAAGTCACCATTCCTTGGCTCCTGCCTGGAGGGCCTTTCACTGGCAGAATCCACGGCCTCAATAAGCTCCCTAAAGGGCTCTGCTGTCCTGGTGAGACACCGGGAAGGCCTTTTCTGCTCCAGGACAGGCTTTGGGGGATTGGCAGGACGGTCTGCACGCCAGCCCCCCTGCTGAGCTTCACTAGTCTCCAATGTGTCACCTACCGTGGGCACTTCGGCCCCCTTGGAGATGGTTGTCTTGGCGTCCGGTGGTCGGCCTCAGGGAGGGGATAGTCTGCAGGGGCTCAGTTATCCGGAGAGCGGAGGGGACACCAGGCCTGAGGGACAAGCTGCACAAAAGCCAGGAGGCCCATCGTCCTCCACTAACTCGTGTCCTGGCACCGGTTTATTGGCATGCTGACCTCGGTAGGGGCCAGCAGGAGAACGTGTCTTTTTCTTGGTATACTTCTCTCCAAAAACAGCATCAGCCCTCAGCTTCCTGGGGCTCAAGGGAGGCCTCTCCTTTGGGGAAGCTAAAAAGCCTCTTGGGCTCTGTCCTCCGCTGAAGCTGCTGAGACCCGTGTTTGGTGGAGCTGCGGTTACCTGGAGGTCAGAAATGGGGGGTGGAGTTGGGGGTGGGGGCAGAAAAAGAAAGAAAAACAAATACCCCCCCAAACGAACAAAACCCTCAATTTCCCAAATCCCTGCTCCTCCAATTCCATTTATATAACCCATCTTTTAGCAATTGATAAAACAACTAAACAAAATATCAATAAAGACAGAGAACCTGAAAAAAACCCAACAACAAACTATCAACTACCTTGATCTAATTGTCATTTATAGACCATTACCTCCCAGCAATTGAAGAATAAAACTTTTCAAGTGCATGCAGTAGATAGGTAATATACTGTGCTAGAAAACAAGTCTCAATAAATTAAAAAGGATAGAGATCATACAGAATGTATTCTCTGAATATAATGTAATTAAATTAGAAATTAATACCAATCGAATATATAGGAAGGCCCAAATATCTGGAAATCAACACACCTCTATATAGTTCATAGGTTGAAGACAAAATTACAAGGGAAATATAAAAATATTTAGAATTAAAAATTTCAACAATACAACTTATTAACATTTGTAGAATGCAGTCAAAAGAGTCACTTGAGGAAAACTTAAAGCTTTGGATGTTGAGATTAGAAAAGAAGAAAGACCTCGGGGCACCTGGGTGGCTCAGTTGGTTGAGTATCTGACTTCGGTTCAGGTCATGGTCTCATGGTTCATAGGTTGGAGCCCCAAGTAGGGCTTTGTACTAACAGTGCGGAGCCTGCTTCAGATTCTCTGTGTCCCCCTCTCCCTGACCCTTCCCTGTGGGTGTTCTCTCTCTCTCTCTCTCAAAAATAAATAAACATTAAAAAATACTAAAAAAAAAAAAAAGAAAACCCTAAAAGCAGTAACATGAATTTCACCTTAAGAAACTAGAAAGAGTAAAATTAATCCAAAGGATAAAAGGAAGGAAATAACAAAGAAGAAATCAGCTAAATAAAAAACAGACAGCAATAGTGACAATTAACAAAGGCAAAACTTTGTTCTTTGTTGACTTGACAAACCTTTAGGTAGACTAATCAAGAAAAAAAAGTGGGGTTCTGGGTGGCTCAGTCGGTTAAGCTTTTGACTCTTGATTTCCCCCCAGGTCATGGATTCTGAGTCCGTCTCCCCTTGGGCTGGCTCTGTGCTAACAGCACAGAGCCTGCTTGGGATTTTCTCTCTTGCTCTCTCTCTGCCTCTTCCAACCTCTCAAAATAAATAAATAAACATTTAAAAAAGACTCAACATTGTTAAGATGACAGTTCTCCCCAAATTGATCTATAGATTGAACAAAATCCCAAAACAAAATTTGAGGATAACTTTTGGTAAACATTGGTTAGCTGATTTTAAAATTTATATGAAAACATTAAAGACCCAGAACAACTAAAGCAATTCTTAAAAAAGGCGAATAAAGTTAGAGAACTTATTTTCAGCTAAAAAAGCTGAGATGATTTGTTGTGTTTATGACCACTTCTATACAGTTATACATACTATCTACTTGTACAATTTCTGTTGATTTTCTTCCCGTTATCCATCAAAGAAATGCATATGTAACCACTTTGGGAAAGGACAGGAGAATGGGTGAGGGAAACTAGAAAATCAAACACTAGCCTCCACAAGGCACAGAAGGAAATGCTATTTTAGAGCAGATTCTAGGCTAAAGCTGAGACCACACAGAGATGGAGGCCTCAGGCCAGCAGAAGAGGAACTGTGGCTCCATCGGAGATAAATGTAGAATCAGACTGAGCAGCAGGCCTTGGAAAGTGGTTTAGGGCAAAGTCTAAGGGAAAGAAATCCAAGCAAAGCTTGGTCTCCAAGATCAGTTTCAAAGAGAAATTGCCTTTCAATTATTTCTGGACGTCTTTCTCCCTACCTTCCTTCCCCAAAACCTCTTATTCCAAAATGATCCAGAAAGCAGTGGCCCTGGGTGGGGGTAAACTGTCCTAGAGACCCAGACAAATTCAACCTCTCCATCAGAACCCCTTAAACTATATGGAAGGTTCTCTGATCCCTGCCTTGTTCCCATTCTTAGGGACAGCGCTACAGACACTGTCCCAGTCAAAAAGGAGGTCCAAGGAGGCTGCTCCGTGGTCCCCAGGTACCTAGGTGAAGAAGCATGCCCTCCTGGTTCTCCAGGGTTCTATGTGGGGGATCCAGGCAGTACCCTTCAGGTAGGTCTGGAAGCACACCACCGACCAGGCTGCCTTCCCTTTCGAGTAGTCCAGCCTCTACTCCAGAGCTCAGGTCCCTGTTGAGGAAGACGCAATGTGCATAGGGGTAGGAGGCAGCTCACAACTGCGCAAAGGCTCCAGTTGGGGCATGCACAGGACGGTATGAGACCCTGGCCCCAGCCCCGCAGCATCCCCTTTCCAAGACAGTGGTTAGCCAGATCAGGGGTCATTCACAGTTCTCTTCTATGTGGGACCAGTGGTGTCCCAGGAATACAACTGTGTGCATTATCCATGCCTTTGAAGTACCCAGGCTTTGCGAATCTGGGCTGGGGATAGAGTGGTGTCGAAGCACCTCAAGAAGTGGGACCCTCTGAGGTAGGCGGGTCTCGTGTGTGTGTGTGTGTGTGTGTGTGTGTGTGTGTGTGTGTTGGGGTGGTAGGGAAGGTGACGAGGATCAGAGAAGGCAGGTGAGCAAGGGGGCAGGAAGGAGAAGAGATCCAAAGGGATATACCTCTTTTCCTTCCTCCTCAAAGGCAGTTTCACTCCAGATCCCACATTCACTCTCCTGGGTCTCTGTCGGAATTAGCATCCCTGAGAGGACCAGGTGGAGATTTTGGACCACAGTAATCTGATGCCTCAGGACTTCAGAGTCGGGGAACTCTGGCTACCGTTCTGCTCCTCTGTAAAAATAAACTCCATCTAGTTGGCTTCTCTAGAACAGGATACCCAGTGGAAACAGATATTGACAAGTGTCATGGGTCTCCAGGCATGAAAGAGATTGTGAAATTGAAAAGTGAAACTTCTGAAAAAAACAAACATAAAACTAACCCTTGTGTGAATGGGGATTCCCAGATGCCTCCTTCCACATTTGGCCACACTACACCACCACAGTTATTTTCTGCATCCCAGAGGTTACCCTCAGTGCTGGACCCCTGAGATCAAAGTTGCAGACATTGGTACCTTTCTCTAAGCCCTCTCCTCTGCCACATAGGGAACCCTTGCCCATTGTCTCAAGACCAAGTCCTGCCCCGAAACACTCAGAAGGAGGAGGAAAGAAGACAGAGTGATATTAGCTTGACTCTCAGCTTACTTTTCTTCTTCATTTTCTAGAATCTCTGCCCTGAACTGGGCAGGGAAAAGGACTCAGAGACTCTTGACTCAAGATTCTCCTCAGTCTTTCCTATTCCCTTCTGGAAAAATATCTTTCTTCAAAGAGCTCAAGGACAGATAATAAGCACCTCTGGACAATGGAAGGTGGCAGGATGGAGGCTCTTTCTTTAGTTCAGGAGACAACTGATGGCTGCATCGGGTCAGATAGTGATTCTCTTACAGTTTTTGTTGTTGTTTGTTAACTTCTGTTTTGAGAACTATACCCCGCAAAGAGCCAGGAGCCCAAGGTAGTTTCCATGAGGATTTTGGCCACTTCTCATATGCCAAAGTGTCCTGCAAGCTTCGCATAATGCACCTGAGTTCATTCCATCAAGGAATATATTTGTGTGACTTTGGGATTGAGGTGGATTACAATTGTTTGTATATCATATCCAGGGATAATAGCACAATGTGGATCATATGTGTATCAGTCAATGTAGACAGTCCCTCAGGAAGCAGAATTTATTCACAAAGTTTAACAAGCAGTGTGTGGGGCGCCTGGGTGGCTCGGTCGGTTAAGCGTCCGACTTCGGCTCAGGTCATGATCTCATGGTCCGTGAGTTTGAGCTCCGCGTCGGGCTCTGTGCTGACCGCTCAGAGCCTGGAGCCTGTTTCAGATTCTGTGTCTCCCTCTCTCTCTGCCCCTCCCCTGTTCATGCTCTGTCTCTCTCTGTCTCAAAAATAAATAAACGTTTAAAAAAAATAAAAAAAACAAGCAGTATGTACAAATATTAATCAATACATTTTTTTTTTCAATATATGAAATTTATTGTCAAATTGGTTTCCATACAACACCCAGTGCTCATCCCAAAGGTGCCCTCCTCAATACCCATCACCCACCCTCCCCTCCCTCCCACCCCCCATCAACCCTCAGTTTGTTCTCAGTTTTTAACAGTCTCTTATGCTTTGGCTCTCTCCCACTCTAACCTCTTTTTTTTTTTTTCCTTCCCCTCCCCCATGGGTTTCTGTTAAGTTTCTCAGGATCCACATAGGAGTGAAACCATATGGTATCTGTCTTTCTCTGTATGGCTTATTTCACTTAGCATCACACTCTCCAGTTCCATCCACGTTGCTACAAAGGGCCATATTTCCTTCTTTCTCATTGCCACGTAGTATTCCATTGTGTATATAAACCACAATTTCTTTATCCATTCATCAGTTGATGGACATTTAGGCTCTTTCCATAATTTGGCTATTGTTGAGAGTACTGCTATAAACATTGGGGTACAAGTGCCCCTATGCATCAGTACTCCTGTATCCTTTGGGTAAATTC